>NC_091019.1:58788206-59093896 GCF_041296385.1 Aphelocoma coerulescens
AGATTCCAGAATCCCACCTGAATACCAGTCCACAAAGGGGAGCTGGTTTTTTGTGGATTGATTTGAAGGAGCCACCAATTCATTTTATTGTGCAACCTGCACAATAAAAGAGTATGATTGTACAATGAAATGCATAGGAACCCTGGAGAAACATCATGTCTGGTACAAATTCCTTTAACAACATCTATTGATGGCAATTTATATCAACCAAGAATGTGACTATATCTTCCTTGAGGAAGAAGAGGTTATACTTGCCAGTGGACAAGTGATTCAGACAGCTTTTTGGAATGAGCTTCATCTTGTAGGTCCCTCAGGTAGCACAGGGGTGAAAACAAGGTGGCAGAGGCTTCACCATTGCCTTGTTACCTAAGGAAGTTCACAGAGACTCCTGCAAGTCTGCAAATGTGCCAGCCTGCTTCCTCCCCTCTTGCCAGACATGACTTCACTCAGTAACTTCCCATTTCTTTTGATGCCCTAAAAATTTTCTGGCAGGGGAACCATAAAATGAGTGAGCCTTCCTGCATCATCCTTTATGGAATCCTCAGGAACAGTACAATGGTTATTATTGCTATTAGTGCCTTAATCACACTGAAAAGGAAGCATGCCCTGCCTGAGCTCAGAGTCACTGTATTGTAACCTTTGCATTTCAGCCTGGCTCAGTCATCACTCAGTGAATTCTGTTCCTTATGCCAGATCTTGAGGACTGTGCCCACATCACCTGCCAGAGATCCTCCCTCTCATTTTCTCCTCCAGCTCCTGTGACTGCATTGATGGACTCTGTCTCCACTGGCAGTGCTCTCCTGGATAACTTTTCTGCCTCCTTCCACTTTCCTGGGGGCAGAACAGCAGCAAAAATGCCTTCCAGGTTAGGTATAATTTTTCAGTGGTGTTTTCTACTTCCTAAGCCTTGCTGCTTTATTTTGATTATGTGAAGTTAAACAGCAAAAAAAACAATGACAGGACAAGTTACTGTCATTCTGATCTTAATACCAGTATTGTAATAAACAATGCACAAATGGCAGAAGAGCAGCACACAAATGGAAATGAGAGGAAGTGTTTCAAATGGCTTAGCCAGTTGTCATGCTCATGGACTGGATATGTTCTTGGTGGTGGCTTACAGACCACTTCAGGGCTTATGTTTCCTGAAGGCCTGGTTTTAAGTCTCTGAAAATATCTGTGGTTATAAGACTGGTAGAATAGATGGGATATTGGAACAAATCTTGATCACATTATTTGTATATCCTGCTCTCTGCAATTATCCCAAGGCAGGGCTAGAATAATTACATTTTTACCTAAATCTTATTGCTGATTTTAGTGTAGAACAAGATATGTGGTTCTGAGTTTTTTTTTAAAAGCTCTTCCCTGGACATAATTTCAGCCTAAGTCTTAACTGGTATACAATGATAAACAGAGGTCAGCCAGCAAACAGAATAGTGTCAGCATTATTATCTCTTGGCAAAACAGTGACTTCTTTGGCTAGCTGAAGTTTTTGTGACATGATTGGGCCATCCTTAAGTAAATAATCTGTGATTGGAAATAAGATTGTCCTTATAACACCAATAATTGTGCGGTCACAGCTCAAGACATTTTGGCTTAGAGAAAGAAATTAATTTATTGAAAAGTGATAGGAAGATATTTAAAATTCAACATATAAATATTCAGTTTAAATAGAAAGAGTGATCTATTTGGCTTCTGCTGTTTCTAGATCAGGGACATTGCATTCTTTATTTTGCTGATGCTGTTAAGCTCAGAAAGAATGTACTGTAATATCAAACTGATAAAATGCTTGGTATAAAACTGAGTAATTTTCACGGTGACTGGACAGCTGCTGACAAAAAATTACTTGGAGCAGAATATCAAATGTTCTGTGGTATCTTGCAGTAGGTGATGGGAGCTGCTGCCTGCCTCAGCATTTGTACACAGAACTGACAAACTGCCACTTGTTTTTACTGTTGTTCTTATCCCCATTTTTTCCCCAGTTACTAAGTGGTTTTTATCCATGGCCATGGATATAAGTGGTCTTATCCATGACCATGGGTAAGATAATATATCATTTTGGGTTCCCATTTTTTTTCTAAATCTTCACTAGTGACATGGAAAAATCTGCTTGCTTTTCTCTAGGCCAACTCTTACTATCAAGGACCTGCTTTGTAGAGAGAGGAATCCAGTCATCAGTCTGAACTGTAAGAACATGTTATGCCCAGATAGGATATGTTATCAAAGAAAATAATTAAAAAGTGAAGGATGATTTCTCACTCCCTAATCTCCACAGCTTTGCCTAAGAAACTCATATTTGTCCATATCTAGTCATTAGCTTGTTGCCTGGCATGGATTTGCTCTGCACATACCAGTCCTGGCCATGGATGGAGCACAGACCAGAGACAGCTCCAGCTTCTGGATGCTGTCATCCTTTCTTGGGAGGTGTTTACTCCGTGAGCTGTTCGGTGCCACTTGCCTTCAGGCATGTGTGCTATGCCTTGATTTTGGGAGGAGGCTTTGTGGGTGTAAGGACAGGAAAAGACCAAGAATGGTGACAAGAAAGCTGGGGTAGAAGTGCCATTTGGCCCTGGGCTGGAGTCTGGTGTTACTCTTGGTGCAGGTTGGGGCAATCACTGAGTCAGAGCACGGTGGAACATACCCAGTGTTGCTAAAAAGGCCTCTGTTTTTCTGCAACTACCTCATAATTTAACAGCAAAATCCTGCACATTGTATGTGGTCTTACATACAAGCAGGAGGAACTGGATGGTTAAAATCTGTTGCCTTTGTGCAGCAAATTGCTCCATTTTGAGTAAACCTGGGCATATAAATTACAGGAAACTGAAATGTTGATGATGAAACCAAATTGAATCCCTCCGCTTTTCCTCATCTTACAACATGAGGTTTGAAGGCAAAAATAATACAGCAGTCTGAACTGAAAATGAATAACTGAAAAATGCTCTGTAAAATAGAATAAGGACTGAAAGACATTCTGTTTTATGAGATTTTAAATCAAGTTGTCCATACAGTAGGGATATCAGTACTGCAAGTGAGTTTGGGGGGGGTTTTTTGTTAGCAGATTAGGATGGTTTACTTAATGAGGCAAGATTTTTTTTTTTTTAAGAAAATATCACTGTATCAAAATTTCATGAAGAAAGAACTAGGCAGCTGTATGCAAACAAAGAGTTTCACTAAGCCCTGTGCACACTGACAGAGGTAACAGGGATTCAGAAAACAAATCTTTGGCTGGTGCAGTTCTTCCACAGAAAGTGTTAGGGCAGCAGGCAGATGCTCAGGTGCTGCCTGAGCTGAGATTTAGCCAACTGAACAGGAAAACTGCTGAACATGACATGAGAAATTGCTGGATATGACAAAGAGCAATGTTGAGAAGCTGACAAAAGTTATGGGCAGGTCCGTGGAGGATGTCTGTATTGCACAGGAGGTTAAGGGGAAACTATGCAAGACACAGCGGAATTTCACCAAAAAATGGACTAAATGAGATTTTTGAGTGGGTCAAATCTTTTAAGTCCAGCAGTAAGTAGATAACTGTATTAGTAATAACATCCAGGAGGTACCAAATTTGGGTATGGATGTAGAAAAACTGGGTCCAATGCAGAATAACTATTTATGGGTTGTGGCTGGAGTGGAGAAATGGAGACATGTTTCAGATGTTCCATGGCTTGTCATTAGCTGCTGAAAGAAAACATGCACATACAAAATCAAAACCACCAAAGATTTAATTTGGGATTGGACATTAATGCTAGGGTGATGTCACAGCACTTAATCAGACTTTACCCTCTGAAAGCAATTTAAAACTTTCCGGTCTGCTTCAGGGACTGAAGCGCAGGTTGGGTGAGCACACTGCAACTTTTCTTGAAATAAGGCTCCTGAAAGGAAAAGAAACAGTGAGGAAGGGAATGAAGGGAAGTGTGCAAAAGCAAGATTGTAGAAATAAACCCTGTGAGAGGAAATGAGGTTAAGCTAGAGAGATTTTAATTTAGGCATGTCTCTAAATACCTTGTTTAACTGTACAGGACAAAGTCCAGGAAAATATTCAAACATCTCAGTAACACAAACTCATGCTTTCATTTATCTCCTTTCAATCTGGCTTGTGTCTTTAAGTTTTTTCCAGCTTCTGTAAAGGGCTCAACGGAAATGTCACATCTCCCCTCACAAGTGTTTTAATTCTCTAAACAGATTCTGAAGTTGGAGGCTGCATGTGGCCAAATATGCTTCTTCAAAATGCAGATTATTAGAATAAGAGTTAAAGGACACAGGGTAAGGTGCTGAAATTAAGACACATAGCTCATGATGGATTTTCTTTCTAGGAAACTAATAGAGCTTAATTGTGGAGTTAAAGTGTCACAACTAACATAGTATTTGAGGAAAATGAAAAATCTCTGGGTTTGTACATTCAGGCAGCTGATGAAGATATCTGCAGGGAAAATGTATGGCATTCTTATTTTTTATTAAAAGAGGAAGTAAATAGAGATGAATGTTATAGATTAATGATCCGATTCCATCTGATTATAAGGAGCAGCTTCCTCACTTGAAGCTGTTATCATATCACATCTCATTACTAAAAGTTCAGGGTCTGTAAGGCTTCTGAATTTCTAGAAGTGATATGGCTAATTTTTCCTCTAACATAAAACTAAGCATCCTCTAAGTCATGCAGTTAACAGGTTTGACTTTCTGGGATTGCCACCACCAAAAATATAAAATTCAGGTCACTATAACCAGTGTTCACAAAGAGTTAAACTGCACTTTTCATGAAAGAGTAAAGATAGGAATCCTCTTTACATTGCCTACTGAAAGATTACTGCCTGTTTGACTGCCTCATACTTTCAGTTGGGTGGGCTGGTCTTCTTTTCTGCTCTGAAGCTCTCGGGCAGAGTTGCCATGTGCTGTTAAGCAAAAATGGTTTTTTAAGCAGAACATGAAACAGTCCATGCTCTTGCTTTATTAAGTGCTTTGGGGGAGAGAAGGGTTGCACACAACTGAGGAATGATTGTAAACAGTGTCTTCGGTTTTGCACTTCTCTTGCTCATCCTTTGAACGGGCTTGGTTCAAAGCTGGTGGTTGTATTAGCCAGGTAGTACAGCCAAGCAGTTCTGCTGCTATTTCACTGCTGCCCAAGAAGAAAAGCACCCGACACAAAGCTCATCGTGAGTCCCACGTGATGTGTGCAGTGTGTCTCCATTGACATGCTGACACATCAAAAACTGTCTGCTTTATCACTGCATGGACTCTACAAGTGAAATATTTGATTTGATCTAAGAGGCAGTTGTATGAATCGACAGGTAAAACACTTAAACCCTCCTGGGACACTGCTGTGCTTTGCTTTGAACTCTTTCAAGTCACCGTTTATTCAGGTAGTTTGATCTAAACCTTCTCTTTCGTGTGTTGTCTGGAATCACTTACCTGTTTGTAATTCTTTGTTAAAACACTTTTCTGCTTGGATTGATCATTGCCTCTTTCACTTGTCTTTAATCTGTTTATATATCTGGACATACTGGTGTATTTGCACTACAAAAAGCAATACAGAGATTGGTAAATTATCAATCAATGTCTTCAATAAGTGGCCTACAAATACCTGAGGCAAGCCCATTTCATTCTTCCACAAAGAGACCTTTTGTCTGCAGCATTTCATCAATAGGATCTAATTATGGTGAAATTTTTTCTTGGCCATTGTGTGGTTTGAGATCTGGATTTACAAGTATCACATCAGTTATTAAGTACAAGAAACAAAGATTTCAGACTTTCTTATTCCTAAATCGACCTTCTCCAAAACCACGTTGTGTAGTCACTTGCCTGAAAGTCCACAATAGGATTGGGAATAAAGTATTGGCACTAGGAGATAAGGGGGAAAAAATAATGTTGTCTGGACAAGATTAAACATCCATGACAGGTGACATAACAGTCTCACATTTAGGATGCAGTTCTTTTCTATTGTTGTACAGGTTTGAAGTATTTAACATATTTAACAAGCAGCTCTGACCTTATCCCACTGATCATTGCCTTCATTGTTTTAGCTGAGATGAGCAATTTTTCCCCTAGGTTCTCTTTCATTCAAAATGCTGATTGGTCTTCTGGAGCAAATTCATTGCAAATAATTGTGTAGATTCAACTCTTGCTGTGCAAGGCTGGGTGATGCAGCATTAGCTGCAATAGTTACAGTTGCTGCTTTACTCATTTCGGTGTTTAATATATTCACCATGCTTCTGTATTTCACACTGAAGGGCACCTTGCCTTGGAAAGAGCCTCTGTGCTCTCAGATGAAAACTAGAATACAAGCAAGCAAACATAAAGCTGAAGAGACAGCTTCAAAAATTGCAGCTCCAAGAGCTTTTAAATAAAGACCAGACTGGCACACTCATGTTACAGAAAACCACATTAAAGCATACTAATTGCAGGCTACTCTTATTCCTTGGACTTCCACATGCCCATCAAGGGATCTTTCTCAATCAAGCCTTGTCATATTTGGTCACTCTATATTTCTTCTCATCTTGCTGAATGACCATTTATAGAAACAATAGATTTATCTGTGATTTGGTAGAGTTCAGCAAAACATTGGGCAATAATCAAAGTCCTCCCATGAAAAATGTCTTAATGGGATTTACATTTTTAACAGTTCAGCTGATGTCAGTGTTTGCTTTGTTATCAGAAATATCACTATTTTTTCTCTTAAAATGACAACAAATAATGCTTTGAAAATGGCTTGCTTAATCAAAGGAGGTTTACCTGGAGTTATACAAGGACATTTACGGACACTGAATATCCAAGCAATTTGTATAAAAACAGGTTAGAAAAAATGCATTTACATGACTATTACTTCTGCAATAAAAGATGACTTCTGTATCATTTCTCTCTTTTTTTTTTCTTTTTTTCTTTTTTCTTTTTTCTTTTTTTTCTTTTTTTCTTTTTTTCTTTTTTCTTTTTTTCTTTTTTTCTTTTTTTCTTTTTTTCTTTTTTTCTCTTTTTTTCTTTTTTTCTTTTTTTCTTTCTTTTTTTCTTTTTTTTTTTTTCTGCATAAGTTGTAAAGCCAGCAGGCAGCCAGGAAACCCATCCTGCACACTTCTTTTGTCTTCTGAGGAGTTTGAGGTGCCAGGCTGCTGTCCTGGGAATCTCCCCAGCAGACCTCGTGACAGTGGATGAGGCAGCTTTAGCACCAGTGTGTGGAAATGAGACCAGCTGATGCCCAGCAGACCATCTCACAAAATTAGCAGGTAAGTAGCATGGTTTCACTCATCCAGCATAACACTTGCATGGGAACATCCTCGCTGTAAAAACAAGATGGGTGCACAATTGTGAATTTCTCTGGACCAAGATATCCAACTGATCACCCCAGCTGAAATGATGGGGTGAACTCTGGCACAGATACTTCAAGGATGACATCCTCTTTACAAAGGTGATGGCTTGGCCGGGGTCTAAGGCAGCTTGTCACTGGCTCTCCCTAATACTGGATGAAAATCCTGTGCCTCCCCTTGCTCTGGCCCTTGGCAAACCCACTTGTCCCTTAGTCCCCAGCCCCTTACTCCACCAGCAGTAGGATGCAGCCCAGCTCACCACACTTGCAGTGTGGTCTGTTCAACCCCTATGGATAACCTGTTTAGGAGACAGAGGTAGGGTTTGGCCATGAATTTCACATATTTTTTTACAAAGAGCAAGGTTATTTTCTATTGCATTCTAGAATCAATTAAGGAAAAACCCCAAACCAAACCAAACAACCACAAAGCAAAGCAAAGCAAAACAAACCAAAACAAGCCCTGATTAATATTCCAGGCCATATATTTTATGGTTATAAAAAGCCTCTGTGCACACATTCACGCTCACACTGTCATGGGAAGCATTGGCGTTCAGCTTGCTAGAGGCCTGTATATATATCATATTTCTCTTCAAAAGCAAAGTATGATTTTATTTTTCTTAGGCAATGCTAAGGAGTATTTATTGTTCTCCTGGAGAAAGAAGGGGGTGTGTGTGTGTGAAATGTAAAGAGAGGATTCTGGAAAAACGCAGGTGTCATTAAACTAATGCTGCCGTGCATTACAATGAAATGCCGTACTTGTGAAAGTATGTGACATTCAATATCCAGCAAATTCATTGTTATTACTGTACACTGAATGTCAAATGAATTCATAATGGTGCTGTATTGAAGGTAAAATATTGTCTTGGATTCAAACAATGCAGTTCCATTGAAAACTCACACGAGCCATTAGGGCAGTGGATGGCACTTTCAGAGCTCCTCTGACGGGATTTTTCAGTGCTCCTGTTAACTCACTTACAAAAACAAATGGCCCAGGAATGGGAGCGTAATCCAGAGCCACATGAGGTCAGTGTGGGTTTTTCCTTTTACATCAATAGGCTGAGGATCCAGGCCACAGGGTGGAGAGGGGAGGAAGGAAGGAAACAATGTTAGAAGAGAAATCAGTGAAGAAAAACTCTCCATCACACTTCCCTTGGGTATCTTTTCATAACAGCTTTCTGGCTGGATTTAGCACTCTGTAAAAGGGAGAAAAAAACCCCACAACAGCAACTTGCTACTGCAGGAAAAGGACAGAATGATGTTAAATCCATTGCTTAGCACAGCTGGAGAATTTAATAAAATCTGTTTCCTTTTATTTGCTTATGCCCATCATGACTCCCCAGTCTTGGGGAGGCCTCTGGAAAGGAGAAACTGCTTTGTGGTGTGCATGGGCAGAGCCCTGTTGGACCAATTACGCCTGTGAGGAGGACTTAGCACCTCCACGTGGGAGGAGTGCAGCACATACAGATACCCAGTGGGGGCTGTAAGAGGCACTGACTCTGAAACTGTTTAGAACAAAGTTTATTCCTTTCTGCTGAAAAGCGAGACGGGTAGGTTACCCCAGATAATTTAGAGCAGTTTGCATTGCAGTGCATTATATCACCAAATGGAGTGGGAAATTATCTAGATTGCAGTGGAATGATTTTCTTCTTTGCTTAAGGATATGGATTGCCTCACATACTCACTGTTGAAAAAAAATGTTCAGCAGGCAAAATAGGCCTAAATAGAATTTTTACATCTTCTTATTTTCTTTCATCTGTCTCTTCATTTGCTTTTAAGCTTTTTCTCTCCTTTATCTACTGTCTCTATTTTTCCAGTGCCATTTTTCTTTTTCACATTGTCCAGGGCAAGCACATGGGCAAGCTTCTTGTTTCCCCTTCCCTTAGACTCAAACTTTTAAACATCTCCCTCCTAGCTTGTTCTCTGTCCCTTATTGATGTTCTCTGCAGTCTCTTATTGTGGTTTTGTCTCTCAGCACTTCATATCAATAGAAAATAAGCCACAAGTGGGAGGGGGCTTAGCTAGGCTGTGCATTATGAACAGATGACTCTATCAAGGACTGAGTCATTGGTTCACTTTATATAATTCTCACACAGCTTCCCTCTATTTGCTGCTTCAGGAGGAGGCCAAGCATTTAGACACCAGCAAGTATTAGACTCCAGTTTTCCCTTCCATGATGAACACACTGTCTGTGGCCTCGTTTATCTCAGCTATAAAAGCAGAGGACCAGAATCTGCTCTCCATGGGTTCCTGGTAAATCTGGAATTGCTTAATTGTCTTCGCTGGAATTATGCCAGGTTTATCCTGATGAGAAGCAAGAGAGAACTTAGGCTGGAAGTGAAGTAGATTGTGGAAGACATAGCACTCATTCCTAGGGTGGAAAAGGGGTGTGTACGCTGCCAAGAAGCAGCTTTCTCACTGATTTAGTAAGTCCATGCTGGTGGGTAAGGATGTTTTTTCTTTTACAGTATAAGACTAATCTGAGTCTGATGACCTGAGGCTTGATTGTTGAAAACAGGAAGCCCACTCAGCACTTCCAGAGACTTATGAACTATTTATAAAGCTTGCTAGAATAATCTATGGCAAGGAAATTCTTTGTACCTTTACCCAAGGTGGAATATTGTGCCTGCAACTCTGTTGAAATTTTCACTTCCATCGGAGGCATACAATCCATGTCCCATGCAAGTAGACTCATGAAACCTTGGCCCTGCTGAAGTCAGAGTGCATTTTGACACTAAGGTGGAATTTCACCAGTACTCACCAGAATGAAGAATCTCTGCCAACATATTACATCTAAGCAAAGAAGATATGAAGGGACATTAGTACTTTATTGTCATCCCACAGTATGCACGGGGATTGCCATAGAATCATAGAATGGTTTGGGCTGGAAACCTTGCAGATCATCTATTTTCCCTGCTGGGGAGGTTCCATGATCCAGTCAGATCAGGGCTCCCCCAGATAAAATTGTCCTCAGCCCTGGCATTTATTCCATTTATTCCATTTATTCCATTACTTCCGAGAAAGCTCAATCTTTCTCAATGTTCTTAGAAACATGTTTACAATAAGGGAGGGTCTGGCAAAGTGCTATACATTAAACAAAAGACTGTGAATTTCGAAAAAAAATGGCTACAAGCTGCAACAATGATTGATGAAAAGTCACCTTCCAGAAAATGTAAATTAAAACAAATTGGTTGCCATATAATCATGGCAGTCTGCTAAAGGCAAAAACCTTCTTTTGTGCACCTGCAACACAGCTATACACCTTCTGGGCTAGCAAGGTATTATATATTTACTAATGCAGTTGAGTGGGGTAACCCTCCATAGAGACCCAGTGACAAAATATCAGGTGCAAGTTTGGACAAAATCCTTCCTTTGTTGGTGAAAAATACAACAGCTTTCAGGATTCTGGCTATTTGTGGAAGAAGGTATGTGGAGTGCAGAAGAGAACTCTTTCAGTTGCTATAATAAAAAAATTAAGAGGCTTAGCAATCCACACTGCCTGAAAAGTTGAGTTTATAACAGCATTTCTCAAGACATGTCATAGAAACAAAGCACCACAAGCAGTATTTTTGTCAGACAGGGAGTAAGGTCAGGACGTACTTGGATTCGAAACCCTCCAGGGAAAGTCAGTTTTCTGCAGGGAAGCCTTGACTCCCTCACTCTAGTGGAAGAACATGCACTATAAATCTCTGTTCTGACAAAGTGAGCAAACACAGGCAGTGGGGTCAGTTCTTAAATAACACTGTAAGCCAGTGCTAAACAGCAGCCCAGTGTGTTGCTGGAAACTGCACTATGGGAGGATCAGAGCTACTGACTTCTTGCTTAGACACTTTCTTTACTGTGATAAACTTATTGCTGTTTCCAAGTCAGGTTATTAAGGCACCTATAGAAAGGACATTTTTCTCATACTATAAAATTAAAAAGCAAAATGTGAAGAATTGTGGTAACTTCCCACAAATAATCTGTAGTGCAGCCCAGGTCTTTTGAGCCTCAATCAAATGCTCTCACCAGTGGATGAGACAGCTTCCCCTCTTCTTCTTCCTGCAATGAGGAAATGATCTTCCTTCACTGTTGCAAAATGTTTATAAAATATTGCTCCAGTTACCCAGCTTGTGGTCTCACCCTAGGAGAACTTCTGCCTGGAAGATTTAAGATGGGAAGGCAAATGAATGGGTGTCATCTCTTAACCCAGAGATGTTTCTGAATGACATTAAACTGTAGTTTTTTGTTTTTCATCAGAGGAATTCAATTTAAACCCAAATAACTTCCTGTACTGGCTCACTGATTTCAGGGCTGCTTCATCAAAACTATATAGCAGGCTCTAAATCCAAATTTTTGAATAGACACGGAGCCAATTTTAAAATCTGAGTATACCAAGGCTTTTAATTCCCCCATGTGACATATTTAGGTTAGACTGAAGGAGATTCTGAACCCAGTAGAATTTCCAGGGGGTTTGAGCGGATGTAATAGTAGCTGTCTGGCAAGTAAGTCCATGTCAGAATGGCCAGCCATTTACTAGTATATTCCCTGCCAGCCTTCAGAAATGTCAGTTACACAAGCTCAAATTCCCTGTCAGCACTGTAAGCTGCTGGTGGATATCTCCAAGGCAATCACAGGGGGCCTGAGACAATCAAGTTGCTGCAACAGGAAGCCACACTTAAGCCTATGTATATATTTCACTGCCGAGATGGACTTGCACCAGTATTAACTTGTGCTCTAAAGTTTCTGGTCTCTTGGGTACCTCTGTCAGGTGTCAAAAACACTGCTGTGGTCACTGGGTATGCTTATTTTATTTGCTGCCAAACTGGAGTGCTGCAGATGGCACACATATGGGAATGAAATGAAAATGATAACTAGAAATTTGTGGTACCAAACTTCTTTGACTTTGTAGTATTTTTTTTTTCATTTCAATACAAAAAAATATTTTCCTTTTTTTTGTTGCATTTTGACTTCAGTTTTAGCCCTCTTACCCACTCACATGTATACTATCTTATTCTCTGGAGAACAGAGAGGGAGGAAAAGGTCAGAGCATTGAAGACCAGTTGCTGTAGAGAGTTCATTAAAAATTTGAAGTGAATCTCAGCCTCTCCTTTTGACCTAGGTATAAGTGATGCTGGTGGGAAATCAGCCATTCCTAACATTTCTGTTTTTCTGATTTGTACAACCCTTTGCTTTTTAAAAAGAAAGCCTATGGAAATTTCAGCCAAAGCTCCACCAAGCACAGTGTCTGGTCAGTGTCCACCAGCTCCTCGCACATGAGCAGGGAGGGGAGAAATATTGGGGTGACTCTGGTCTGTGTATCCTGTGGGGTTTCTAGTTTTATTTTTCAGATCTGTGGTTCATACATCTTTTCCCTGTACTTTTTTGTCTTCTGACATCATTTGGCTTCTTTTTGTTTTCCCCTCCCAGGTCTTCCTTTTCTGGGGAGGTTTGTGAGGTTTCCTTAGGGCCTAGTGGCAGATTGTTAATACAGGCAATGGTGGTACAAGATGTTATTTAGAGAGAGCATGAGGGGCTGTCTGCAGCACTCCTAGTTGTGCACTAGCAGAGGGGAAGAACTGGTCAGCTCTTTATTTGCATTTAATATCCATCCATGGATTTTCCCACCAATTATTGACAGGTAGCACTTCCTATCCAGCCTCAAAGAGCTGAACGAGTTCAGGCAGGTTGTTCAAGAAAATCATAATCCATCTGAAACATCAACAACTTGATGCATTTGCATATCTGAAAGCTGCAAGCCTCCTTGTCTAACTCCAGATGGTGAAACATGCTTAGATGCAGCAGATGTCTCACCACAGCTTTCCCATACAGCTGCTTGTTTGCAGCCATCCTTGACCTGGTAGCTGGAGTTCAGTGCAGTGCTGAAGCTGTGAGGAACTCCAGTTGATGAGCAAAATCTCAAAAAGTGCAGTGTGGGGCCACTAACCTTCATACAAATCCAGCTAAAGCACAGGCCTCACCTCACCTCATCCTGCACCCTCCCAGGTCCCAAGCTGTTTCCAGATCCTAATGCAAACCACTGAAATCTTCCTTGGATTGTGGTCTGAACATAGTGGGTCATTCCCTTCTAATACAAATGGGTGATTCCCTTATACACTCAGCTAGGATAACTGAGACACTGAAAACCATTTTCTTCTGGTATTTGCATCAGAGTAGGGTCCAAGTTAACCTGTGTCACTTGTGTGCTTTCCTGTACTGCTCCAAAACCTAGCAGGGTGAAGAAAATGCTACACTGAAGTGTGCGGGGTGGTAAAGGAATGCAGCAATCTGCTACATTACCCTTGGTGCTACAGAGAATGTGGGATGAATGAGATTATAAATCAACACAACACAGAGTTTTGTCTGTACACATGGACGGTGCATTGTCCAGTTAAAAGCTGTTTCTTATCCCTGCTACATGTTGTATTTCAGCTGTGCTTGATACATGATGCATTTAGCATAGTCCTTCCTTATCAGTACAGCCCTGTTTGGAAGGCTCTAGGCTGGCCATAGAGATGGCAGGATATTCCAAATGGGATTGCTACAGCAGGCCAAGCTGTATTAGCAGCCAGCAGCACCAACACAACACATCCTGATTAGAAGAGTGCAGCACATTTACAAGGACAGAAATGTCATCTCTCTTCTGTGATGTACTGAGATAAAGGGCACTTAGGAATGAAACACTAATTTGAAAAAAAGGCTCTGATGTTTGCTTTTATATTAACCCCTGCTGTTGAAGACATGATCCTAAGAGTGCCCACACTTACCAGAATGGGATTTTCATGAGGGTTGTAGTGTTACTGCATTTTTCCTTTCCAGATAGATGGAAGGGCTTGGTGGTGGGCTTAGTAAGGATGTTGAGACCTGACTTACAACAACCCTTGTCACAACAAACGTTTTCTGTGGCAATGGAGACCACAGAGAAACTTGCTTTCTGTCATTCCTTCATACCTGTGAAATAGAGGTCTCAGTGCTTACCTTTCTCACAAGGAGAACTGCAGACTTAATGCTGCACAGTCAGTCAGCAGCAGCAAGCCCAATCTTTTGAAATTCAACCCAAAATTCTTAGCTAGGACAGTGTTCCCGTTGGACTGCTTCTGTTGGACTTTCTGCTGAGCAAGGAGCACAGAGTTAGATCCCAATTATTTGCACCTCACATGACACTTTAAGGCACAGTCAAGGAGAAAACACAGTGTAAAGTCTTGCCATTCAGCTCTTACAGTGGAATAATTGCAGCCCTAGGTTCTTTGTGAGATATTGCAGAGGGACATTTACACTGCCCATCACCTCTTTAACCTTCCTAAATATCTAACATCTTCACTTATGAAGAAAAATCCAGCATTTTGACTTCCAGGTGGAAATGCTGATTTATTGTCACAATCCTGACAAGACAATTTCCATGAGAGAATATTTGGAGCCCAGCTGCTTTGTCCTTCCCTGCATCTTGGCTGGAGCTTGGCGCTGCAGCTATGACAATGATCTTTCAGGGATAGGTATGGTAGGAATGAGTTATTGGCTGGCAGCAGATAATAAGAAACATGCAATTAGTTAAACCTGTATGGACTATGCGTAAGAGTCAGACAGCTCTGTCCACTGCAGCTCTTGGGTGACCAATGAGTCAGCACCAGCTGATTCTGTGGCTGGACCTTGAAAGCAATGGCACAAAGATAACATCCTTCTACGGCTACAACTGACTGACCTGCTGTGTACCAACAGAATTGCTCAGAGGTAATCAGGCTGGCTGGAATCAGTGCTGGGAGAAGGGCTGCCAGACAGTGCCTCGACCGGCACTTCAACTTCAGGAGGTGTCTGACTTGCTCCTGTTGGAAGCCTGAGGGCAAAACTTGACCTGAGCTTTTCAGAGGTGGAGACAAAACCAAGTTTTTCTGCCTGAAGAGGTGCTTTGGTGATGGGAAAGGCCAAAGAGAGACTGTTATTATGAGCAGGAGAGGGACATGAAGTGACTAGTCCCTTTCCCTCCCAGAGTGGCCTCCACACCAGTGCATCCAAGGTTCCCCCTCAGCAACCAGCCTGGCACAAACAAGACTTGCTTGGGGTACAGAGCAACCTGCATCTGCCCAGGAGCTGACTCTACCTCCCTGAGCAGCCAGTCTTTGACAATGGTTGGGCTTTGCACCAGGCTAGAAGTCTATTAAGTGCCTAGAAAGGGTCTTCAGCAAGGTTTAAACACAGAAACACAGAGACAAAACACAGGAAAAATAAAAATGACAAAGTTTTTGAGTTAGAGGTATTTTGGCAATTACTCAGGGGACCTGCTCTGCCCTTCACTGGCTGCTGATGAAAATCCCAGATAATGCAAATACTCCATAATAAGAAAAAAATAGCTCCAGCCCCCAAAATAGGAGACATCACACCCTTTGAACCCAACTGTGGTATATGGACAGGCATGCCAGGGGCTGATCTTTTCTGAGTTGCCAGAAATTGAGAACATAAACCTGTGGTATTTTGGGTGGGTTGTTCATGTGTAGCCTGCCTGTTGCCTGAGTCAGAAAGAGCCCATGTACATACAATTGCTGAGGTGCACCCCTTCTGCATGCTAAATACAGGGCAGAACACTTTTTAGTGAATTGTGTGTTAATGCTGCAAGACGCTGTGCCATTTGTAAGTGGATTCCATGTAAAGCTCCTCAATTGGCTGCTTCCAACAGGGAAGCAGCAAGGGAAACATTCACTTGAGGCTTTTTCACTAGGTCAGGCAGAAAGAAAAAAAATACTCAAAACAATGTATCTGTGATACTTCAGAGGTTCATAGTCTCTTCAGTATCCTTCACAAAGATGAAATTTCAGAGGAGTAAATGTAGAGCAGCTTTACACTCTCCCAGCAGGATTGTCCTTGAGTTCAGGGGTAGAGCAAGTTGAATTTTCTAGACTTTATCTTTCCAAACCTGGCAAATAATGGTCCCACATCAACCTTGATTTATTTTTTCAAGACTTCTTTATTTATAAAGGACAGATTGTGAATGCTGGACCAGAGTATTGAGGATTTCAAGAGTGTCTTGCTCTGGTCCTGATCTCTGCAGCACATTGAGGTTACATTATGATTTAAACTGAAAAATTTTCTAACACCTTGAGACTGTGTTTGTTTTGTTTTGTTTTTCTCAAAAAAAGGTAAATAGATAAATAGAAAGGTGAGATAGCCCCTGCCTTTCATAGGATCTCGAAACACCAAATTGAAGGCAGGTAGCCAAGTGAAGAGGGTCACTGAAGGACAACTAAAAGTTCTGAATGGATGAGAAGAGTATGATGAGGAAAATAAAACAAGTGAGAGAAGGAGAGGTTTGAATAATCAAGGTGAGAAAAACCCCTCCTTTTTAGGAGTGTTAGTTGTGACAGTCATAAAGCAAAAGCTAAATGTATTTTGAGATGAAACCTTAGGTGAGTGACTCCAGTGGAGTTCCATGAGAGTTCCTGTGCCCTGGTTGTCAGTTCCTATAACCTGATGGCAGAGTTCTGGCTAGCTGTAAAATCAAATCAGTGTTATTCTATACCTTCCACAGGTATAGAGTTAGTGAGCTTGTTGAATGCAGCAAACCTCACAGAGCACTTAGTGTCACACCAGAAATTACCCTGCCCTGGGATGTTCTGCTATGGAGCTGCCAAAGGGGATGCTTTGCCTTCTCCTCCTATGAAGAGGGATCCCATCCTTCCTCTCCACCAAAAATAAGTGATCAGCAATATCCTGAATCCCAGCTAAAGCACAGCTGTAGCTTCTTCCATTAATCAAACTGCACACTGTATTTGGAAGGTTTAGCTGAACTCATTGAATGAGTGGATATTTTTGACAGTAAACCATTTTGGTTCCCGCAAGAATTTCACATGCAGTTTTATTTTAAGTTTGGTTGGCCAGCTTTAGCCAATGCTGAACAAACAAGCTGTCTGTCTCTGTAAACAGTATCAGGGATTTCCCTCTTCTGCAATAACATATGTGCTGCAGGTGGAATTTTCCATATTCCACAAAAGTTATAATTTAATGTGATTTTCCACCAGAAAATGGAATCCATGGCACAAAGAAAGGATTTTCCTACTGTTTTTGAGCATCTGGGAACTTATCAGATGGCAGTTCTGGAACCCTATTATTTGTTCTCCCTAACTCTGGATAGCACATTTTGCTAGACCAACCAATATTGACAAGTAGATCTCAAGCACATGGAGGTGAGAACTCCAGAACCTCTGTAGCTCAGATTGACCTCTGCATTGAGGCAGAAAAATAAATCTGAATGAGAGCCTACCTGAAATTTGGAAAAGTGCATACTGTGTGTGATATATCAGAACACTGTGCTGGGAATATTGAATTCCCCATTGAGGGTCAGGGTGGCATATATTTATTCATCTCCTTTGCCAGAAGGCAACAACTTTAGCACAGGCTAAAGTGATTTTTTTTGTTGTTGTTTTGCAGTGACTGGACCCGTGTCCTCTTCCTTGCAATAGCCATTAGAGGGGCTTTACCTCCCCAATTAGCCCCATCTCCTGTCACTCCTTTGCTGCAGGCGTGACCCTGGTCATTCCATTGCTGCCCTGAAAGTCTTTGGATAGATGAATCAGGAACACAAATGATGCCAATTCTGTGGCATCTAAATGAAGGAGAGGAAGTAGTAAAGTCTGTTTGTTTGTTTGTTTCTTTTTCTTTCTTTCTTTCTTTCTTTCTTTCTTTCTTTCTTTCTTTCTTTCTTTCTTTCTTTCTTTCTTTCTTTCTTTCTTTCTTTCTTTCTTTCTTTCTTTCTTTCTTTCTTTCTTTCTTTCTTTCTTTCTTTCTTTCTTTCTCATTCTTGCTGTGAATACGATTCAAACTGCTTGTTTTAAATGGATCTTTAGCTGCTTTGGGGGAAGTGAGATGGAACTGTTATTACAGGAGGACTTTGATATATTTACCTAAGTCATTCAAGCCATATTGGGCAATACCAGCTGTAAACCTAATCTCTAGACAAAATGGTTACATTTCTTAAACTGTAGGTAAAAATAGTGATAAGCATTTATGTTTACTTGACATTGAGTGGCTCTAAGCACTTTCACAGACAGGCTGGGTGTCATCTGTGTCTCGTCTGGAACTACTGAATATACCATCTGAAACCCCTGCAGCATGAAGCACCAGTTACTCCTTTTCTGCCAGAAATGTTAGTGGAGCCACTGATGTAGCCACTGGGATATGTTCCAGTGCTTCCTAATAAAAGAGAGAAAACTAAGCTCTCAAGACATCTTGCTTCTGGGCTAACTTGCCGCAGCCACACGATTTTCACATTTTCTGCAGAATGAATTAAATGATCCACATCAAACATCAACAATGGGAGTAACTCAATCTACACTTTAAAGAGCTGGGTGAAGCCCACGCTTCTCTGGCTTCAGGCTCTGATGAGAGATAGCAAGACTTGTAAACAAACCAGGAGAGATAGCACAGTCCTGTTTGTCTTCAATCCCCTCCTGTCACTACTCCTCCTTTTTCCTGACCTGGATAATCTTTATTCTGACTCAGGTACCTCACCTCTGTTATAGCCAGAGAAAAAGATCCTATGTATTTCAAATGAAACAAATTGCTTTAGGCTGTTGTGGATAAATTACAGATGACTGAGTGTCCCAGCACTGGATTTGGCTCTAGACATGAATTGCAGATGCCTATAGAATTGTGGATTTTTTTTCTAGGTTCTTTAATAAGAATATATTTCTTCAAGAAGAATGACAGCATATGTTCATGTCCATTTTGATTCAGAAGGGTGAATAAAGATTGTCTGATGCGTTGACATTGCAGAGGCTTGTTATTTGCATCAGGATCAGTGAGAAGTGGCTGCTACCTCAACCTCTTCACCAAAGTTCATGGTTAGGGTGAATAGAAAACCAATGCTATCTCCTTACATTTTGAAGCAGACTGAAGTTAAAAAACATCAAATAAAAATCACTCATGAACCTTGAAGCACCAAAACAAGATGGGTAAAGGCAGCTTCCCTGATCTGATGCAGAGAGGTCATCCATATCTCTGGTGTGACTGTGGTCCTTCAGTGGACAGCATGGAGCAGGTAATGTGCAGCATTTGATTTTCCATTCTGTAATGGTGACACAAGGGTGGACTGCCAGGACCCTTGCACTGGACTTGACCGAAGCTCATCAAGCCCAGAAAGCTTTGTTAATCTATGTTGTCTCAAGAAACAAATGCTTCCCCACAAAGCTTGAATTTTACCTGAAAAAATCTGGATCTGCTTGTGGCTGTCTGTGCTATACTCCGGGTTCAGAAGCACCTTCTGCAATGATTGATTTACTTCTTAACACAAAGACACATTTCTAATGAAAGCTTGGAATAACAATGTGGTTTCCTGCTGCCAACTCAAGCTACAGACTTTCCAAGGCTATGACCATCTGCTGCTCCACAGCAGTGTGAGGCCACGCCGAAGTCATCCCACAGGCACTTCTGTAATATTCATGATTATTATAATCTTCATAACTACTACCAGATTTATAAAGCTTTGAAGTTTTGCTTTCGTTGCCGGCTTGGGAGAACAATAGTGAGCAGTGGAGGCCTGGGGGTTTCTTCAGTCTTCTTTAGCAAAGAATTGCAAATCCAAAGCCAAAGTAGTGGAGTGATTGTCAGCAGTGAGAGAAGCCAGCCCATGCTCACTCAAATCCAGTGATCATTATCCAGTCTTGTCTTGTACTTTGACAAAAACTTAAGCCAACTGACTTTTTCATAGTGTGAAATTGATTTTTTTTTCTTGAAATCTTAAGGGGAAAAAGCCTCTCTAGAATAGAAATTTAACTCTTGCATTGACATTGGGTTGGATGTTAATACTTGGAACACATAAAAAGTGATTCATTCATAGGGAATGATTTACTACAGATGACAAACAAGTCAGAAGCCCCTGAATTTGTCACCTAGAAACCACGAAAGAATGGTGTTTTAGATTTTTGAAAGCATCATAAATCCAAAATCTGTATAATCGCTGTATGAGTTTTAAAAAACACAATGAAACATCATTTTATTTCTTGTTGAAGGGTACCTCTGATGAAAATGCAAACTGACTGAAGCTTCTTTTCACACTCACATGCAAGATTTGATGAAATTATTATTCTGAAAGTTGTTCAGGAGCACATGATCTTGTTTGTCAAAAGAATCATAGAATTACTTATGTTGGAAAAGAACTTTAAGGTCATCAAGTCCAACCATTAACCCAGCATTGCCAAGGACACCACTAAACCATGTCCCTAAGTTCCACATCTACACATCTTTTAAATACCTGGGATGGTGACACCACCACTTGCCTGGGCAGCCTGTTCCAAAGCTTGACCACCTTTTCCATGAAAAAACTGTTCCTCATATCCAACCCAAACCTCCCCTGGCAAAACTCGAAGACATTTCCTATCATGTTACTGGAGAGAAGAGACTGCCCTGACCTTGCTACAACCTCCTTTCTAGGAGTGAGACACTAAACTGGATCTTAGATTAAAACCCAGAATGTGAATAAGACCAAAGCACTGTGACAGGTCTATTTTCACTCTTTTGTTTTCCACAGAAAATTTACAAATATCTCAGTTAACAAAGAGGAAAAATAATAAAAATCTTAAGAAGTTCTGAATTTCCTGCCTGACTCCACTTTAGTAAAGAATAAGGCAGACTATACAACATGGGAGGACTGGAAGCAGAGAATGCCACAGGGAAAAATTTACCCTGCCATAAACATGTTGTTGCTCATACTTGTCATGGACACTGGAGTTAACTATTGCTCCTCCTGGGAATATCTTTGGATTTGCTGTGAATGCAAATGTCCGTACAAGTCAACAAGTCTGTTCAGTTATAAATACAGCCTCCAAAAACTGCCACCAACAGCAGAGTGCTGCTGCTTCTGTGCTCAGCCTGTGCATTGAGTCAGAGCCAAAAACTGCAGGAGGAGTAATATTCATGTTAATTTGTGTCTAGGAATAGGCAACCTGTGAGTTTGGGATGGCTACAATACAGTGGTTGTGTATGAAGGAAAAGTGCTCAACTCTACAGAAAACCCAACTGACGGCTCTGCTGAGAATACTCTGTAATGTATCAGCTGCACTTTTTAACCTCTTCATCTGAAGAGACTGAGCAGTAAATTTTAATCATTAGTCCTGGAAGAAGTAATGCAAAGCAATGTCTGACAGTGTCAGAAGGGGTGGGACAGCTGGCAGTTTCCTTTACTTTTCCTTTTTTTAAACGGGTGTAACATAGATGGTGCTCTGTGGCTCACTTTTCCATTTGTAAAACTTTATCTAGAGCTTCAGTCATGGAAAAGTCATTTGCAGCACTTTTTTTCCTCTCAAATTGAGGTCAAAATATGCTCATGTCTGGTGGGAAGGGCTGCAGAGTCCAAGCCACAGAAATGGAAGAGCCATTAAAATGCAGGTAAGGTAGAAACAGCCTGTGGTGTATAGGGCAGATTCCTCTGAACTGCAATAAGGTGATCTTGTAGGATGTAACCAATGGTAAATCACCAAAGGCTGGTTAAGTAAAGATGAAACCAATCATAACCATGTCAACAAGAAAGATGATGCGATTGGCACCTGGGCTAATTTCCTAACAGAACTTACTTTTCCTTTGAAGGAAAATACTTGAATGCATATAGTAACATATTTAGAGGTCATTAAGCCAAAGTAATTTATTTAAACAAAGTAAAAAGCTCTGATTACCATTCAGGACCTTTTGTACTTTTGCAGTGCAACTCCAGCAATGTCATTGCCCTTTGAAGAGAGTGCTGCTGAAGAGCAAGACCATAAGGATTACACAGGCTCTTCAGAAATGCTCCCCCTTCCTGCTCTGTGCCTCCCTTCCCTGCCACAGGGCATGTCAGCACAGAGATCCTGGAAAGCACTGAAAGGAAAACCAGAACAAAGAAGTGTGAAGATGATGCAGATCATGAGGGCAAAAGGAATATATTTGGGACTTCCCCAAACCCATGACTTTTTTTTTTTTTTTTTTTTTTTTTTTGTTGCAGTTATTTGCAAATGCTCCTACTCCATGAAACGTTCTGGAAGAGGCTGGATTACTCTAGCTTTTACTGTCATTCCCCACTCAGACTTTTACAAAGCAGGAGTAATCTGAGAGACAAAAATAATTTAAGACCTTGGTTAATCCATTTTGCAGTTGTTGGCAGCTTTGTCTCTGATCACCATCTGGGAGGATGCACTGTCTAGGGAACACAACACTGGGAAGATTTAGAGAACTTTCAGGCAGAAGAGTTTCCATTGTTTAACCCATTTCCATGCTGGGGCAAGAATTGCTCCTTACTTGTACATTGAACAGTCTGTTGTCTAATTTTAAACATCTCACCAATGAGGGTTCTTGTCATTCTCCCTGGAGAGAGAACCTTACCACAACAGTCAGCAGAAAAGTTTTCTTGTAAAAATGTCAGTTGGTTATCAGGGACAAGCGAAGGAGTACCAAGGTCAGATTGTTGGGAAGTGCTGATGGGAGGATGGGGATGATAACATCAGCAGCATTGCTGGAACATCAGCAGCATCCTTCCCCCAGGAAGGAGAGCTTGTGCAAATGGGGTTCCTTTTGGGATCCTCTCAAAGTCCTCTGAGGGTTGTAGGGCTGGTGTGCCATGAGGGTCCTCTCCACTGTTTGAAGGGTTGAGTGGCAATTGAGCTGTTTCAGCAGCTGAAAAGAGAGCTCAGCACTGTTATTTCCCTAGTGGTACATCAGATTTACAGGAGCAAAGGAAGAGGGGAGGGGAGGCAGATTGGTGGTGGTGCAGGTAGTCCTGCTGTTGGGTTTGGGACATGTTAAGGAAGGCAAACTCACCTCGTACTGTGGCTGACTAATATAGCTGTAGCATTGATGGATTCTGAGCAGAAGAGGCTTGTAAATGAAACTGGCAGTTTTCAATGATTATCGTTAGCAAGATGTCACAGTCACAGCTGCCATCGTGGGTTTGAAAGGAAAACACTGTCTGGAACTGTCTAGACCAGATTTCTTGGCTTTTTTTGCATTAAAACAAAAGTAGGAGCTGAGATCTTGGAAAACTGATCCTTAATGTATTTTCCTGATTCTGCTTTCCCCTTTGCAAGGGTGTTACAGCATCATGCTGCTCCATCATCTCATCTCAGCTCAGAACTGGGCATCCACATCCACAACCAGCTGAGCATGGAGTTGTTTCCTGTCCAGTGACAGATTTGGTATCTAGTTTTTCCAGCAGGGCAGTATGGCATGAGATTGAAGGGGTGGGTGAAGAACAAAATGCCATTCTACAGGTCAAGGAAACCCAGCCTACTTTTAGCTTTTAGTTCAAACAAATCATCTCTCTTCTAAGACAGATTTTTCACATTTGGGAATGTTACTTTTATTATAATTTATTATAAAAAATCATGAGGTCTTGAGCCCTCTGTCCTTCAGGGTTTCTAAAATAAACCAGGCATTCTGGCATTTGGCATCCTTTGAAATATACCATACCAAAAGAATGCAGACCCATGAGGAGAGAGGTTTATGATGTCTGCTTTCAGAGTATTATTGTTCCCACTCCCAGTTCATCATATTAGGGTAGTTTGCAGTGGCTACATGAACAGCTCTCTGCTAACATTTTCGTTGAGTGCAATAATTTAAACATGCATCCATGGTACGAGTACACTCAGCAATTACATTTCTAAGACATGGGCAATCAATTAGGAACCACACTGGCACAGAGAGATATTGACAGTACTAATTGTCTTCTGTCACTGTCACTGCTTATTCTGCTCTGTTTTGCTCATTCCCTCCATTTTCCCAGATAATCCAAATTCACATGGGTGGGCGCTTGTGTGAGTTGGATAGCAACGTCTGGAGAGCATTTCCTGGCCCCCTCAGCTCTGACATGTGACTGACAGATTTCCTACTGACAATACACGCTTTTAAGGGCTCAGATATGACCCCATTTTGGCTGCTTGCCGTAGCTTTGGGGGCCACGTATAAACCAGCATGGGTTCAGCTTGAAAACGAGTCATGGAGCCACCCTGAGCAGCACTGTCCTTCAGGGTGTTTTGCACTGGGAAAGTGTCGAGTTCTCTGGGATTCCATAGGAGTTGCAGAAGCAAAATACCTTTTTTTTTTTTTCACTTAAAATAATATGCCCCAAAGATATATCCTATTCTAAGGAAGCTAAGAAAGAAAGAGAACAACTATACTAAGCTTTATAGGCTGATTACTCTAAGTGTATCTGATCTCACATTTAATCAAGTTCCTTCTAGTTTTCCTCACTCCTTCCTTTCTGTTTTTGCTTTTTGAAAAAATAATCAGGGGCATACAGTGTATTTAATGAAATTAATTCTATATACACAATAATCTGGCAAGAAAGAAGAGAGGTGTTGGCAATATGGGTCTATGGATCATCAGAACGGAGACCAAAAAAAGGAACAAATCATTCTTAACTTAATACAACAGTAAACCAGAATTATCAGCAGAAGTAATTTGATTGACTGCCTAAAGAAGAGCAAGGCAGATAAGAAAGCTTTCTTGCATTGCCACCAGATTTAAAGGCAGCGATGGTAATGTGTGTATGAAGGAAAAAGGGAGACTTAAGTGCATTCTAGGTCAGATATTAATAGGGTTTGGGAATAAAGGAGGAAGGAGGCTGGAAGAATTTGTAAATAGAATCTGAAGACTGCAAACAAGATTGAGAATATAATAACAGAGACTTCAGAAGGAGGTAGAGTGAAAGTCTAGAGGGAATATATACTCAATAGAGGTTCAGCAGTTTGCAAACATAATCTGTGTGGGAAATTACTAACCAAATACAAATTCTCAAAGCACGTCCACACATCATCTCTCCACTTAGTAAACCTTCCTCTCACGACACTGGATTGCTGCTTCAATACTGAAAATGAGGCAGGGAAATCCAGGGATATTGAATTCATATAAACTTGTCATCTCATGGACAGACTCTCCAGGTGAAATAATGCTGAGTTATAAGTTATATCTTTTTCTCTACTTTGACCCTGTTTGGGTCTACTGTTATTTATACATGTCCCAACAGCCAAAAAAAAAAAAAAAAAAAATACAGCGAATCTTGACATTTAAGATTCAGGCTATCATGAGGAATGATGAGACCAACATAATAAAGCAGTCCTTCCCTGGTCTTGGAAGCATTTTCTGGGCCAAAAACCCCAAAAGTATATTTCCACATGATCTTTTTTAATATATTGTAAGCATTCTCTCTAAATAGTTTAACAGAAATATCTGAGGAGAGAAAAAAGGAGATATAAAAAATAGAAGTTCACCAGTTTACAAACAAGTTCTATGCAGAAAATTATTTCCAAAAATGAAGCCACTCTTGGGAATGTCCTGTGCAGAGCCAAGAGCTGGACTCAGTGATCCTTCTGGATCCCTTCTAACTCAAGATATTCCATGATTCTGTGATTCTATATTTTGTCTTCTCTTCTGCTTTTCCCCAGCTGCATGTCTGTAGACAAGATACAGACTCCATTCTGTCAAGGAGATGAGATATACCCCCAAGTCTTGTTTTCCCAACAGCAGAAATCCAGCTATTGACCTAATTATGTGACTCTCCTTGCTGAAGGCAAGGGAATGACCTTTTCTTAGTTGGAAAAGATGGCATATCTCTGCATATCCCTTCCAGACAGTTATCCAAGGGCTATCTGTCAGCGTCCCTAACTCCTCATCATGGGGTAATCTTCTCTGACCTGTACATTGCCCAGTAAATCAGGTCCAAGGTTGCATGAGAAAGGACCCAAAGGTCCTTGATGAAAACTAAGCACTTAGGCCAAAGCTCTGCCTAAATTGTAGCCCTGAAACTCTAATAAAGGTCAATGGCAGTACATGAGTACAGAACATGGCTCTTCTGTTTTAGACTGTGTTGCATCTGTCTCAACTCTGAAGCTGGCAGTTTCCTCTCTGCCCAAAGCTCTTTCTCACATGAGACTCATATGTCACTGTTGGGGCTCTAGCTGATGGTTCTTTCTCATCTCATTGTTTATACTATCATGACCTTTTGTTGTTCACATGTCAAGAGCCCTCATTAACATTTTAGACATGAGGTCATGCTTCTAATCAACTATGCCCCCTTATTCAATTAACATTTCCAATGTTTTTAAATTAAGTGTTGGTCCACAGGCCAGGGAATTTCCTTCCAATTAGTACCAGTAGTGAAAAGCAGATATCAAAATTTATTTGCTTATATCAGTACTCTCTTTTGATCTGTTGAAAGGATCTGGTGAACCTACAATTAAGAGGTTCCTCCTAGGTATCTTTCCCCAGAGGACCAACAATACCTGCCGGGGTCTATTAGCATTTCAATATATTTCCCACCTCAGGAAATGTCTCTGCTTCCTTGCCTGACTGGTTAATGTGGCTGTATATTTTGCATGCATACCACTTAAAGTCACTGCCTGCCATCCCTGAGACTCATTGTGCTCCGATGTGGAACAGTTAGGGATTAGACTTGCATTTTCAACCTTTTCCACCTCTCAGGAAGGGTCAAATGTGCAGAGCCATTTGGGAAGGGTCAAACATTCAGTGCTGTCAAGGAGGGAGCAGCAGCATCTGCAGTAGACGACAGGAGAATGACAGTGCTCTGTGTGAAATGCGGGTATCCGAGTTCTTGGCTGCTTCACACGCTTATCTCTGAGATGTTCGTGATTACCAGGACTTGTCTACATTGCTGCTGGGCATGTGGACTGAGCAGCAGGGTGCTCAAGAGGCATGAAATGCTTCCTGGTCTCAGCCTCAGATTATATCTCTTGGAAGGAGAGCAGAATATCTTGTGGCAAGGATATTCCACCATGTTATTAGTTTTAAAGTACCGAATACTTAGTGCAAACCAGAACACATCTGAAGCAAACAATTTTAATGAGACTTAGGAACAGATCAGCTCCTCCAGAAGTTACATGGGAGTATAATTGCCTCAACCTTTGCCTGTGGGGACACACAGCACATGTCTGCATCTTGACCTGGTTTAAGTGAATGGAAAGGATTCTTTACCCAACTGTTGGTTCTCACAATTGCAAGTCAGATGCAAGTTCCCATTTGAAGCCAGGAAGATTGCCATCTGCATCTTGCCAAGGCCAACCTGTGCAAACACAGCCCAGAACTGGGAGCATGGGTTATAAACAGAGATAGTCCTAGAGCACTGAAATTCAAGGCCCAGTTCCAACTTTACAGCCAGGAGGTGCAGGGAAGTTTTCTCTGCTTGAGATCCTATTGTAAACACCTTGTGCAAGGGTGACAGAGGCATTGTAGGAACTTTTTATCCATTCTTTCCCACTGTCCCTGTGATTGATGACATGTAGTCATGCAGCCTTGACTACACTGCCACAGGTTGTCACCACAGCAGCACACACTGGTGGTTGGACTCTGTTGTGCTCAATATCCTCCTCTGGGCCCAATTCCTTCAACCCTGTTCCACTAAAGTACAGTGCCTTGTAAGCACAATCTGTGTCACACTCTGTCCTCTGATGTTTATAATAATTCAGATCGATTTTGCTTTGTGGAAATAAGTGGTTCATTTTTAAAGAGAGAACCTTCTCATGGTTTGGGATCTGTTGGGGGGTTGGCTGAGGCCAATCTGGACTAAGCATCCCTTACATGTTTTGCTGAAATTGTGAAGGATGAGACTCAATGACCCAGACTGTCCTCTCTAACTCCAGCCTTTGACATAGTTCAGGAACAGAGGGTTTTTTCCAAAGTGCATTCAAGTGTATCTCAGACTGAGAGATCAGTTAGGAACTCTTTAAGGAAAGGAGTTTCAGTTATCTTAGTAGTTAAAGGAATTTTAAAAGGTGAGGAGAAAGCTGACTTACTGACGTACACAGAGAAAGAAATACAGAAAGAATACCAATGGCAATATTAATGGGGCCAGGAGGAATCTAATCTAAGCATTTTAGGTGGAGAGTGCTGAGTCTTTTCTTGCATTTATCAGTGAAAATCAAAAGTAACTCCCCCAAAGTCAGTAGATTTATGCCAGCATAGCCCAAGGAAGCAGACTGCCTGGAACCACTGCTAATTCGAACACAGACTAATATAAGTCTGTGGGAATAAATCTTAAACAGGGGGTATAAAAGTGAAATGTTTTTGTCAGCCTAACCTGTTCCAAATGTCAGAGTCTGAAGGATACTACAAACCAGGAAGATCTGTTATAAGACAGGCAAAAAATAAGTAAAGATAAAATAACCCACCAAATATGCCTGAAAGTGCTCCTACTGAAATCAGCAGTGATTTTGGCATTGGCTTCCAGGGGTGCAGGATTCAATACATGGGAGACTATGATAACAGGAATTTTAGAAAGGGGAAGCTAATAACCTGCGAGTGAAAGAAGGTAGATCTGAGTCCCAGCATGCTTCCCCCAAGATCATAAACATGACT
Source organism: Aphelocoma coerulescens (assembly GCF_041296385.1). Lineage (NCBI taxonomy): Eukaryota > Metazoa > Chordata > Aves > Passeriformes > Corvidae > Aphelocoma > Aphelocoma coerulescens. The sequence continues at coordinate 58,816,783 of NC_091019.1, forward strand.
GGACAAATAAGGAATGAAAATATTGAAACAGCAGGCCAAATTTCTTACCAGCTTACACTGAAGGCAGATGTCCAAACTGTGGGATTGGTGATGCTTTTCCACACATCACCAGGCTTGTAGAACTTCCCAGTGCAGAGGTGAAAGCTGGAGCTGAATGGTGTAGGAATGCATACACCCCTGTTCCCTGTGTTCCAGTTTAGGGTGGCAATGGCGAAATGCAGAGCTGTTCCCATCTCAGAGATGAAGTCATGCCTACAGAGCAACTTTGTGAACTTAGGATCCTGCCCATCATCCAGCAAAACCAGAGAGAAAAGTTCTATGGCAGATGAATGAGACTCATAGAAATAGAGTGTTGTGTCCCTCTGGCTAAATTCAGGATCACCTGAATTTATAGTCTTCAGCAGCAAAACCTAAATTCAATGAGTTGTGCACTCAACAGGGTTAGTAACTTTGCAACCCCAGTAGGGCTGGGAAAAACTGGTGAGATTTGATTCATTTATCACTGTAGCCTTGGATTTAAGTGCCACATTCACCAGCTTTCTCCCAAGAGGCACTACAAATCTTCAGATAGTGGTATTAACATACTGTCCGCATGACCTCTCTATAAAGAAATCCTGTTGTCACACACTGATCAATAAGAGGCAGGTATGCCTCAGGTTTCTAATCATTATGAATCCATTTAGAATTCAATGCAATAGCAGCAATCACATTGAATTAATTAAGGGATTTGCAAGGATGGCTTATGTAGTTCCACAGCACTTCCCTTGTAATTCAGCACTAATTAAGCATTATTTCATGCAGGAAATAATGAGCTGTAGAAACATTGTTAGTGCCAAATAATGGAATAAAGGTGTGTTTGCATATTATAAACACTCCATAAATGTTCAAAGAGGTTAGAGCAGGTCTTGACTTTTTTACCCTGGAGAAGGGAAAGGATCCTAAAGGAATCATCTTGTTTAACTCAGCGGAGTGTCACCTAAATAAATATTGAATTAAAGAGGGACACACTGTAAAATGGAAAATCACTCTGACTTCTCACATTTGAAATGTCACTGGTTTAATTATTAGATTGTTTCCACATCAGTGCCATTTCTGAGAAGGGTTTGGTGTTTAGACAAGGCAGAGTTCTGGAGCTGGTGTTAGCAGACCTTACTGTTACTTATAAAAGGCAATAGGCCTTGAAACTTTTCATTTAAAGAGAACTTTCAGAACATGCCAGCTTCCAATTTCATTTAGGACCAGATTTCTGGGTGCTCAACAACGACAAGTTTTTGAAAACCAAATATACCACAGTGTATTTATATACACAACTTTTCTCCTCTATTCCCAGCTGGGGCTTGGCTATAACATGGTGGCAAAAAGAAGCTACTCCCTTTTTCATGGGGACATTGCTATAATCCTTTCATCTCTAACAGTGCTTACTATGACTGAGAAGTATGGGACACTGTTCAAAGCCACGTGGATCTGCTTTCTGAAGAAAAGGCCAGAAGATCCCTGGGAATGGCTCTGCAGTCCATCGCTGAGATTGTCTGGGAGAGGCTGGGTTCCACAACACAGCACACACACTCTGACACATGTTAACCTAGGAATGTGGTGGGGTGGGATTTAAGAGGAGCTGCAATGCTCACACCCCAGCAATTTTGGTTCAGCTCACAAATTAGACCCTAAAAGCCCAATTTTAACTGGACTGCTTAATTAGAAATTAGTTTGTGAGACACATAAGGCTTTTGGCTGGCAGAATGGCATGCAAGTATTTGCTATAAATATTCTTCCCTTAGCCATGAAAGACTCAGACATAAACAAAAGTTGTTGAGAATGGGGGTTTGTTTCATTTTGTTTTGTTTTACTTTGAAAGATCAGCAAAATGCCCAAAACATCAACTATTTTGAAAAAAAATTATATTGGTCTGGGGGGTTCAGATGCTGTTTTTGGCTTGCTGCCCTTGTTGCTTATGGCCCTTGATTGTCAGGCAGGTGTTTATAATTTCCAAGCAGCCATCCGAGGACGGGGAAAGTTTGTCAGAGCAATGCTGAAGATGAGAAAACTTTCTCTCCCAATGGAACATCTGAATTTTCTCTGTTGCTTGTATTTCTGGGGCAGATGATTAAACATTATAGCTCCCAGCATTGCCATGACAGGCAGAGAGTGTGACAATGTCAGGGAAAGGAGGAGCTTGTTCCTGTTACTGTTTGCTTTATATCACTGGCTTTGAAAGTCTCATCTCCACAATGGTGGGGGCAGGTACTGTGTCAGTCCTTCAATCAGCTGACATTTTTTTAACCTCTATTGACTTGTGAGACCTCCTCATTTCCTCCTCTGACTCCTCTCAGTCTTGCAACTCTGAAATTCAATATATGAGAAACAGGAATGCAAGAAGGCTTGGAAGCCTGAACTAATCAGGTGTTGTCAGGTGGGAACTTTGTGTCACATCATCATGAGCTATGGGGTTTTTTTGTCATTCATCTGAAAATGCTGTTTGGGTTGAATTTAAAACGCAGGTCAAGTTAAAGTGGCAGGTCTTGCTATTGGAACCCTTTCTCTAGAATCATCCCATTTGCTTTCAAGGGGAACCAGCTGCTCCCCAAATGCTTCTAAGACCAATTTCAAGCTCCTGCTCTTCCAAGATGCTGATGGTTCTGTGCAAGGCTAATTGCTTGTTTGTCATGCTTTGTTTCTGTTGTGACTCTGGTAATTTTGTGTAGATTTTTTTCACCCCTTTCCCTTCAAAGCAGTAACTTTCCTCAACAGATCTGGCTTCAAACAAAAAGACACTGCAGCTCTAATGAAAATTTAAAAGTCAATGAGTCAGACACAAAAAGAGACATGATCCAGGATGAGCTCAGTCCAATGAATAAATTCAAACCATTTAGTGAATGTTTGGAAAGATCAGAAGGGCACCTTTGCTTGCAGCATTTTAACAAGCCCCCATGAATTAGCAAGAGGCCTGAAAAATGAGTGGCAGTCCTGGGGAGTAATTCAGTTGTGATCACTTGAGGGTGATGAATGAGGAAGTGACATAGTCTGTGCAGAGACAAGTCATCTTTTCTAAAACAATTGTACTTAGCCCTCATGTCTGGAGATTTATATTGCAGTGGTGGCAATGCTGGTAATTAATGAAACATTCCTGGGTTTTGGGAGAATTGCTAGAAACACAAGGCTGAAGAAGAAGCCATGTGAAGACCCGAAGAGATTTTCTCAAAAGGCTGAAATATTCTTGGATGCTGGACGTTGCTGCACAAGGCTGATAAATTTGTCTTTAGCCTGGGAGATTCAGCATGGTTTAAAAGGGCTGGGAAAAAAATGACTTTGAGGCACATTTTAAGGTAGATGGAGGATGAATTAAGATTAATGAGAGTCTTACAAGTGGGCTGAAGCTAGCAGTGCTGATATGAAAGCTGTGATAAAAGCCAGCAAGACCAGCCTCAGAATGCGAATTACTTGCTTTAGTCAGTGCCCCTCGTGGCTGTGGCTAAGCCATTGTGTGTGCACATGTGTGAATGCAGGTATGTACAACTCACACCCATTTTACATTAACCATGCACAAAATCCCAGTGACCATCAGGAAAAAAGGAGGAAAACACCCTCAAATCAGAAGATGCAAGACATTTATTTTCTTTCTCTCTTCCCCAAACTATACATCAAAATGCTGATTGTATCCTGTTAATAGTTAAATGTGCTGTGAGTTAAATAGACCTAACAAGGCAGTTTTCAAACAGGAAACCTGGTAGGAGTTTAATGACATCTCACAGTACACCCATCCTGGCAATATAATCATTAAAATTTGTCAAGTGTAAAAACGGATGACAAAACATTATCCCAGAGCAACTTACTGTATAAATGCAACAATGAAGCTGCTAAATGGTTTCTCTGGATCTTTGCTTCTAGAGCTGAAGTCATATTGATTTGGCTTCAATCCCTGAAGGGCACAGGCTCATAGTTTTATGGAGAATTCAAGATTAGAAAGATTCACCTTGCAGGAGAAGTTTCCAAGTCTGCTATGGAAAGTGGTGCATATTTATTATGAAGAGAGCAACCAGAAATGACTGGGATTGTCTTGGAAACACAAAGCTTTGTGTTTGCTCTTTAAAAAAAAAATCAAGCTAGAAAGAAGTTGATTCCACATTGAGTAACCACACGGCCACGCACTATTCCTAAAACTGCATGGATCCAGACAGGAAATTTGTTGCTTGGAGAAATTTCACAGAAGGAAAAATCTTATCGCTGAAAGGTCCTTGATGCAGAAGCCACTCATCATGAAGATGAAAGGAGAAAAAAAACCCCATATAAATGTATGTAAATATATTCAGATATTTGTGAACACTAAAACCTTAACTGCAGTGGGATGTCAGAATATAAGACATTGCCCTTGTGGCCTGCCTGAGGTTGGAAACAGGATCACCTCACAGAGTGCAGTACCCATTGGGTGCAGATTACACCAGAAGAGGAAATGAAATACTGTTTGCTGAAGGTCTTGATAATGCAGGGTCTGAGTAGCTGGTTAAGCTACTGACTCCTTAGAGCACCTGCATGCAGCAAACACTTGGTATCTTCACTGAAGAGGAGCTGTTTCATGTAGCATCCTTAAAAAAATTTATGTAATTATTATGCCACTCTCGAAGTAACCAGGACTTGTGGCTGAGACAAATTCATAGCCCTTGCAAACGTAGATGCTTCTGTGCCTCAAGTGACAACTATTTGACATAACTTCTGGGCAAGAGAACAGGCCTTGGAAGGCAAAGGAACTACTCACCTTTGTACACAGTTAATGGGAGATGGCAGGACTGGAACTGGGACATGGTACAAGACATGAATGGCTTCTTTGTATAATGTCATGCTTCCCTTTATGCCTCTGATGGAGTGCAAAAAGCTGTAACTGCAATGTGTATTCACTTTGATATTGGGTTAAACCTGCAGCATAATGGAAAGGGGCCCTGGTGGAACTCAAACAACTCTTGTTGAGTGGCAACTGAACCTAGACAGATTTTCTGATTAGTGGAAGAACTGTTCAGTTCTGATCATCTTGAGGCTGGCTGAGCATTACCATAATGTTCAACATTTGAATGTGAAATCACCAGAAAATAACTGTGTGACTTTGGATTTCATTATTTTTAGGCAAAATATTTCTTCAAGAAAAATAGTCTTTGTGAAATTTTGGCTTGTCTCTTCACAGCAGTGGGAAAGCAGTTGTTAAAGGGAGAATGTCTTTCATATACAAATATAAGCAAATTCTGAATTGAAAGATGGATAGCAGCCTTGGTTGTTTTTTTTGTTTGTTTATTTTTTTTTGTTTGTTTGTTTGTTTTTGTTTTGGTATGTTTTTAAAATAAGAATAACACCATGCCACAGTTTTTGGGCTTCCTAAAGAGTTTCCCATACACTTGCAAGCTTCATAAGCACAGTCTCCTCTGCATATGGAAGCTTGGTAAAATGTTTAAGTTGCTATGAGCTGTTTCAGTCATTTTGCAGTATCATAATGCAACAATTCCTTATTGATGAAATTTTTCAACTCACCTAGTAGTTTCCATACAGTTTAGGATTTGTCAAAAACGAATGGTTTCGGTCACTCAAAGGATCACCAGTAAAGGTATTGGCAAAAGCAAGTTTCATATTGCAGTGAAAATGCAACAAATTTGATTGGCAAGGTTCACTCCACTATTTACTAGATGGTTAAAGCACATGGGGAAAAAATTGGACTAAAATCTAAAATCATTCTAAAACAAATATAAAACAAAAATTATCTACATGCAGGCTGGGGATGAAAAAAGGGTAAGGATAGGAAAAGGTAAGGATAAAAAGTAATAAGGGAGACCCTCCTGTTGGGTCACAAATAATCATAAGGAGGGAACTCCCTTGCTAAACTTAGTCCCAGACCTGACTAACAGTTTAGGCCTAAAGGTTTTAACAGCTCTTAAAGTAACAGCACTTACTTGATAGCCTGTTTTCAACAATTTAACAAAAGATTCTTTTAGTATTTACTCCAACAGAGCTCTAACTCACAGTAACTCACTCATAGGCTTATGGTATCAATCTAAAGGAGCAAAATTCACAGTACATTTGCTATAGCATATTCACATACACAGAGAGACCTAAATTGTTATGTAAAAGGTACATATACCGGGTGAAAATTCCCCCTGAGTTCAGTGAAGTACTCACACTGGATGCTTTTGCACCATCTCAGTAAGTGAAGGGTCAAGCCTTGAGGAGTGGGATTATTGGCCTCACCCCAGCATTTTTTAAGAAATGGGTATTTTTTAAATTCCATTAATGGGTTTTAATGGTATTTAAAAAAGAGAAGGGCTGAGAAACTCCACTGTTCTGCAGTGTGTTCCCTCCTTAAAAGTCCAGTGACAGGTAGGGGAAAAAAGATAAACTCTCCAGCCATGTAAGGCAGCATTTTAGCCATCAGATAATTTGAAAAGAGCCCTCACATGCTCATATTTTAGAGTAATTCTACTAATATAAATCTCATTTTTAAAACAGCTTGCCTTTAAAAATGAAGCTGGCATCTGAGAAATGGTTTTACTCATTTTGAAATAGATTCTTCTCTAATATATGAAATTAAGGTAAAACCCTTAGTGTGTAGAGCTCAACTCAATTAGCTCTCTCAAATGGCTATTTTCCACTTGATCTAAGCTACACTCAGGTTAGAGCTGCAGAGCTCTCTAGCACCATAATAATACACCTATTTTGGCATCATTCCTTTTCGATTTTATTTTACTTTTTCTTTTCGCAATTAGCACATGCTTTTTGTTAGCTAAGTCCTGTTTCATCCTTCTTCAGCTTCTTCAAGGCCTTTTGTTTTGGTCCTCTCTGCCGTTTCTGACACCTCCTAGTGAAGTGTCAAATTGTAAGTTTAATTAACACATCCTCTACTTTCTTATTTCACACTAGTAACGAAAACACTGAATAAACTCAGAGCCATTATCAGTACTTTGGTACTCCAGGTCCTTCCACTGACCAGGTTTGACTTCATAGACTATTGTGCCTGTGGTGCTTTGTTTCAATACCTTAAACAGTCTTTTTGACCTTGTAACAAAATATGCATTTATGGTTTTTTTTACCCCCAGGTAAAACCACCATAGGCTGTGACTTTGGTTTTTAGCCCAGATCTGCCACTGGAGTATGTGGGCTGGAACGAACTGCATCCACAAACACAGAGCAGAGGAACCCTTGGGTAAGAGGAAATGCCCAAGCAACGTAAAACTGGCAGGGGTAGACACTACCTCACTCAGCCCTACTGCATGTGGGTCCAAGGAGGGAGAATGGAGAGGAATATATGGCACCTGGTGAATCTCTCTGCTCTAAATCCTCAACTGGCTCAAAGTAAGGATAAATTCACCAACCATATGTTGCACCTAGCTCTATTTGGCCAAAACAGTGAGTCTTTTCCTTGCTCCTTAAAATTCCTCTTGAAAATATCTTCATTTCCCTATTGGCTCTCATAAACTGGTTTAAGTCTTTTGCACTAGTGTGCTAAAAATACAAAAAATGACCAAACATTTTAGTGCATAACAATTACCTATTTACTCAGGTATCTGCTTGACCATACAACTACTGTTAGCCAACTATACTTGGTTTAATAGCCAAGGGTTTCATCATTTTGCAGGTAATGTCTGGTTTTGGAGCTTGTTCAGTTATTCTGTAACCTGAACTGACAGATGGAAGTTAATAACAGTAGAGGCTGAGAGAGTAATGAATCTTCTTTACACTCTGGTAAGTATACATACCTGTGAAGTGCAGGTGCCAAAAGTCTGCCTTTGGAGCCTGTGTTTTGGGAGGGATATGCCTCACTTAGGCTGATCTGCCTTGAGAGGATGATATATCCAACCTGCCTCAATAAACCAACTGAGATGGGAGCAAACACCCCGTATGGTGCTGATCTCCTTCCGCTGACCAGAAGTCTCATTTTGAGCCAGCTGATGCTGAGAGAGGAATTCCCCAGCTGTGGTTCAGTTTCCAGCTCTTTCTAGATGAGCAATTTCACAAGGAAGTTCTAGATGACTAATTTCCCAGCTTGCAAATGCTTAATGCTGGCTCTTTCCTAAAGCTGCTTCTCCACTTTATTTATCAAAGCAAGTTTCAGACCCCTCTAACAACAAACTAGAGCTTTGAAGGTTCAGAGATTTCCCCTACAAGTATCAATGCCTCAAAAAGAAGCAACAGAAAGGTCAGGGGCATTGCCTTGCAGAAGAGCCTCAAAGCGACTATAAATAAATTATTTTGCCAGATTCTCTCACAAACAAACATATGCACAGCAGTGGCTCAAACACAAATCCCAGGAAATCACATGAATTTCATCTTCTCTGTGAAAAGGGGATGTTATAATCCTGCTATGCTGCTTTTTCTTCCCAAGATCCTCAGCAGACAAGGCTCTCTGCCTCGGAAGCTGGGCTAGGAGGAGATGGAGGCCGGAATGCCGTGTGGTATTCATTTTGCACACTCCTGTACAGCTCCTGCATTTCTCTGATTTGCATTCCCCTGTGAAGCAGCCAAATGAATAAACATTAAAGATGGAGGCTGAGCACAGTGAAAGGACAATATTCTTGCTAAAAGCTCTCTTTTGAAAATCAATGTGATAATATCATTTTAAAGCTATTTCCAACTGTCGTCTCTCCTGATCTGGCTCTCTGGGAGTGGGAAGTATTGGGGAGATTAATGACAGATTTAACAGCAGAAAGGTCCCCCTTATTTCGATCTGGTACAGATAACGTCCTCTAATGCTTTGTCCATGCTGTGAAACCAGACAAGAAGCCATCTCAGTGCTTTTATTTGCTCAGGTGAAGCACTGGGTAAGTGTGAATTTCTGGATTATTGGGGGGAGGTGGGGGACAGGTGACGTTATAGTTGACAGAAAGTCAATGGCATCACTGAAGAGCAGATCAGCTCCAGCAGGCTCTCCACCGCTTTCTCCCAGCCAGCAGGAAGCAGCCCAGTCTCACCTCTCCAGTGCAGCATTGAAAACCAGAGCCCTCCTCCCCCTTAGTCCTTGTGGAAGAGCTGGCCAGGACATGCTCATATCATCTCAGCTGCACAGAGGCACCTTGCTGCTTTCTTAGGGCTCCAGCTTCACAAACCATTATAGCAATAATAGTCCTTACAGGACCATTTCTAAATGAGTTGTGAAAATAGATTAGGTATATTCAGTTCCAGCAAAAAGCATTTTTTGATAGGCTTTGGGCAAACAATCTGTTCCTTTGATACATCTTACTCCTGAGTTTCAAAGAAACCAAACTGATGAAGCTGTGAGGAAAGTGATTTGTTAAAAATTAAGTCTTTTTCTTTGGAGATTCAAGTTGAAAGAACATCTCTGTGTACTGTGCCTAATCGGAACCTTTGAACACTATCAGGCATGGCCCATTAGGGTTGCCAGCCTTCCAAAACAAATTACTTACAGTAATCCCTTGCCTGATGTATGTAGTAAAAGACAACAGTGCAGCTCGACAGCAGAGTCATTGCATGAGATTCATAGCATGCAGCTGAGAAAACTTCAGTTTATACTTTATACCACAAAGTGGTCATGAACCTCACTTCAAGACAAAGAATATTAAAGCCATCAGACTTGCTTAACATAACTGGTCAGGTTCTCAGCTGGTGCAGCCTCTTTATCAGAGCTGTGCTGATTTACACCTTATGAGAATCTGACATTCTTCTTCTCTCCAGAGTTTGGAACTTTCTAAAACAAACCTTATCACAAGAGACCGTGAAAGGAATAAGGAGCAGTGAAAGCAATAAGTTGTCCCTACCTTCATTCTCATGCTTTGCTATTGATTATATTTATTAAGTTGTTTTGGTGAAATTCCTCAATAGATATGAACCAGCATAATCCTACTGAAAATAATATGGTAACTCCATCCATTCACTTCAATTTTCAGTGTTCATCACTGCATGTTGTAACTCATTCCTTAAACGATTATTTTCTTTATACACTGAGCATGGTCTTGTTTAATCCATTCTGTGACCAGCTATTTGGATGGTCACAAAGACTTCATAATATCATTAAAACTTTCAACTGGATCATAAAATAATTCTGAAGTAAATGAAGCACAGTAACTGAAATTATTTAGTATCTTGCAACTGGGGAAATCTAGTTAGGGAATTGTGTATTTTATGGTAATTGGAAAATAGTAAGCAATCATCTAACAGAAAAAATGCAGTTTCAGAATCACACCTCATAATGAAGTGTCAGCAATGTCATACACCTTACAGAATGGAAAAGGAATGATGCCTGGTGTATGAATTATGATAGGCACAAATCTAGCCAGGTCCTGCACCAATCTCACCCCAAGTGTCTGGAGAGACCAACAGAACATTCACAGGAACCAGGAATTCAGCCCCAAAGGACTGCTGCTGAGACCTTGGAGAAGTGGCTGGGCAGCTCTGGCGAGGCCAAGGAGAGTGGCAGCCTTAGGATGCTGCTCAGCCTCTCAGACTTGAATATTAAAGCTTTCCTTCCTCAGGTGGTTTGGAAGAGGCCTAAGTTTAAGCAAGAGAGTTATTCCAGGTACTTGGAGAGATTCCTCCCATGCCTCAAGCTTGGCTTCTGCTTACGGATCAGACTTTTATAGAGCTTGGACACTGAATTTGGGCTGAATGTATCTCACTTCTGAGGCAGTCTTTATTGAGACAGGAAACAACTTTTCTCACTCTTTGGAGAGGGATTAAAGTGTACTTGGATCACACACGCCTCAATCTCTGTAGCCTTCAACAGTCCATCTACTGAACCCCCAGTGACCTGATCAGCTCTTTTATCTTGTATGTAGGTACCTCTCAACTGCAAACTGCCCAGGTTTGTAGGTGTTGCTCAGCATCACTGGCAAATGAGTGTTTCATTGGCCTTGAAGTGAGCTGCCTTCAGCAGCATTTCCTTACTTCTGAAAATCAGCAAACAAAACAATCCTTCAGGTGACATTTTGCAAAACCCTTTCCTTTGGCCTAATTTGAGAACTGTCGAAATCAAAGAGGGCTTGCCACCAACATCACTCAGATAAGAGTAGCCACAATTAGACCTTTTTTTAAAATGACAGTCCCTGAAACTTATCCTTTGCACATCTTTGCAAGTATTCTTACCTTTTTTTAGGGGAGAACAATCTTTTTCTCTCTCCCCTTTGAAAGAACAACTGTGTGTTTATAGCAAAGTTTGTTGTCATAAGTTAATTGAAGCAATAAGTCTTTACAATCTTTTTTCTTTGCACCGGCCTGTAAAGCAGTGCCATTTTTCTCTTTTCTTAAAAAATGAAAATATAAAACTAGGCTGGGTGTTAAAATGACAATTCTGTTCTCTGCATGTGCACATTTATATTATCCTTTTATGATGCTTGCACTAGGGAGAAAAGAAGTGGATCGATTGCAAATATTACAAACAGGGCATTTTCCCCATCGTATTTCTGCTACAGGAAAGTAACTTCACTTTTGAGAGAGGGCTTTTGAAATTCAGAGCAAGAGCTGTTGTAATTAGGCTGATGGGGATGATAAGATAATTTAGGGCAAAGTCTAAGAGAAAGGGCGGTGCCCTGTGCTCCTTCTGATCTGAGGTGGGAGCCAAGTTTATAGAGTGTATAAGGAGGAATTCAAGACTTTTCGAGTTTGAACATATATGCTAAAGGTAATCACGGTATTTCCTATCCTTCTGACCCTTCTCATTACTCTTGATCTCTGCTGTAAATGCCTTCATTACTTTCAGTGCTACTGCCTAAATTAAAACAGACACTGATGTCTCAGTTCCCACTGCTCTTGAGGACTAAGCCTAAGTTTAAAGGGTTGCATAAAAAGTATTAAGGGTAAGATTAAATTTTTGCTAAAACAATGTTAAGGTACAGAACACGTTATACAAATTTAGGTTGTCTTCCAAACCTCTTTGATGTTCAGGTGACTATAGGAATAAATCTTAGGATTTGATTCCTGACTGCAGCAGGAGAAATGGGAGCAGGAAGATTTTCAATACAAAGGACTATAGGTAAAACTCTGATGCCCTAAACAGATAAATATATTTGACAAACTCTATTCACTTCTTTAATTAATGATATAATAAATCTCAGTGATAAATGCTCCCTCCAAACAACAGTGGGACAAAATGCTCCCTCCAAAAGAACGATGGGATGGCTATCAATGTTTATCCACACCCCACAAACATACAAAATTCTTGCATATTGGAAAAGCCAGTTGTGCCTAAATTGGTGGGTGCCTATTCAAGGCATCTTATTTATTACCTTAGACGTGATGCAGGAAAATAAAAGAATGACCAGAGGAGGCTGCTAGGTGGAGAATAGGAGGATAATGAGGTCAGATAAAATGTCTAGGTCTCATTAATCCCAAAGAGCTGAGAGAGCTTTCAGTGTCAGTTTAGCAGAGATGGTGAAGAGCCATGAACAGCGAATCCTTACTGACAGTCAAGTTTCCTGGTAACCAGACCCTACAGAAATCTGTGTCTCGCCTTTGTGAGTAGCCAAGCAAAGAATAGGGGCACTTGGTAGCCCACCTGCAGTCAGAGGTAGTCCGTTCACTGCACAAACACGTGCCAACCTATCAGTCTATGCTCCACCAATGTGAAACAACACAAACTCTTGGAATGCATGGAGATGCTGCTCTGAAATTGAAATGGCCGAAAACAACAGCGAAATCCTAATAACAGCATTTATATTAGGATGGAATAGATAGAAGCAAAACCAGCTACAGGTAGCTCCCTTCCCTCCCAGTGCAAATAACTTTTCCTTTCCTTTAGCAATTACCACTTTTGAGGATATCTTCTACTGACTGTTCTATCCTTATCTTACAGAGACCCTTATCTACCTTTTAGAAATTACGTGCTTGATATCTTACCTAAGTCTCCATTCTTGCAAATGTAGCACCTTTTTCTTTGTCCAGTCCCTTGTCAATATGGAAAACAACAGATTTCTACCCCTTTCAGAGTAATGTTTTCTGTTATGATAGGCTGTTACATACCTTCTAATTCCATGACCTGCCAATAGGCCTCATATTTTTCTTTTTGTCATTAAAAACCCCCCTGAGGTCTGATTATTTTCCACAGGGATGATGCTTTTTATCTGTTTGTAATTTTTGCTGTTGGTCTCTGGTGTTGTTTACATGCAGGACCCAGACTGAGCTGGTGAGATACCACTAGTGCTCAGTAGAAATGAACATCTACTACTTCAGGATCTCCAGTTTGCTTCTAATTTTCCATTTTGTGATCCCCTAAAATCTTCAGATTCCTTACTGCTATATTATTCTCGAGAGAGACAGTCTCCTAATTTTCCTTCCTAGATACAGCATGCGTATTGAATTTAATCTTATTGATTTCAGGTCATTTATCCAATTTATTGTGATTATTTTTAAATCTAATCCTGTATTCTCATGAGATTTCCAGTAAGGTGTCATCCCCAAATTTTTTATGCATACTCTCCCTCCCATGATCCGAGTAATTAATACAAATATTCAATAACAATGGACAGAGTACAGGCTTCTATGGGCCTCTCATGGTGTGACCTTCCAGTTTGACAGCAGATTATTGGTAGCTACTCTTTGCATAAGGCTTTTCAAGCATTTGTGTATCAGCTTGGTAGTGATTTTTGTCTAGATCATAATATCTCATACATCTGACACTCCTCTCTCCCCAAAAGCCCACTGTGGAGTATCCACTTCACAGTGATAATTCTGTATTTAATCACTTGGGCTATTGAGGCTGCCCTCTGTTGTCAATACCTCTTCCTAAGCATGTGAATACAGCTTTTCTTTGTTAACACTTTTTTGGGGCTCTGGTGTTTTTAGGCTTGATCACTGTTGCTCTTAATATTTCTTCTCCTTTAAGATCAGCAGATGGAAAAGATCTTGGCTTTGTGCCCTGACACTGATTGTTGAATAAGAGATCTGCACATTATTATTTTTTTCCCCAACAATAATATTCCCTTTCTTCTTTTCCCAATAATAGATATTCACATCTTATAAAGTGGTGTAGTTCCCAGCTGTAATTATTTAATTGGCAGAACTCTAAAGCCCTTTCAGTAGTGATAAGCCACTGTGTGGCAGAACTGAAAAATACCCAACCCAAACCATCTGTCAAGAAGATTAAAAAAAATAATGGTGCCACTGATTTTCATAATCACCATGTTATCACTGACCTCCTGTACATGTTCAGTCAGCCCTTGGTCTCATCCAAAAGAGTTTGGAGCATGACTTACAGCAGAAGATTTTTTGGAATCACATCATGAACACCGTGCATTTCTGCTTTCATCCCTCAGCCTCCACGGAGGTTTCCCATATGTCATGCCACAGGCTCAGGAGAAATTTCCAACAAATCTCTAAGAAAGCAGGAGATTTATTCTCTGTCAGAGGGCCACACCAAACCCTGAACTCCTTTCACACACCACTTGGAAGACTACAGGAGCTGGAGTGAGTTTGTGGCTGCCCATTCACATGCTTTCACTTTAGGTTTCATTAGAAGAACTCGGCAAAAGCATGATTCGTGGATTTTGTGAAATCCCAGGTGCCATCAGCTGGGCAAAGCTGCTAAGTGCTCCACAGAGCGAAGCAGATCTTGGCAAGACCCCATCACCCAGCAGGGGATTGCTGAGGTGGAGGGTACAGAGCTGTAGGAAACAGCAGAATCACACTGATTTGCAGCAGCTGGAGATCCAGCCTTGAATCCTAAACCAGCTCTTTAGCGTTCACCCAAAGTCTGGCTCACATTCAGTGGCAGCAATGGGCAACATATGCGCAAGACACAGGGACACACACTATAGCCATGGAGCTATTGCTCCATCTGATCCGACCGGTCACGAGTGAGCAGCTGTGCATTCCCTGCACATCTCTCTCTACTGCCCTCTCATTGCTGGTGTCAGGGATGTGCAGAACAGACAGAGGTGCTACAGCTGAAACAGGTTCCTCAACATATTCGTGCTCACAAAACATAAATGCTTGTAAAATGCAGGCACCATCAGTGTGTGCGCTTCTGCTGCCGTGTACCCTGGGAGAGGCTGGGAATGCTAATTGGTTCTGGTCTGAATCAGCTTCCTGGTTCAGGGCACTCTTATAAAAGGGTTTTCAGCTACACATTCAGTGCCAAATGTAGCAGATGGTGGTAGGATAGTAAATTACATTAAGGAATACTTATACAGTTTCTTTACCACTTTTACAGTTGAAAAACAAACAGTCGAGTTGCTTAGGGTAAAGGCAGATGCGGTGTCATGTATGTCTACCACCCTAATAGTTTTATGGAATTATCTCAGAGAATAAAGAAGCAGGTTTAATAATGATGGAAATGATGAATAATCCCAGAGTGATCATCATTTCTAGTTTAGAAGTTTATGTTCCTATACTGTAACATTCCTCTGTTGCTAAGATTTGTGTTTCCAGTTCTGAGTATTTATATAATCACATACTGATTATTTTTTTCCAAAATTTTTCCTCTTATTTACAAAAACATTTCTGCAAACAACTTCCCAGCCAACTGTAAGCAGTAAGTGGCACCGCTGGGTGTTAGTGCCACCTGGTAGTCATGATTAATTGAATCACTTCCTATTTAAAATAGTATTTAAACAGTCTTCTACACAGCTTGTTTTCCAGCTCTGCTTTCTTTGTTATCCAGTCTCTGCGCCTTCTTTGATACACTTTCCATCTATCTCATGTCATATGATTGTAGAATAATCCAGACTGGAAAGGACTCCAATCCTACATCATGCTTAAATCAGAGTTAGCTCTGAGATCAGACCAGGTTGCTCAGTCCTTTGTCCAAATGGGTCTTGAAAGCCTCAATAGACTGATGTGTCACACATAGCCTCTTTGGGCAAAAAGCTCCACCATTTCACTCTTGCAATTCTGATTATAATATCCAGTGGAAACCTCTGGTTTGAATTCAACTCCATATGCAATATGATTCTATACCCTTCTTCGCATACTGCAAATAAAAATGCTGCAATACATTCCACCTACAATTTGACAGAAAAAAAAATCTGCTTGAGTAATAGAATTTTTTTCTCCAGTTATTCGTATTGTGCATAATAAAGTGCATGAGTGAATAGATGTGCATATACATGAATGTTCCTCAAGTGGTTCTTTATTTGTGGTAGAGGAAGTGTTGCAGAAGAATTTCTACAGGTTTGGGATTTATTTTCTGTTCTGCCAGGGCAAGATCCAAATCAGTCTGCATTTTTGAAGGGCAGGATACCTCATTCATTAACTGGTGCAGTTGGCTTGGGGAAAGTAACCAGTCAGAGAAGAAGAGCCTTTAATATGAAAATGATAGTTATCAACATCATGGTAAAAAACAAGAACAGCTTTGTACAATGAAGTGCATGAGATAACCATGTAAACAAACAGCTAAAAGTGTAAAATCACACATTATTCCTATCACGTTCTGGTGAAATAAGGTTAATTTTTCTCTTTTGTTTTGCTTTGATCTTATCATTAACAGAAAGGTAGGCAAACTGCCTGAACATTTCAATTCCACCTCCTAAAATGATGCTACAAAAAAGCAAGATGGTATATGGCAGAAGCACCACATTCTTTTGTATTCCCTAGGATTCTGAGTGTAAGGGTTAGGTATCTACCTTTTGACCTGTGAGTACATTATTCAGTTACAGGCAGAGGGACTGGTCTTTCCTGGAATTATAAATCACAGCTGTTTGGCAGAATGACCATGTGCGTGATCTGGGTATGTACTCTCGGTGTCCCTGTCACAAATGGGCCAGCTCAGAGCTGGCAGTAATTTATATCAAATGGTTTCAGGTTTACAATAAATGCTTGCATGAAAGCTCCGAGTTCAGGAACAGATCACCTCTACTGGGAAGTTCTTGCCCTGCTTCAGGACAATGATTTTAGGAAAAGGAGGCAAGCAGATTTTTAAAGAGTAAATATTTGCATGTTAAACTTTTGACAAGTTTCAAATGGGATGCCATATATATATATATATATATCAAGAACATCAAACGAGGCTGAGGAAGAAGGTCACTACACTGGTATGTTGGAAACTCTTACAAATGCCCAAATATCACACTTCTCCAGGCTGGTGAATTATTTAGAATAGCAATTGTTACGGTCTTCTAAAGAATGGAAGGTGGGATTGGGGAGAGATTTTTCTCTCAGGCTTTGGTGATGACAGCTTGAGTTGACACCTGATTGGAAAAAGACTATTAGGGAAATGAAGACACATGAAAGTGGCTTAAGTGTTGCAAAATACCGGGAACAGTTTTTTTACCAAGTAACATAACATGGTTTCAACTCCTCAACCCAACACAGACTGTAAGAATAACTAGCTGAACAGGGATCTGTGAGAAAGTAGGTTGAAATATGAAGCAACTATCTTAATTTTAAGATTCCTTGTGGGTAAAGGAAGCTGAAAGATGTCTAGAAATTTCTGCTGACAACCACCTCCTGTCCCCAGGAAAAAAAAAAGAAAATAACAAAACAAAGCACAGAAAAAGTCATGTTTGTTTTAAAGCAAGCTGAGGGGCAAAAGAAGGATAGTTCTTCAAGAGACTTCCAGCTGTCTTCATACTCAGTATCAAGTTTGAGTCCTGTCTGGAGATGAAATGGTTGGTCATGGGCAGGGCAGGGACGGGGATGTCCAACACCTCCCTTCCTCTGGCTCCTGAAAGTGGTCTTAGGAACAAACCCTTCTGATTGAAGATGTTTAATGTGTCCCTGCCTCATCTGGAGCTACTCTGAACCAGATCAAAACTTCATAATTTGTTTCATAAGTGTAGTATTCAATCTGGGAGCCAAATGTCCTGGTTTGGAAAGGTGAAACAGCTGGCTGGAGGGTGTAAGGAGGGCTCACCTCAGCTGGGGCAATGCTTTGCTGCTACTGCACTGAATTTTGCTATCCCTTCCTTGTGGTCCCCTGGCCAAGCCTGGGGTGCTACCATGGAACAAAATGGTTCTGGGTAGAAAGACAGGATGCTTTCCTTTTATTTTCTCTTATGGAAAGTGGTAATCATCCCCCTTCCCCCCCCTGGTTTCATCCTTCTGCTTCCAGAGGAGTCCTGATATAAGAGAAATTTCCTGGTGGCTCTTGCTGGGTTTGCTAAAGCAAAAGACATAGGACAATACCAGAGACTGGCCTACTGAGTGGCGTGCTCTTTCCAAGAGCAACTCTCTTCCATATAAGCAAGAGTAACTTTTACAGCATGTCTTTCAGGTTTTCTCTGATAAGCTACTTCTTTCCTATAAGTTCCTTTCCTTTAGATGAATGTTAAATCTTTATCTTTGGAGAGGAAGATTCCCATTTATTGCCATGAATAATGAACTTTCCTAATTATATTTAATTCTTTAGATCGTTTCTCATTCTCAATACCCTCACCTGCTTCAAAAACAGAGCAGAGCTATTCCTTTCCAAGAATTCTATTTTTTTTCCCCAGAATTAGTGCTCCCAGCGAATAAGAAACCCAAAGCGTCTAACCACTTAAATGTTTTTTATGTTCTAGGGGGTTTTAAATTTTATTTTCAGATTTTCTATACCAGCTAATGTTTGCCATAAATGAAGTAGATGGCCATTTCTCAGTGTGCAAAGGGGTATTGTTGATTCTGGCCTTACAGTTGATCTGGGAATACTGAGATGCTGTTTTCTGGTAAAGCAGTCATTTTGTTACTCAGGAAAAGATTGGTGAGCAACTGTCCCTGCACTTAAGGCACCTAGTGAAAATACATCCAGACTTCACTGTACCTGAATTACTGTTAAAGTTTTCAGTTACTTAAATACACAAAGAAAAGCTGTTAATGAAGCACGGGAAAGATGTGTTTGATTCAGAACTGAATCAGCGCTTCGTCTTGATTGAGTTTCCTTTGAAAAAAAAAAAACAAAACAAAACCACCGCAGACAAAAAACCCCTGCGCAGCACAATTTCCTTCCTTCAGATGAAAAGGTAACTATGGTGACTGGGGAGAAAGATCAGATGTTACCATTTTGAGGCAGAGCAGCACATATATCCTCCAAGCCTGCCTGTAGTGGGGGCGAGGGGTGTCAGGAGACCCTTCACAGCAAGTCACCGGCGCGGTGCGGACCGACAGTGGCCAAAGCTGCCGCTCAAGGAGAGCCCTGGAGCAGTGCCCGAGGGCTGGCAGCTCCTGGCAGACGCCATCTGAGAGCTCCAGCCCTGCTCACTCGCAGCTCCAACTCACCCTTTGATTTGGCATCCCCTGGCCTGTGACAGCAATGATGCTGGATTTGGGGCAATCTATAGGTTTTGTGCTTGCTTGTGTTTGCTCAAGGGTGAGGCTTGCTCCCTCTCCGTGCCACGAGTTAACACGTTGTCTGCTTCTTCTAATACATATTTTATGACCTGGCTACCGTGTTTTAATCGGCTGAGCAGCAGCTCAAGCACTTGAGCAGGTGGCCTGGTAGCTTTATAAATACAATTATGATGACTAAAAGCCACATTGCACTTGGCACCGTTCCTCAAATTTTCCCCAGAGATCTGGGACTGGCTTGCCCTGGCGACAGAGCCAACCTTTGCAACCTCCCTGTCCACCTTCCAAGTTTGGCAGCTGGAATTCACCCCTCACCACTCTGCATATCTGGTATTCCTACAGGGGGCAAAACTGATGTCAGACTTTACATTAAACCCAGCAAAATCTACTCAGACCATGCCCAAAATGTTTTCCAGCTTAGGCTGACAAGAACCGCATAATAAGAATGCAGATGTGAACTGGAAAAAGACTGGAAATTAAGCTCACTATGGATAATTCTGTGCTAAATACTATTTTGGGTCAATACAGCGTTCATTATGCTGTGAGACACTCAAGCTATTACTGCCACTGACATGGAAAAATAAAACATACTGTGGCTGGGACTAGTGTTCCAGTGATAACACACAGGTTTCAGTGAGTTCCAGTGATGCTTTTACACTTTAGAGTATGTTGTTACTTTATTTAAGAGCTTGCAGATATCCACCAAGTTACTCAGTTTGCCTATTCAGCAAAGCTCCCAGATAGCATACTTAAAATTAGGCACATTTATGTCCCACTGAGGTAAGATAATTGGCTTCATGATTATTTCAGTGTTTGTGATCTGTATATAGATCTGTTTCTCTTTCATGTCATGATAAACAAATGAGATTTTTGGTACATATTCAGCTAGAATTCTGTCAGAGGCCAGCTGTAATTTCGGTATTTGTTTCACTTGGTATTTGCTTCACTTGGTATTTGCTTCACAAGTGCTTTAGGCTCTCTTCTTCTAGGAAAAAAATTATAAACCAAGATATTTTTGCAAAGTAAAATAGATAAGACTTTGAAACTGAAATTAATTTTATCATGAAGACCCTAAATGTTCTAAAACATGCCTACATTGAAAAATTAAAATTAATCAAAATTTTTGTTTTGTTTTGTTTTGTTTTGTTTTCCCAGAATGAAATGGTGAAGTATTTCTAAAAGAAAACTCCATTAGAGTGACATGACTCTCAAATATCCATGACCAGCTCCAGACACTGTCATGTGGAGGTTGTTTTGCTGCCTAGTCTATAAGCACAGAGAATCAGATTTGGATCCTGAAAACTTTGGCACTGCATGGATTTCAAGAAAGCTGAGAGAGTTTATACAGCCAGAGTCCAAATCTTCCTTCAGTTCCTTTGGACAACCGTCGTGGTAACTGATCGACCCCCACCCTAAACTCATCTCTGTCATAACAAGTTATGACATTGTAGACTGAAATATTCAGCTCAGGTGTGTTTAACCAGAACTCTGCAGGAAGTATTCTGCAAGGCATACTTCCTAAAAGCTGAAGGTTTAAAACAAATAGGCATAGGAAAAATTTAAGAAAGAAAAGAAGAAAAAAGAAAAAAAGAAGAAGAAGAAGAAGAAAAAAGCCCTAAAAGGAAAAATCCAAATCCCTGAGGAATCCCAGCAGATTGTATCAGTATGGAACAGGCACAAGACACAGAGCAACACGCTGCAGCCAGAGCCTGAGCAGGGCATTTGCATCAGAATGCAAACCGCATTTCTGCCTCTCCCCAGCCCGGTGCATACTGATGCACAGACTCGATTGAGTTATTGGCCACATGCTGATATTGCAGCGAAAATTCATTGCAAAGACCCTCTGGCCACCCCCCTCCTTTCCATGCCCTGTTTCGGGAGGCTCAGGTTTGAGCCCAGAAGCCTGGGCTGCTGGCAGGGATAGGATGCCATGGCAGAGCAGAGATTCTCCCAGGCAGGATAAGTTCAGAATGTGCTGAGACATACAGCTCAATCGAACCCAGCACAAGAGGACCACACTTGGGAGACCTTTCAGGCTTGAAGTCTTAAGAAAAAGTTTACACAGCCACCGGCTGTTTCTCTAGCCAAAGATGCCTTTCTGTTTGAAAAGATGATGTTCCCAGCTGTCCCATCGGTGGTTTAACTGCTGAAGCTCCACTGAAATAAGCAGCCTTCAGAAACCAAGCCAGTCCAAGGAGCAACATGACTGCAAGCAAAATTGCTCAGCAAAGTCTGTGGGTTTGCCACCTGTGAGAACTGAGAGAAAAGCACCCTGTATGGCAATAATTACTCCACAAAGAAGTGATGATAATGCACAGATTTGCTGCCCAAACCCCTTCTCTAGCCGACTATTTCACCTCAAGCTTTCATGTAGGGATTTGCTTAATCTTTTGTTGATAACACGACAACAAACAAATCCATCATTAGCATAATAACACCATGATTACACACCTAATCAGTCTTTAGACTTATCATCCTTTAAGTAACCTTTCCTACTAGGCAAGTGAGAATTTGGAAACGTTAACTTGTACTAAGCTTGCTTGCACTGTGCTAATGTTTCACTCCAAATTAGCAGCACAGCATTTTCCCCATCAGAAACCTGTTTAATAAAACACTGAATTTTTAATGTTTTTGACTGGGGGAGATACTGCCATGTGCTCTCCCAAAGATTAAAACTCCTTTGACTCATCTTTATTTTGCCATTGCTGAAGTACATTATTGGCATTGTGATCACCCTTTCCTCTTGGATCATCAGGACCCAAGGAAATGCTGCTGCTGCTTTCTGATACCTTGATTTTACACACAGCACTTCTAATTTGGAGCCAAGATGTATAAGCTTAATAAAGATTTTATCCTCAGTGATTCATTTAGGATAGCAGAGGTGCCAACATCTGTAATCAGCCTGAGAACTTTTGGAAGAATGAATTGCAGAGATTTCATACATGGGCATAAATGAAGTTAAAAAGTTCCTTTTTCTGTACTCTGAAAAAATTTGAAGCCTTAATGAGTGTGATCTGTGGGCTGAGCTCATAGTTTGGAAGGTCTGTTTGTGACTTGGCTGGTGACGTGGCAATACAAATTATACAACTTTGACAAGTTAAGGCCAAAGTAATTTTAATGTGGGAGAGGGGTTGCTTCACTACTCTTAACCTTCATTGCTTATTCCTGAGTTCAAGTCTTGGCCAGACTGGTGGCAAGAGATGATGAGAATAAGACAGTTGTACCCCACAGGCTCCTGCATTCCTTCTGTCTGCAAATCCTTGCACTTGCATGTGCAGACAAAGCTGAATTCCCATGCCAGTAGGCACACACAGACCTACTCTGTGCACCCTCTTGTGGGTTTTTATACATCAGACATTTTTGCCTTCTTAGAAATGCCAGCCTATGTGGTCATTTGTCAGCAGCTTGCACAAGTTGAAGCCTTGAAGTCAGCTGCAGAGGGAGGAAGATAAGCACCTAGATCAAACAGAAAATCTGGTTTTCCACACATGGAGATATCACCAAAAAAAAAAAAAAAAGCAAACTAGGGAAAATATAGGGCAGAAAATAGTTGTGTCTTTAGGAAGAAAACTCCTGGAACAAATGGCTCCTCCATGACACGTGGGTTAGAGACAACTCTGTAATAAAGAACATGGAAGTGTAAGGGACTACTTGGGTCAAATATTTCAGTCCCTTTCTCTTGAAGGCAGTCAAGGCATGAACATCCAAAGCAGATGGAACTGTAAGCCACACCCTCCAGACACAGAGACTGTATTGCTATCAGCATCTGATAGCACATTTAAGACAAATGCTGAGGAACAGACCATGCCAGAGAAGGTTAATTTGTTATTGCTGTATTTTTTATGTCCTAAAAGTCCTCTTTCTATAGCAATGATCTTGGAAGCTTTCAGGATACTGTTTCTGAGGCCATGTTAATACTTGGTAGTTATATTCATCTCCATTATGGGTGCTGTGGGTTGGCCCTGGCAGGATACCAGGTGGCCACCAAAGCTGCTCTGTCACTCCCCTCCTCAGCTGGACAGGGGAGAGAAAAGTCTCATGGGACAGGATAAGGTCAAGGGCAAAAGAGACACAACTTGTGGAAAAATAAATTTATAACAAAGTAAATCAGAGTAGGATAGTGAAAAAGAAAAACTAAATCTTAAAACACTTTCCTCCCACCTTTTCCTTCTGCCCAGGCTTAACTTCACTCCTTATTCCTCTACCTCCTCTCTCCCAGTGGATGGGGAAGGGGGGCTGTGGTCAGTTCCTCACGTTGCCTCTGTTGCTACTTCCTTGCCAGGGGAGGACTCCTCACACTCTTCCCCTGCTCCAGTATGGAGTCCCTCCCACTGGACACAGTCCTCCATGAACTTCTCCCATGTGAGTTCTTCCCAAGGGCTGCAGTTCTTTATGAAGGTTCCTTTGCACAGGGTGCAGTCCTTCAGGAACAGGCTGCTCCAGTGGGGATCCCCGTGGGGTCACAAGCCCCGCCAGCAAATCTGCTCCACAGTGGGATCCTCTCTCTGCAGGGCCACAGGTCCTGCCAGGAGCCTGCTCCAGTGCAGGCTTCCCACAAGGTCACAGACTCCTACAGCCTTCACCTGCTCCAGAGCAGGGTCCTTCAGGGCCTGCAGGTTGCTCTGTGCTGCACCATGGACCTCTGTGTGCTGCCCCAGCATGGTCTGCACCAGAGGCTGCAGGGGAGTCTCAGTGCCTGGAGCACCTTCTCCCCCTCCTTCTGCACAGACCTTGGGGTCTGTTTTCCTCACTCCTCTCTCCAACCTCAGTTGCTCTTGTGCAGCTTTTTCCTCCCTTCTTCAATGCATTATCCCAGAGGCAGTACCACCGTCACGGATGGGCCCACCTTGCAGCTGGCAGGCATTGGCTCTACTGGATATGGGAGAAGCTTCCAGCAGCTTCTCACAGAAGCCTCTTCACAACCAAAACCTCACCATGGAAACTCAATACACAGTGGAATAGCCCAAAAAAAGTCACTACTGGAGCTAACAAAAGAATAAGATTCTGTTACAAAATATCATTGCAGTAACAGTCCAAAACAAGTATGTCCAGCTGGCACCTTTTTGGCATGGTTTATTCAGTATCATGAACCCAGATGGTCTCTGGCTCTCAAATGATTTGAAGGACTCCTAATAACCTTAACAACACCCACTAGGTTTCTCAGACTGTGCCTCATACATGATTCATCCAACTCACAGTCTTGGCACACTGGTCAAGATCTGGATTTGAAACATGCCAAGGCTTAGGGGTTAAGAGGATCTGTGGTTCTGCTTTGAGCTATTTGAGACATGAGAGATTAATTGTATAATGCAGAGCTGAGCTGGATTCCAAGTTGCACTAACATGCTGTATCCAGGACTTTGTGTCAGACTTTGTAGTGCCAGGAAGTGTGAGAGGCAGGAGAGAAAATATCATATTAAGCTGGCTTATTGCACAGGGTGATGCAAAGCACTGACAAACTACAATGATTAAGTACCCTCCTGAACTTGGAGTGTAAAGAGATATTGGTCTTTGCAGAGACCAGGCAATTCACTAAATCATGGTGCATCTCTCTGAGCTGAAATATAATCTTGCATGCCAGAGCAACCACATGTACCTCTGGTTTTCCGGGCTAACAGGCTTTTTGGTGCACAAATGTCTTCTGCTGATGATTTGGGATTTGCACAGTAGTTTTCTATAAGGAAATGTTCTTTCTCACGTGTACACATAGGAGTGAAGGCATCATATCCTGGTGTTTCATTGCCAGGTGCCATTAAGAATAATGGCTGGATCTTAATTGGCATAGCCAATGTGCCTGAACTCCTGGTAGAATAAAGCAAAGCCCTGATGAATCTCACTAATCCACACCTGCAAGTGTGACTTCATTTTCTCCTCTGCCTTCAGTAATGAAGAAAATGTGAAGAGCAATACAGGTGAGTGGGTCTGGGAACTTAATATCAGGCAAAGAAGACAAAGTAGAGACTTATATGTTTTGTTTTTCTCCACATGGAACTGTGAAATTCCTGGACTTCAAACCTTTCTGACTTATCTTTCTGACACTCTTGGCCTACATGGAAACCAGTGGTAAAGCATCTATTGATTCAAGAAGAGATTTCAAACTCCCTGTTTGCCCACTTCCTCTTTTCCCTGGTCCCCATCCCTCTCCAGTGCTCTGGCTCATGAGACAACTCAGCAAGTCTGCTTGGATCATTCAGCCAGCAAAATAATCAACATAGCAGAGACCTGCAGAGTAGAGGCCAAAGAACAGCCTTGATTTTTTTTACCCCTGAGGAAATAGTTTGAATCTTTTCTATATTAAAGAGTGTGGAGAGTCTTTCCTCCTTTGAAAATGACTTGGAGGTGAATCTGAGTATAACATTGCTGAGGGATGTTTTGGGGACTCAGCCTGATAACCTTCCAAAGGACTATTAAAAAAATACCCTCAATAATTTTACAGAAGAATTAATATCTTTTATTATACTGTGCAGTGCAGTAAAACACCTCTGCAGTATCTGAAGAGATAATTTTCTATTATCTGCCAGAAATCTTTTAATAAAGGAGAAAAAGAGTGCTGCACAGTTGTTTTATTGGCTGAGGTTCATCCTGCAAACACAGAGAAGTACCACCTAGGGCTCTGACAAACAAGCATCTTTGAAGCACTGTGGTATTGAAGCAGCCCCTGTGGTAGCTCAGAATCCTTTCCTGATAATTTTTTATTTTACATCGCTCTTCAAAAGGAGGTACAACAGGTTTCTCCCCTTCTTTTTCTTTGTTTCTGGTTGGGAATAAGGATGGGGTCAGATGACTTTAGTGTGCTGCTGTAAGGAAACATTAGAAATATTATCTGCATTCAGTCCTGCCTGCCTTCTTCCTTTCCTTCTGGAAAGGAATTAAGTAATTACTGTACAGTGGGTGTCTCCGAATATTGCAGCTCACACTTCCAGATGTAAATCAGCAGGGTGGGGAAGTGTAAACCTTAGCAAGAAAGAAGAAAGGGAAGATAGCACTCTGGCAGCAGAGGCCAAGGTTTTAAGTGGAATAAATACTTGAAAATTCACTCTCTGTGAAAATCTAGTGTGCATTTCAGAGTAAAGCTTGAGGGACATGTTCTTGCTGAACTTCCCACTAACTTCAGAGGGGCTAAGCTTACCCCCATACTGTTTGGATGTATCTGGTCCTATCAGTAGCCTGGTAAAGCCTTTACAGTCCATCCCATACAGCCTCTGGACACAGGCAAGCTGCCTTTGAAGCCTCCTTGAAAGACTTATTTCTCTAATATAG
Organism: Aphelocoma coerulescens; assembly: GCF_041296385.1. NCBI lineage: Eukaryota > Metazoa > Chordata > Aves > Passeriformes > Corvidae > Aphelocoma > Aphelocoma coerulescens. The sequence continues at coordinate 58,843,218 of NC_091019.1, forward strand.
ATTTTTTACCTTTGCATGCTCAATCTCTGGATCCCTGCAGTAAGGAGAGACAATATTCAGAACAGGTGCAAGTCTGCTATCAATAGCCTTGCTTTTCTGAATTATCTTTCTCATACTCATGGACCACATGGACCCATGGTGGTGGCCCATGGACCACACTGAAACCACTGGAGTATGGTAACAGAGAGCAATAGTTTCTGTATCTGTATCCCAGTCCTTCCTGCATCCTGCCTGCACTTCTCTGGGGATACCAGATGGCTCCTGATGGAAACTTCACAGGCAGGAAGAAAATTTTGTGGTCTCTGGTGCTTCCCTTCAAGCCACCCCCCATTATAAGACATTTTGTAGTACTAATGCATGGGCTGGGTTTTGGCCACAGCTCTCAGTGCCCCAGGAGGCTTCACCACCATAAGTGAAGCAGTCTGGCTGGGAGCAGGTTCCTGTCCTCATTCCATCCTAGAGCTGCTCTTTGTGATGGCAGGAAGGTGAAAGAAAGCTTCACCTTGCTGTCTCTCTGCTTGCAAATCCCCCACTCAAAGCTTTGATTTCAAGTTCTCTCTCCTGCCTTTGGAGGAGAGATGCAAAATTGACTTCATGGCAAAGATTTGCTCAATGAAGTTCCTCTTTGTACCTTTTTTCCTCTCTTTCTCTTCCCCTTTACATGATTTTTGTGTTTGGGAAGCTACTGCAGATTTCCCTTGTGTTTTTTTTCAACATTACTGTAATAATTGCCTACACTGCTAACTATACTAAAAGCAATCTTATGGAGGTCATTTATTAATTTTTTATGCATGTTAACTGTATAAATAATGATTTGTAAGATTAGGAGGAAGTTCTATTAAATTGAGCAGCGGTTAAATCTTGACACTGTTTATATTTCTCTTCTAAAATAATTAAACTTCCCTTTCATTTAAAAGGCCATGTACAGACAGTTGTAATATGTTTAATATTTTTATAGCAAGTAATTTAACTCAGAATATCACTAAATTAATTGCAAAGTGTAAACTTTATTTAAGGTTCTCCAAGTGAACGTACAGTTACATGGTAGTAAAGAATTAATACTGTATATCTTTGGAAGGGCATTACCTTGAAATTGTCAGCTGATATCTCATAATATTCAATGGTGAATCATTATTTAAATGTTAGGTCATATTCCAACACATTTGTCCACGTGCCAGGAGCTGAGAGACTGCGAATTGCCTCTGTGTCAAGCAAGTTGTGATGGATGGGTGTCTTGGTTCCAGAGGCAGCAAAGCTCAAGATGAGAATGAAAGGGACAAAATGAGGGAGAAAGGTATGAAAGTGAATATTGAAAATTGAAAAGGAAGATTTTCAGACACATAGAACTTGTACTGAAATCCATCCTGAAGGAGGATATAATTTAAAACAAGGCATTGAAGTGTTTCTTGTGAAATATCGAAGGTGTGTGTTAATCTGTGAGCCTGAGGGGGCTGTAGGGGAACTCAGAGTTGTGGGTGGTTTGCTTTCCTGACTTTGGTGCACTGGAAAAGACAACCATGGTCTCCCTGTCTTGGGCTGAGCTAAATGTAAGCCCTGAGCAGAGCCCAGGCTGGGAAACTGTCTCACCAAGCTGCACCAAGTCATTTGACTCAATCCTTATCAATGTGGATTCTGGATCATGGAAAAGTACCTGGGTGAAGAGCTGTTCCTTTTTATTAATCACACCATCAGGTTTCCCTAAAAATAAGCCTGGGGCTCTGACACTGAAGGGGGCAGAGAAAGGGGCAGAAGGATGGGTAATGGGCTCAGTATCCAGAATTCACACTAGACCTTTGTGATATATCATGGGCAAAGCTGGGCTCACAGAAATTTTTTCTGGGCAATGCAAGGTGTTGAATGTGGCAGTGCTGCTGACAGCTGAGGTGATTTTCTTCCTTATGACCTTTACCCTCAGGTTGGCAGTTCCTGATGTCACACTTTAGGTGCCAGACCAAACACCTGTGAACAATTACATACAATTCAGGCTAAACTCCAATCACAACTCCAGTCTGACATCCTGGCTTTCTACAATGACTCAGATACAACGTCCTCCCTGATTTTCCCTCACATATTCTTTTCAAAGTTTTATTTGACTCTGATATGAGATATTATTTCTGCCTTACAAATGTCTGCATTGGCTGGTGACTTGAAATCATCTCTACTTGTAAGTCTCAGAGCCCAGAAATTCTCTAGATAGAGAAGTGCTCTCTGAAAGCAGATATTATTCCATAGGAGACCTTTGCATCTTTTGAGTTTCCTGTTTGCCCTTGCATTGCCTGAGTCTCTCATGTACAGCTTTGAGGCTCTGCTGCTTTTCCATGGAAGCCTGGACATGCTCCAAACAGGGAGAGTTTTTCTGCCCATATGTCTTTAAAGGCAGAGAGCAATAAAAATGTCAAGTTACCAAAGAAAGGCAATTCCATTTATCAACATATTTTCTGCAGCAAAAGGGTGATGGCTCTCAACAACCTGGAGCTAAGGCTCAAGAATTCCATGCACAGAAGTGTATCCACAGATTAAAAGCCTATATGAAAATTTAATGAGAACACACCCAAAAACTTTGACGACCAGTAATGTTTATTGTCTCATTTAAAATTCAAGGTGACATCAAACATTTTTAAATTCATTAGACACTCCCTGTCAAAGCAGATGTTATTTGAAAGACAAATGACTGCCTAGCATACAGAAGATATATTTATTTGTGAGGAGACATAATTTCAATCTGGAAATCACTTCATCACAGGGTTTGGCATTTTTTTATTCACCTTCAAATGCTTGTGGCTATGCAGAGAGATCTGCTGAACAAAATACTCAGTGCTTAAAGTATACTGGAATTCCCTCTTCCCAAAGATCAGCTGCTGCAATTGGTTAATGAGAAACTGCAAATGGGGAGTGAACACGTCTCCTTTCCCATGTTCTGGCACTGCACACAAGGCTCTCTCCTTCCTTCCCCCGAGGTTAGTGTGGAAGAAAAACCATCATAATTCAAAACAGGTGCAAACAGTGGTTTAGCAAATTCCTTCCATTTTCAGCTCTCGACAATTGGCCGAGTTTCATATGTGCTTAAACTCTCAAATTGTAGGCTTATCAGATACTGACACTGGTTGTATTTATATACCTGAATACTCAAGAACATCTGCTGTACTGAAATTCATCATTCAAAAGACTTAATTAAAATAATGCTGAGTTGGAGACTCAGCATTCATAACCAAAGTGCGTATTTGTTTTGCTACAATCAATTAAGAATGTATTCATGAAAACAACTCCTGCAACAAAATCTGTATGTTTAATCCTTATGCTAATCTCCTCAGAATTTGTTGTACTGTTTCAGAGGCAGTCAATTGAAGACTTTATTTTCTTTAATAAAACTGCATAACATTTTTTCATTAACTGAACAAGAGATAAATCAGAATTGATGTCTATTATAAACAGAGGAAATCTAGATTGAGGCATCTTGGTAATAAATAGTAACTTATACTTTGAGCTGGCTAAGCATCTTTCCAGTTAGGATATTACTGAGTATTAAAAAATACTCTTTAAAACCTAAGTATTAAAAGATGCTTTTCCATCCAAGTACACATTGTCTCTGTTATTTACCATTCTTTCATTGATTTTAGAGATTAAGAAATCTAAGCACAATCAATAACCTACTCACACATAATCTGATTTGTCTCCATCACCAGTGGGGTGTCATTTATAATGTTATAGCCTACCACAGCCACTTGCATTACATGCTGTGCTTGAATTGGAATAGTAACTGTGCATGGCATTTAGGAGTTGATCGTTACCTTTTTAGTTCTCTAATGAGAAAATGTGTGTACATTTGCCTCCTTGAAAAATCCAACATTTGGAAACCAGCATTTGGAGCTACCATTTGGAAACGAAAATGTTCAGCTTTCTCAGAAAGAAATGCTGAGAGGTAGCTTGTGATGCAATGGAGAGGTTTAGGAGAAAATGAGAAAGATCAGCGGCGTGCATGGAGGGAGGAAGTAGAAAGTGATTGGGATTTTTTATAAGGAAAGGCTTAAATGAGAAATTCCCAAAACACAGGCAAAGCATGTAGCTCGGTGTCTCTGCCTCCTTGTCTATGCTATGTGTGTTTGGAGATTAAAGCCTCACTCAAGACAGAGAGCAAAGCTTGTGTCTAATAATGATCAATGATGCAGACATTTTCTTTCTGCCTGTGAGATGTCACTGAATGAGAATCAAAGGGAACAAGCTCTCTAGAACTGAGCCTCAAACAAGGTAAAATTTCTACCCTCCTTTATAGGATCCTTGTGGGTTTTGGCAGGCCGTTTCTGCCAGGAGGGTGCCCAGCAGCATATGCTAAACCTGGGCTTATTGATGCTCAGCTCTCTGGGAAGGCCAGAGCCACGTGTGCACACATCCAGATGTGAGGATGAGCAGGAAGAAGAGGTGCAAGAGCTTTGTTTGAACTGAGAAATACCTGGGACAACTGCTGGCAGCAGGAAGAAGAAGCAGGAGGATTTGCAGCTTGCCAGTATGGAAAGTATCTCTCAATTTAACAGCTGTCTTTACAGGTCTGCCTTGGATGGGGGTCATGTCCAAGGTTTGCATTCACAGCAGCAGAGATCTGCCTCACATAACAGAATCACCCTCAGTGGGAAGTGTCTGAGAACTACTGGGAAGATGCAAATAGGAAGGACAAAGTTTAGTTGCTAACATGGCAGGAAATGGCTGGCTCTCAGCAGTGGAAATTAATGAACAACTCATAAAAGACTGCACTTGCCAGTAAGGAACTATTGCCTGCATGGCTTCCATGGGATGCCCACTCCTGTCAGCAAAGCCATCCAATGAAGAACTTAGAAGGCCAGAAAATGGCCCTCACCTTTGGGACCTGGGGGGCCAACTGGATGTGGTTCAAGGACTATATCACTTCACTCCTGCCCTCCATAAATCTTTGGTTCAAGGCCAGTGACTTGAAGGAAAAATTTTGCCCCTTGGCAAATAAAATTTGATTTATTTCCCTTCCTTTCCACAGTTTTGCACCCAAACTGAAGAAATCCTTGCCTGCTGTGACAGTTGGAAGGCTGATATATTGCAGGCTGCTTTGTGAGGATTTACTGTGTGCAGGAAGGTGAGTACTGGTACCCCTGCTTGCAGAGGATGGCTTTCCCAGCAAGGGGAGGAGGAAAGATCATGAGTGGGCAGATTAAGGAAGAAGAAAGTGCTAAATGAAAAGAGGTCTGAGCTGTGAGTTTCTGGCTGTACCCCATGTTTTAGAGACTAAGTCAAGAGACTTACCACCAATCACAAATTTTTTGCTTTATTTAAGTTGACAAATTTTGTCCAATTTTGTGTATCCTATAAAAATCTGAAAGGTTTATTTTCCAAGGGGAAAGCTTCTAATTCTGAGCTGGACTCTACTGCCCTGAATGTTACAGAGCAAAGCGCTTAATCCCTCTCCACTCATTAAAAGTCTCTAAGTACTGCTGAGCTTGATTCAGAAAGGGAAAAAGCCAGCAGGACCACCTCTGAGAAAGCTTTTCCTGGACTGTTGTGTCCAGGCAAAATGCATTGGAGAGTACTCAGGCTTTCCCAGGAGGTGGGGCAGGTTTCTAGGATTGGGTGTGGAAATATACCTTTTTGTGGTAAAGCCCCTCTTGGCTGTCCTGGTGAGATGACAGAGCTGACAGACAAGGTCAAGCAGTAGGGCCTGGGTTTGTCTAAACTGTGGGGAAGAAGCACCACTCAGGATGCAGCAAAATTTGTCATTTTGAATGAACAATTCTGCTTAGGAAGAGCTTTCCTAGCTGATTAGAATAACATTTGCAGGCTCCACTTTAATACATGGGAAACCAGTAGGCATTGGAAAAGGAAGCAATTTTTTTCACCTTTGACAACGCTACAAAAACAATCATACAAAGAAAGTCTCTCCATAACTTCCCAGTGGTTATGGTTTGATCTTGGTATTTTCTACAGTCTTAACAGCATATGATTTATGTCAGTTCTAACAAAGAAAGCATTTTCTTCAAGCTCTCTGATTCTTTTTACTATATTAATTCCACGTTAATGAGTGTAGATATGTAGTTTTTGAGGATCTGCATCAGACCAGGAATTTATTAATTATTTCCAGTAGCCAACCCTGAGGAGAGGAAGATCCTAAATGCCGAGAAAAAGGAGAACATGACAATTATTGCTGGATCTGCATCACAGACACCATCCTGTTCTGAAGCAGCACATCCGGTTACTGGTATTATCATACATGTTAGTAGTTATTTACAGTCTAGTTAGTCAATATTTCACCTGCAGTTCCTTCACATTGAACTTCACAGGCAAAGCTGTCCACATGAAATGCTATTTGTGTACGCTGCAGATTTATGTACCTTTCACTTCCTTGCTCTTTTATTAACCAGAAGGTACAAAGACTTAAAAAAAAAAGGTTGAGAATAAAATCAATGGAAACAGGTCTTGTTTCAAACTGGCCAATTATAATTGTTCTGCCAAGAAAATGGCTGGATAAATGAGAACATATTCCAAGCTACTAAAGTGACACGACATATTTTTCCTGGGGACAAATGTTTATTCTAGTTGATCTGTTACTTTAAACTCCAGTTCTTGATTGGAGCCCTTGATAACTCATGTTGGGATAAAACAAGTAGCCTCAAGTTAATAATTTTTCTTTCTACTAATCTTTCTATTTCAAAAAATATGAGACACTTGGCATTTTCCATCACAACTTGCAGTATCAGATTGGAAAAGGATTAAGTCTGTTCAGTGATACTGTGAAAACACAGTAAAGACAGCCTGGAACAGAAATTAAATAAAAATGTCTTGGGAAATATAAAAATAGATTTCAGCAAGATAAACAATAATAGTATTTTGGAGGATGAGTGGTTTCCTGAGTAAAGCATTAACCTTTCACCTTCAGGATATCAATAAACAGTGGGATCCTATGACAAGGATTGATTTAAAAAACTTGGCTTCCTCCCTTTCTAGCCCAAATGGTTGCTACGTTGCAGATCCCTGAAACAAGAGAGCTCCTCAAAAGTAGTGCCCTGGAGATACAACACTCCTTCTGGCAAGACACCACTGGGCGTTTCAGAGTAGGGTTGAAGGCGAATCATGTTATTACTGGCTTTAATTAGCACTTCCACAAGCTGCAGAGATCTTTACCTGCAGCTGGATTGCATTTAGAAAGGTGTGAAAGCCCTATTGCCTTTGTAAACATCAAAGAGATTAATTTCTAATCTGATCTTTTTAACCAAGCCCTCCTGCTGATCAGAGAAAGTGAGAGCAAACATCTCTGAAGAAAAAAAATGAAGTGACTCTGGAATATGGGATTTATTATTTATTATTCTAGATTGATATGTATTTATTATTTATTTTGTTAGTTTTCTGGGACTTATGCCTATCCTCTTGCACCTAGCTCTCAGTTGGTGCTATATAAATAAGTCATTATTGTTAATATTTGATAAGGGTAGCTGAAAGATCACTGTGAGCAATGATCAATGAGACTTGATTCTGCTTTGGCTTCCCCCACTTTTACACCACTGGAATTCCACCTGCTTCTTTGGGAGTGCTTCTGTCCTGCAGCAGAGAAGCAAGGTGAAAATCAAGACATTTCTGTCTAAATGGTCTGAGGAACAATTATTAAATACAGGCTTTGTAAACTCCTGTGCATGCTGTATGATATGAAAATATAACTGACTAAGGCATCAATTCACTGCAAATCAAAATGGAAGTAATTGCTTTGTTGTCATTGGGGCAAAGGCTGGTTTATACCAGGTGAAAATCTTTCTAGAGGTTGTTGATTGATTCACTTCTATAAAAATTATCTCCTGGGATGCTCCTTTACTAAGATGCTTTGTGCAGTCTGTTGTGTGACCAGAACAGAACAGGCTGGCTGGCCAGTGAAATGAGCACCAGAAATCTTCATTGTTCAAGACCTAGGTAGGTCGGGCAGTCTTAGGATCTGAGCCATCTAGGGGTTCCCCTGGTGTTTGCAGAGCCCTGGTGCTGCTGGCTGGCGACACATGCACTCATTTGGGAAAGCAATGGGGAGTTTTAAAAGGTGTTCTCAACTAAACCAAGCCTCTGTGACTTACAGCAGCATGGCAGAGCCATTTACAGATGAAGCTTAGCCAGATCCAACACCTTTTTACCTGTTTTTCCTGCCACATCCTCCCATCTACCCTTAACCCTCCAGCATCCTATCCAAGTAGTGGATCCTTTTGCCTAGACAGAAGATGCACTGTGGCCCAATTTATCCTTTCTCTGGTGACAGTCAGGGGATTAATTATCTGGAACAAAAAGCCACTATGTCTCCAAACATGGCTCTCTGTCAACCTCATTTTATGTATGAATTGAAGGGAGTCTCTGGATTTTCCTTTAAGACGAAGAGCAGGAGGCATCGAAGGTGTTGTTTGGGTCCCAGCTGAGAAGCACATGACAAATGAAAGGCTGTGCTGTGTCCTAATCCTTTTGTGCCTTAGTGCCTTTGAGCTTCATCTGCTTTTTATTCTGAACAAAGCCCATATTTCTCATTTGTCTCCTCTATTTCAGGAGACATGCTCAGGGCCTTTCCGATTTGTAGCTTAGCCAGAGAGACTGGAGAGTTTCCCTGAAGACAAGATCCCCTCTGCTTTCTTTCACTGCCCTCAGTTTCGTGTGTATTTAATTAGAGATGGAGAAACTGTAAAAGCATCTAACACAATTTGGGCAAAGGCCAAAACCACAGATAGCAACAGAAGCTTTTCTGAATTATTTGTCTCAAGATGAATTCTGAAAAGCAAATATTCCTGGCCTTTTTGGTCCAATGGGACCCTTCTTGGACAATTTTGGAGACTTTTCACCAAGACTGTTTTGAACACTGAGTGTAGGGTGGCAAGTAAAGTGGGAGCAAAGAGAAGGACAGAAGATCTGGCTCCTGGTATGTCTGCTCCCTCTGTCTGAAGACATTTTGACCAGGCTTTCATTATGTCTCTCACCTGAGGAGTATTTGTTACCAAACAAAGGAGCGTTTTGCATCTACTTTCACTGTCTCATTTAGGAAGTTGTCTCTCTTGCACTGGTCCTTGTTCTTCTGGGCTTTTTTGACCACCATGCAGACAAGAGGAACATGAAGTTGCCAGTTGTTTGGTAAAGTCCTTTGCACTCAGAGGAGAAAACAAACTTTTGGGAGCTTAATTCTCTGAGCTGTTCACCCAGTTTGGCTGCAGCAATTCCCCAGAGCTAGCAAAAAATTTATTTTCCTTTTCCTACTCACTTTGTCTCTTTTGTAGATACACTGAGCCTGGGAATCCTCAGGGATTTTTTTTCCTACATACACACACAAAATGCACCAGTCACCAAATATCACTATCAGCTAAGTTAAGAAGGATTTAAACTAGCAAGAGTCTTTATGTCTATAGAAAATACATTTTTTCTTTCTTTGCTCTTCCGCCTTTTTTGTTTTTTTTTTTTTACTTTCCTCCTCTCGAGTTTCCAGTGATCCTTGCACTTGATTGAAATTCCCAGGACTGAAATCCAGACCTTAATGAATTAACCAGGAGGAATTTCCAGCTCATTCTTTGATGCAGAAGATTTCTTACATATGACTAATTGGTCAAAGAAAGAATGCGGTGCACACATTTTTAGTGCCTGGTTGTGCTTGGGACATACTCTGTCATCATTCCTTTGACTGGAAAGCAGGAAGAGTTTTGCACAGATGTGAGTGCCTGTTTAAAGGGTAAATACCTGCTCTTTGTTCATAAGCTGTTGGATGTGAGAGAGGAAAGGCTTATTTTAGGGGAAAAAACTGTGACACATCCTGCTTTTGCTAGCTGGGCTATCACATGCATTTTACATGACAAGGAGAGACCCTGCAAACCAGTAGGCCAAGGAGAGATGCCCTCTGTTTCCTCAATCTATAATAACACCATTCAAAAGTGAACAATCAGTGATGGGTGTTTTTTGCATTTAAAACTGACTTTCAGAGAGATCCATTATGCCGTTTCAACCACATGGCATTAAAGGGCGCACGTGAGCATTAAGCAGGTGTTTGCAGAGTGCCTCAGCAAGTGATGTGCTTCAGGAGCCTTCATCTCCTTTGTCAGGGCTGACAGCTATGGCTGAAGGATGGGGCATGTCGTGCTGCCCAGAGCTCCTCTCCTTCGAGTTGCAGAAGCAGGCAGTGTTAGAATGTGAAGCTGCAGAAGCAGTAGGATGCGGTGACTGATAACTCCAAGGAGGGCCCATATGGCAGGATGGCTGTACTTATAAATATTTCAAATGTCAATTCACAAGGCTACAATCATACCAAGCTGTTTGTGTTATTCTGAATAATTGCTAGCAAACTATAACAAAATATTTGTCATACTAGAATAACACATATAAATTTAACTGCTATATGCACCAAGCTTTTCTCCAGATAGTATATTTTATTAGGTTAATAAAAACAACAGAGGCAGCATGGTTGCAGGGAATTTGTGAATAATTACCTATGAAAAACCCTTCATGCATACCTTTCCTGCTGAAGAGATTGTAGAACTTCATGTCTTTTCCCCAGTGAGGACAGACAAGTGTGACATCAAGCCAAGATCAAGGTAATCGGGGCCTGCTAAGGCATTATTTAGTTTTATTTTCCTCCATTACCATTTGCACATGTGCTTATTTGATTTTATTGGCTGTCATCAGTTATTACTAATGCACAGCCATATGGATGCAGTGACAGAATGCTGGGAATATGGTGCTTTCCACACTGCTGTCTTTGAAGCACTTTGGATGTTTTGTGCAGCTCTAGCCCTGGGATGAGGAGAGCTGAACTGAGAGAGGCACAGTTCACAACAGCAATTTCCACAGCAGCACTGGAGGGGGTAAGCAGAATCAACTGGAGCTCCCCAAAAGGGCTTGCTGCTCTGTTGCTGATAATGGGCTTATTTAATTCTCCCCAGTTACGGTGCACTCATGGAAAGGTTAAGCAATTTGTGATTGATTTACATAATTTAATACCCCCTCCCCTCGGTTGGGAAATGAAAATAGAAGAGGATTTTTGGAGTCATATGACATTCATGGCATTTTGAAACAGGCTTTAAATGATTTTTACCTTTCAGTTGCTTATTATGACCTCTAAACTGCTAACACTTTTGTAAGAATTTCTGTGCTATTCCAGGAAGAGAAATGACAGAATTGTACATGGAGCCAGCAAAATTCAGACCCATTCATGTGATAATCCTTCCTGTGCAACCCTGCGTATAATCCTAGTAATTCTGGACAAAGAGGAAGGTATTTATGTCTTGTCAGGCTTCCAAGGCTATTTTCCTGTCTTCTGACAACCGAAGGGTCAAACAGTCATTGACTTACAAATGTGGAACAATGTCTTACAGCAAAAAAAACTGGTGTTCCTCACTTTGCTGAGGATAAAGAGGCTAAACTGTCCACAGCTCTGGATACAGTTTAATGCTTGTGCATGGCTTGCAGCGTTTTCCATACTGAGTAAAGGACCTGCTTTTAGCATGTCATCATCTTGATTTTCCTCAGATGTGCTCACATGTCCCAGCATGGTTCACCCCTCTATTTGTGCATGAGCCTGAACCTCAGTTCAAGAGAGAAGCAGAGGCACCATGCAAAACCACAGCTTTTCTCCATTTGAAACCTCAAAACACCGTCAGCAGACTTCTCAGGTGGCTTCATACAGGAGAACTGCAGATCCATGTGAGGTCAAAGACATACTCTCTAGGAAAAGTTTGTGCAGAGCAGGAACAAAACAGCAGAGCAACTGCAGCCTCATGACAAGATGGAACTGCCATCCTGAGGAAAAGGGATCTGGTGCCAGACATAGCAGAGGAGAGGAGCCTGGTTTGCCATGCTTAACGAGGGGCAGTGCAGAATTAATCCCAGCCTGCTAATTCTTTTAGTTTTTCAAGGCTCCTTTGTGCAATGCTTGGAAAAGACCAGAGGCTCTGCTAACAGAGTGTGCTGCTACTCTTCCTGTGATGTGCATGAGAGTTCACAGAATGAACAGCATATGTTCTGCTTCCCCAAGGTGCAGCAGAACAGCATGCAGAGCACACAGAATATTTGGGAATGAATGTTTTGGGGTAAACTTCTCAACCCTGACCCATGTCCTGAATGAAGGATAAGACTGGAAGGAACCATCCCCTGTGAAATGTCTGGTAGATAATAAAATGTTTTCAGTGGCAAGGACTGTGAAGCACACAACAGATTGTCTGACAAGATTGTGTAGTCTCCAGCACTGGATGTCTTTAAGGGTAGATGAGACAAACAGCTATCAGGAATGACTGAGGTGCAATTATCCCTGCCTTAAGGCAGAGGGATTCACTGGGTGAGTGTTACCAGCCCTGTTCTCTGCATTTGTGACAAGGATTTGCAGAACTGGGGTCCAAGCCCAGAGCTGTTTTTCCCCCTGTCAGCAGGAGCATCAGCCAGGATTTCAATGCTATACAAAATACTGCCAGACTGCTCTCATCACTCCAATACCATGGCTAGCATGTGACTGCTCATCTCACCACCCTCCCACATCCTGGGTGACACTGTGACAAGAGGAGAGAATATTAAGCAGAAAATGCGTGTGGGGTATAGCCACTATGTAAATGTCACAAATACATTGAAGGTGACAATAACATGAAAAGGTTACACTGATTTAGCAACAAAAGATGGCTTCACAAGGTTGATTCAGCTCCAGCAATGAAAGCTGAATGATTGCCCACACAAGCACTATTAACAGTCATGAATCTTCTCACCCTACTTCCTTTCCCTTTTACCGGGATTAGGGTTTTCATCTCTTGGGTAGTTAAAACCTCACATATCCACTTGGGAAGAATACCATTTAATCATTTAAGATTGTGATGGTGAGCTTTTTCTCCGAGTGTGAGAAAACCTTTCAGATCTGTTCAGCATGCTGCACCATAGTGCCTACCCTTTTCTTGTTCTGACATGGTGCAGGAAAAAAATTATGGTGCTTAATAATCCTTTCAAAGCAAACACAACTTCTTCCTGAGGGATTTTTCTCTGGTCAAAAATATTTGAAAACATTCCCAGCCGTAAGGTAATTTTCTTTACCAATCTACCAGCCACCATAAATGTCTATATGCTTAAAGCTGGGACTGAGAAGCCAGCAAGACCCAGGCAGAGTTGCAAGCACAAGATACAGGTAAATGCAGAGATCCCTTAAAAGCCATGGTGGGACAGTGTGACAGGATTGCAGTCACTGCAGCTTGTGTTTGCTGAAGCGGTGCTGAACTCAAATCACTCAGATAGAGGAGATCTGGAGCTGCTCCACTGCCTCATTCTTGCAGGACACCCTGAAACATCTGTTGTTGCACTTGGAGGGACTGATGTTCCCACCCCTCCAGGCAGTCTGTCCTTCACACTGAGGTCTGATCATGAACTCTCTCACTGCCACTTTTCATTGACTTTGCTGGATTCCTTGGGTGACAACTGAAACTTTTGATGTGGAAACTATTATTGCTGAAGGGGTGTTTACTTGAGTCTGAGACCGTGGGGACTGTAGAATGTTTTGACTGTATTAGAGGAAATAATGGGTATACTAAAGCAGTCCAAGGGTAGGAAAAAGCTTTTCTCACTGGTGTACTTCTTGACTGACATTGTGTGTGCAGATGCCAGATAATAAGTCAGACATCAGTTTCTCTTTAAATAGGGTGAGCTATTCAAAGCAGCTCTTCTAGCATACAATTTAAAGAGGCTGAAAAGCTCCTCCCAATAACAACCAACAGTGATATGCTTTACTGTAATAAACCATATGTTGTTTCTTCCAGGAGTCAATAATCCCTGCTCTCAAATAGAGAAACTTTAAATGTGCAGCCACTTACCTACTAAAGTGCAGTAAGTGTACATTCTCAGAATCTAATGTATTATTAATATCATAAGAAAGATATTGTAGTATATTTATAGAGATATACTGTACATTTTTGCTAGAACATATGGGAAAGAATACAGATAGCGTGCAGATCCCTAACCAATACCGAAGATCATTACAGCTTTATACAACAGACCAGCTCTTACTGCCAATGAATTCCAGCTTTTAATCTGTGTTGCTGAAGTATTCATAAATCTGTTTCACCCCCTAAATGCAGTGAAAAACTGAAGTCACAACCTGCAAGACATCTGTGATTTATTCTTCTGGGCTTCCAACAATGAGATCAGAGTCATTACAATCTAAGGCAAGGTGGGTGGCTAATAAATCTGTTGCTGATTTACACATAGATTGTGGTGTTGCATTGCTAATTTGCAAAGAAAACAACGTGTAAGTGTGTGCTTAATGGCATATTGTGGTTGTAGATGGAATGTTATCCTTGACAGGAGTTAATGCTTGATAGTACATGTGTTGTTAGGGCTAAACCCTGTTCCACACTGCCAGAAGCCAGGTAGACCCAGAAGAGCTAGCTAGGATGACCAGACCACATGTAGGAACGGAATATATGGGAAGCAGTAAACAAGAGATGGACTTATCTATAGAGATGTAGGCCCCAGTTTGTCTAGGAAAACAAGGTATGCCAATAGAGATAAGGATGTTTTTATCAGTGAGAAAGACTGGCAGGCAGTTCTTAGTTCTTAGAGAGAGGGAGGTGAAGAGCAAAAGAGACTCTATACCTGATAAGGAAGGGATCTGGCAGGTAATCTCATGAGGTAATAGTTATTTTAAGGAACTAAACAACAAGGAATGGCAAGTTTTCAGGAGTCACAGACATCATTGCACCGCTGTGAAAACAACAGGCTAAGTCAAGTGAGTTCCTCTTCTTATCAGCCTCTGTCTTGAGTTAACCAAGATGGGATCTTAAACCTCCTTGGGGCTGCAGAAGCTGTAGACAGGTGATCCCTGCCTGTAGTTTTAAAGCTGTGTGTATGTCTAGCTTGCACAGGAAGGCTTATTGCTGAGAATGGTTTTATGGAGTTCACCTGAAATAACTGTACCTTTCCTTACAACCACCAGACAACCCCATCCCACCTGCACCACAGCTGTCTGAGTCTGGGCTGACAGAAGGATTGGGATCCCTGTCTTTCAGATGAAACAACTCCTCAGAGAGGAGCACCTAGGACAACAGTGTGATGAAGGCAGGTTTCCAAGGGAAGCCGAGAATGATGGAACCTCACAAGGATCTCTTGGGCCCATCAGAGTCTGGTGTTTCAAAAAGTGCAGTCAACTGCAAAAAAAAAAAAAATAGTTCACAGGCAAAATAATCCAAAATTATGTTAGTTCCAGATTATCAGGCTTATCATTTATGGTCTCATTTATGTCTGTTTGCAATATCTTGCTTCATGCACACCAGTTTTGTGCCAGCAGAAAGGAGAGAAAAAGGCTGCCTGCATGTGCCACTGTATAGGAACATGGGCGTTGTGACCTCTAGAGCCGCTGGTGGCCATCTCTGGGCTGTCCCAGCACTTTCATTCCAAGGCAGTTTTGAAATAGCCTTTTAGAAGAGATGTACACACAATGGAGCTACATGTGTCAAAAATGCATTTCCTCATCTGTATGTTCTCATGCCAGATATTGAATCCTATTTTAGACCCAGTCTGCATCCCAGACTTCCTGAAGCTGCAGCCAAAACATTTTTAGCTGTGCATTTCTATGGGATGGCTGATGTAAGGAGAGAGATTTAATTTCTAATATTCCTGGCTGCGAATATGCCTAGGGAGCTTTGTCAGACTGAAGAGTTCCTGGGGGGTCTGCAGAATGAGGAGGAGGCTCTCAGTGCCTTCCCCTGGGGCTGTGCCACAGCCGTGTGCAATGCAGTATTTCTGTTCTACTTGTTTTGAGTCACATGAACCACAACAACCAAAGCATCACATTTGGGAAAGGTGAAAGGGTTATGGTTTAAAATAAGAATAGTTGAACCCAAGCCTGCACTGAAACTATCTGTAAGATTAT
This sequence comes from Aphelocoma coerulescens, assembly GCF_041296385.1. Lineage (NCBI taxonomy): Eukaryota > Metazoa > Chordata > Aves > Passeriformes > Corvidae > Aphelocoma > Aphelocoma coerulescens. Next base: position 58,859,068 of record NC_091019.1, read on the forward strand.
TCAACTCAAAATGAAACGAGGACTTTCAGACCTGCTCCCAGCTGGACAGTCACCTGCAGCACAAACCCCACAGTTATGACTGGCACTGTTTAGTGATGTCCCCTCAGCAGAGCTTTGGTTGGAGTGTGTAACATTCACGGCCTGCACAGGCACAAGCATCAGAAAGGCACAAACTCTTGACCCACAATGTGCAGGTCTGCTCAGCAGAGAGGTCATCTACTGCTGGAAAAGCACAGCTTCCTATCGGTGCCCATGGAGCTGCTCTGGGGGCACAGGAGCTTCCTCAGGCAGCTGTGCTCCACACTTCGTGCACTCTGAAGGTCCAGCTTCTCCTCAGGCAAGGTCAGGCAATCCACAGAGCTCCTGTGTGTCAGAGCTGGGGCAGCTTGCAACCTGGACATACCACTGTGGGAAAGCAATGGAGGGAGGATGACCTTGAGATTCATTTCCTAAACAAACAGAAGGTCTCAGTGTTGTCAGCCTCAAGTGTTTACTCACTATTACTCATCTTCCTGCCTTTCTTCAAGTATAAAAGGGCCTTAAACATTGAAATATAAACAGCTGTGGATTTTCTTTCATTTGCTCATTTCTACTTCTTATTTGGGTGGCTACTGAGGTTTTATGGTTTGTGCACTGAAGCTGTGCCTTGTTCAAACCTCTTCCTCTGGCCACACACAAGTAAAACCACAGTGGCTTTGGGCTGCAACTTAAAGGGAGGGAGATTTTCCAGTACTGCTTGAGAGGCAAGGATGTGGTTTGTCACTGAACTTTACCAGGTCACATTTCCCCTTGTTCCCATCACTGCCAAGCTCTCCAGCGCCTACCACCTTGCCCAGAAATGTCCTTTAGCTTCACTCATTCTTTGCAGGAAAGCATCCTTAGAGTGCAGAAAGTCCTTTATATCCCCTACCAGAAACTGTAGGAGCCTGAGGGAGGATGGGTGGTTTATTGCCAGGCATGTCATGGAGGTGAAAATTTTCAAGGATTGCAGGAGGCTGTTCAAATATATAGAAGAAATCCACGGCAGAACTGAGAACAAAGTGTGATGGCTCTCCTCAGCCCTATTTCCTCCCCACTCAGCCACACTGCCATTACTTTGCAGGGCCTGCAAATGCCCAGTTGCTGCAACTAACTAGAAATGAAGGCTTATTTTGACTTCAGCACAGCCTGAGTAGATCTCAGTGATATGGGACTTCCTACAGCGTGCTTATCGCACTCAAATGAATCCAGCAGACATAACATCATATTTTGCCCAGTATTTAAAGTTCATGAGGCAATTTTCCTGAATTGCTCCCTTTATTACATAGTGAGGAGAAAGCTGTTCAGCTAAACATTCAATCAACAAGCGTTTCTAATCATCTCTTCTGGAAGATAAAACAAATAAAAGGAAATAGACAAATCCTATCTCCAGCAAACAGCTGATTTATATGCTGGGACATTTCTTAGGAGCATGGAAATACTGAGAAGTACTCTCCTTCCTTTAAGGCACAGAAGCACTAAGAAATGTACAGGCATAGAAATAGCTAAAACATCTGAAATCACAAATTCACAGAATAAGCTGAGTTGGAAGGGACCTTCAAGGATCATGAAGTCCAGCACTGCACTGCACCACTGCACCACAGCACCATCCTCAAGATTCACACCGTGTGCCCAAGAGTATTGTCCAAACGTCTCTTGAACTCTGTCAGGCTGTGACCTCTTTCCTGGCCACAATATCTGAAGATCTCCTCCATCCCACAAATTTTGGTATAAATTTGGAGACCAGGGCGCACCATTCCAGGCTGTGCTGCATCACTTTCCAGCTGACTGAGGGTGCACTTGATTCCTTCATCAAGATCACTGATGAAGTTATTAATGAGGACTGGCCCCAGTACCAAGCACTGGGGGACACCTCTGGTCTTGCTATTAAAGGCTGAGGCAAAAAAGGCATTAAGTACCTCAGCTTTTTCCTCAGCCTTTTTAATATTTTTACTGCTTCTTCCCACATCCAGCAAAGGATGGAAATTCTCCTCAGTCTTTCTTTTCCTGTGAATGTATTTGTAGAAACAGTTTTATTGTCTTTTACAACAGTAGCTAGATTAAATTCAAGTTGGGCTTTGACCCTTCTAATTTTCTTCCTGCATATCCTATCACCATCCTTGTAGTTCTCCTCCTATGTTGCTTGACTCTTCCTCCAAAGGTCATAAACTCTCCATTTTTTCCTGAGTTCCAGCCAGAGCCCTCAGCTCAGACAGTCTGTTTCTGCTGACCTCCATCCTTACTTCTCCAAGAACTAAAAATTATAATTTCATTATCTCTGTGCCCAGAGGTGGCCTCTAACCATCACATCACCCACAATTCCTTCTCTGTTGATGGACAACAGGTCTAAGGGGGCACCTTCCCTAGTTGACTCCTCACCAGCTGTGTCAGGAAGTTACCTTCCACACAGTCAGGAATCTCCCAGACTGGTTCCTCTCTGCAGCATTGTACTTCTAGCAGGCATATGGTAAGTAAAAGTCTCCCATAAGAACGAGGGATAAAGACTCAGAAGATCCCCCTTTTGGGTACACAAAGGCTTTTCTCCCTGAGGAGAGCTGAACCAGAGGAGGCTGCCACAAGACAGGGGGAGAGAAGTGTTGGTGCTTGTGCACTGCTTTTTTCTTTCAGTCAGATGCATGAGTTGTACCGAGGGTGTTTGCCACATGAAACTCTGCCTACATACCAAGAGCATTTCCAAGAATTCGAAACAAACCCCAACCCCTAAAAATCGAAACTAAAACCATTTATGCAAATGCCTATACAGATTAGGGGCAGCCCTCGGGCTCTTGGCAAATTGCCCTCAGCAAACTCAGGTTTGGGTCCCCCAGTTCAAAAGCAATGCAAAACATTCAATCCTTCCCTCAGGCAGCCCTTCCAGGGAGCAGAGGCTTTCTCTCCATCCTGACTCTCATCCCAGTGTGGCAGTTCAGAGCATCTCCTGTCTATCCTCTGGGCCAAGCCCAGCTGGAGCTGCTGTCTGCTGCTCCATGAGAATACCCAAGCTTTTTACAATTCTTCTATATATTTCTTCATCAGCTCTTCCTTTTCATTTAGAAATTCATCATCCTGTGCTTTGAGTAGCGAGGGCTGACAGTGGAGGGAACGGCAACCTGATGAAGGAGGGTTGCAGCCCAGGGTGCAGCTCCCAGCTGCACTGCTGGCTCTGAGTCTGTGCCAGCTCCTTTCCAATGACCCTTAGCCCAAGTCAGCAAAGAACTTAGAGGTAGATCTAGCAAAAGCTGACACCTGTGGGACCAGTCATGTGCCTGTTGTGTCTAACTGGGCTGCACCCACTGCAGGTACTCAGCTACCTATGGCCGAAAGGGCTCCTAGAGCAGAGAGCATCAGATCTCAGAGTTACAGACTTTGATCTTACCTGTAGGATTGATATTAAAAAAAAAAGACACATAATTAGAACTTGATCATATGCTTTTTAACAGAGACATGTTCTTACTCCCATTTTGTTAGCAGATTGCCTTGCTTGAAAAATTCAGGGCTTTTCTGTCACTGCCTTTTATTTCTTCTCTTTGTGGTAGATGCAACTCTAAACATTTAATAATTCCAGTTAGCAGGGGTTTTTGGTAACTCTGTCAGCTGCCTTTTCACAGGTTTTCCTAGGCTACTGCAGGGGCCAATCAGATCATATAAATGTGCATATTAACAAAGGTTCATTAAGAGACTCTGTCTTTCTAAGCCTCTGGAAAAAGAGCAAAGCAGGGACGAGCTTTAGAAGTAAATGCACTGTGTTCTCCACTAAATTTGACATAGTACTAAAATCATCAGCTTTTTAATAATCTACATTTAAGATGCAAATACATCTATTTGATAGGAAAATCTAATGCATGAATAAAGATTCCAAATTGTTTTATTACTCGTTGATCGCTGTTGGCAAGGGGGGAATTACCATGCTAGCAGCCTCATTGAGGGAAAGCCATATGCCTGAAATGGAGACTACACTGAAGTTACAAAGTTTAGGATAAAGTTACATGGAGAGAGGCTCATTTAAAGTAGTGACTAATTAATGACCTCAGAGGTAACCCTACCAGCTACCACACTGGCTAGAGAGGTGAATCCTATTAAGAACATTCTAAGAGCAGTTTCCAATTACTAATCTTTTCAGCAGCTTTATGGTGTAAGAGAAATGACTTCAGGCCCCAGTTCCCATCACAGGGTCAACTCGTTTCACTTTCACTCTGTGCTAGAGAATGATAGTCCTGTGGGCAGCCTCTGACAGCCAAGAGGCTATTTTAATATTGCCAGAGCTCAGCAAGACATTTACATTTGAAATGCAATGCATGTGGAGTGGTAGTTTGGCTCTTTTCCTCCTGTCATATCAGTTCCTAAAATTGTAGAATAATTGCTTCTACCCCATGGATTAAGCAAAGAGCGAATGGTCTCAGACTGTCCTGTCTCTGATGTTAAGGCTGTGAGGATAGACTAAATCTTTTATTAAAGTAACAGGCATAGCTGGGAAAAAGGACAAGATGTTAGGCAAGCCTTTGGGAAAGACTAAAGAGCCTGAAGTTGGCTCAATTTTTTCAGCTATATAAAGATATATAAAGACACTACTTCTCCCTATGAAATTTGAACCTTTACACCAGCGTGGCTGCTGTTGCACTATTGCATGGCTCTGCTGAAGCACTGTAAAGCTGGAAGGGGGCAGATAGGAGAAAGAAATGGGCTGCAGCTGAGTGGCTGCTAGGTTGCTTGGTAATGCGAGGCTGTGCCGTGTCTCGCTAATTAGTGTGTAATAGCTGTGTACTCTGGCTCACTTTGGGATGCCTTATCAAAGGGGGAGAAAGAACTGGGTTTAATTTAGCTATTCAGAGGGACTGCATCTGTTTTCTCAGCCACTGTAGGATTATAATTGTTTCTAGATGACAGCAGGTCACACGCGTGTAGGCTTTTTAATTATAACTGAAATTTCTTTTCAACCTGGGGAAATAATTTAATTTCAACATTACCATTATTTTTTTTCTTCATTCTAACTTCCCCAACTCTTTTTGCTGTCTTACTTGCAACATAATTTTTTCTCCTTTCTACATGATTGACAGATTTTCTTTGTTCATAGCTGTCACTGTTTTTCCTTTTGATTAATGCAACAATTACATAGTTCAGTTTAAAGGTTATGGAAACTGTGTTTTGGCATTCAACCAGTCTCATCACTGGAAACATTAGTTAGATGCTCTTATTTAAAATTCCCTCTATAGAAGGAAACATTGCCACCTAGGTCTCTGCCTGTATTTCACTTTTTTTTTTGTCTTTGTTTATCTGACCAGATCACGTTTTATACAATTCAAAATGGTCAAATCTCATGTTTGTGCAGGACCTACAGTGTTATGTCATGACTTGAGATGTTCTGCTCTCTTTTGGATGTCAGCCATAACTAATCTGCTCGGAGTGAGCTTGTTTGCATGTTTTTGCATAGTTAAAGATGCCAAAATGTAAGTGACCCATTAGAAAGAGGGTGACATTAAGAAGGAGTGAAAGATAGAGGGTGAGAAGAGCACAAAGCAGAAAGCTCAGAAAAATGAATGTTCTCTATGACTGTGCACCAGAATAGCCAGACAGAAGACTGATGGTTATCCATACCACTTCTGGCATCTCAGTCATCCTATGGGAAATCTTCTGCTTTTCTCAGTTGTGCATCTGGGGACTGAACAGGACAGTTCATGTGGCAGGAATAACATCACACCACTGGCATTTGAAGACTCTACACCTTTTAGGTGAATCCTGAGTTACAACAAGCAACAACCTCAGGCTGCAGGGTCCGCTTGCAGACTCTGTGGTCTGGAAATGCAAGCCAAGGAGTGATGTGGATTTCATATCAAGAAGTTTTTAACACATTTAACAACTGTGAAAGATGAAAACTAGGCACAAAAGACTAAGCATGCCTCAGAGGAGCCAGAGAATTAGTTAGGCATGTGGATGAATCAGTAGATGGGACTTTGAAACCAGACCTTACTTTTGAGCTAAGCTCTTGGCTGGAGGGTTTGGATGAGCCATTAAACTTGCAAATACAGAATTCCTTCCCTGCACCGGAGGTCACATATGTATTAGACCACCCTCATCTCCCTGAATGACAGCAACTGAAAGGCAGCTATGGAAAAATCTATCATCCATGTATGCAACAGCCTTTTGTCTTCGAGAACAAGGATACAAGGCCTGGAACTGATTGTACTTAACATCTTTTTCCCCTCTTTGGAGGTGATGGACCACAGAGGTTTGCTCATCTCAGAGATAGAGTGATCCATCACATTCCTGGATTCCCTTCCCAGAGCAAGGCATGGCAAAATCTGACTGGAACCCAAGGTAAGGAAAAGGAAAGGAAAATTTTGTCATTACTGATAGCTCATCTCAGTTCCCATGGTGCTCCAGCCATGAAACAACAAACATGCCCTCAAAAAGTAGAAGTTTGTTGTTCTCAAAAATGGATAATCTGAGTAATAGGAAGAAAACTAAGTTTCACCAGTGGGTGAAAATCAGGGATACTGGGGAGTACTTCACAGCTGCTAAACAGCAGTGACCAGATCAGCAAACACCATGGAATACTCAAGGTACAACGTTTCATGTTGCTGATGATACAAGTAACTGCATACATCCTTTCCAGTGTATTCTTGGGTTGGCATCAGGAGAATAAAAACATAAACTATGGGCATTAAACACTCAGGAGACTGGCTAGCACAACCCTGTGATCCTCCCAAAATTACAGTGTACATCATGGGGGAGGACAGAGGAGGCAACAATGGATGATGCACCTTGAAATCTGCTTCAGAAAGTGGAGCAATGAGCCATTGTCTTAAAAATGGTTGATATGACAAACTGCTATAAGTGAAAATTATCTGCACTTCTTGTGGTGACCTTAAGAGAAGATAAACCCAAGCCTCATCCACACAAATCAAAGATGTAACATCCATTTAGCCATCATATATTTTAATTTCCCCGTTAAGGCAAGAAGAGAGTGGCACTCAGTGGCACACAGTTGTGCTGATGCTTGGCAGCCTGAGAATAACAGCATGTGACTACTCTCCAATGTCTAACCCACAAAATCCCAGGTGGAAAGGTGACCATCAGGACTCTGGTCTATCATTAGAGGAGAATAACTAGGGATCAATCAAAGGATTGATCCATTGTTGTGCCTGCTCAGCATCACTAGTGTTTTCTGTCCTTCATGAAGCATATGAACCAGCAGAGGCATAAGAGATGGTGGTACACCCATGCTAGTTTTTCAGATAAGTTTCTTTAAGTTAGGATGGATGAGTATAGTGTTGTCTAGAAGTAGGAAAAAGCAGAAAGGGTGCTGAGGGGAGGACTTACAATGAATAGCAGCTGACAGCATTTCCTGAGTCTGTAACTGGTTGGCTGCATAAAGCAGTTTCAGGGAAAGCTGTATGAGGGCTTTGAAATTTAAAGTAGTGCCCTTTGGATGTACATCTAGCCTGGAGCAGCTGGCTTCAACACAGCCATGTAATCCAGGGAACTGCCTGGTTGGATTTTGCCAGACAATTTCATGGAGATTTCACACAGTTGTGTGTGTATGTCTACAGTAAATGGTTGAATTGGGTGTTTGGAAGTAGAGACACGAACCTTAAAATACTGGTCAAAGCAAAAAAATAAAAAAATCCTGTTATTCCACCAGGTATTGTGCTCTGTGGAATATGCTCATGGAATTTTTGAATACGGGGGTGGGACAAACTGGGATGTGCCCTCCTCTGACAGTACATGGCATAAGCTGCTGTTTTAAACACATGAAAAATAACAAGAAGAGACTGAAACCTAGCTAATAAAATGCTTCCTCTAGGGTCACCCACATCAGTAAAGGAAAAAAATTAGTTTTGGAAACCTAGACAGGTAGCGTGAATCAAGTAATGTAAACAGCGTGTGTGAGCACACACCGCGCTGGCTGGCGTACCCGTGTCATGTGGAGAAGTGTGTGCCCAAAATAACAAAAATCTGCCATCTATTTTATCTTAGCAGCTCTGGGTGGGAGGGCCTATTAATCAGATGGCAGTCTGTGTGCATCAGCTCCAATATGGTGTTACCTCAAAACAACAGACTCGCACATTTCCATCATCAGCCTGCTTTCCTCTCCAGCATGATGAGCTGCATCTGATCATGGAAAATCACCTTTTACAATGTATTTCGTACTGACTGGGTAATGAAATGTTTATTTTTGAATATGGAACTGGAAGGGAAAATGTCAACATCCATAATTAATTTTACTCCACCATCTGCAGAGCAGGTCAAATAATAGGAAAAAAAAAAGTCATCCTTCTGCAAGACGAAACAGAGTGCTTTCAGTGAGCATTGTTTTCAAGGACAGATGTTATGTTGGCTTGAGAAGGAGAAAATGCAGTTGTACATTTTCTCTTTAGGAGAAGGGCAGATTGGAAGTCTGGGATTTTAAACAAAAGTAAAAGGGAAGGAAAGTGGCCAAGTTCTGGGGACAGAAAAGTCCACCAGCACCAGTAACATCCCCATGGACTAATAACAAAACTGCTGAAGAGGTTCAGGTAACTCTGGATTTTCCTTTGTAGTGTTGTTTTTTTTTTTTTTTTTTCTTAATTGATCTCCACTGAATCACAATTTGCAATTCTATCCCCTGATTCTTACCACTTTGGGATGCAGCTGATCCTGTACCACAGGCACTGAGATTTTATGGATTATTGTTATTTAAGACAGCTGTTTTAAATTGGTTAGTGCCTGTTGTGTAACTGAAAAACTCTTACCATGGAACTACTGAGCATCTCAGAAGAGCCATCCATTCACCTGGTCCAGCAAGGACAAGCAATGAGTTGGCTGAGAAAATGGTTAAATTATGGAATTTACATTTCTGCTGGAAATAACACCCCAGATAGTTGTGTGAATAGTTGTGCCTGAGAATCTATTTCTTTCTATTCAACACTAAGAACTAAACATATAAGAAGATTTTCTTAGACATTGCCAGCATATGAATTTTTGTTTGAAGATTCTCTGTTTATTTATTTTTGTGTTGAAGAAGGATAAAGGCAAGCAATTAAATGAGCAAGTGTTAACATTGCAATCAAGTATTTGGATAGAACATGCCTTTGGGATCCTTCTGTGTCCTGTGGTGCATAATACATGAACACATCAGGAAAAGCCATATCAGTTCTGCACAGGAATGAAGTCCTGTCCACATATCAGCTTTTCTTTTTCCTCATTTTTTTTTTCTTTCCCATAAATTTCCTGCACAATGCCCCTACTTCCCCATTTGAGCTTGAATTTTCCTTCTTCTTCTGTGCAGCATGGGCATCACCAGTAGTAAAGAACACAGATCTCTTTTCTCTGAATTCCTAAGCTTTCTCCCTCAGTAGTATCCAGCTGTGAGCTGAAACAAATTGCAGGGAAATTCTGCTCAGCCATCACAGCCAAGATAACAGCACTCAGTTACTCCGTGGAGCTGCATCTGTATTTATCTGGCAGATTAAAGAGTGGGCTACGCTCAGGGCAGATGGGCTCTTCAAATACTTCAGCTTCCAAACTCTAACAAGCCTTTTGTGAGCACATATTGACTGAATTAAAGAGATCAATAGTCACCAGGTAAATATAAGGTGTGCTTTTGACAGTGGAGGAATCAACCTAATTTTCAAGTCTCTATTCCCACTTGTTGTGGTACAGCAGTTTGCCAGATGTAATTTTTTTTTTCTTTTATTTTACTCAGACACAAAATTAAAGTATGTTTTTCCCTTCCCTTTTGTTCACAGAAATGTAAGAACTATTTTTAGCTAAAGCTTTCTCAAAAAAAAAAAAAAGAAAAAAAAAAAAGAAAAATCTGCCTAAGGGCACTTCTGGTGAGAGAAATTCCATTCTGAACTTGTTTCCTCTGAAAGATGAAAAAAAGATCTTTTAATGGAATTTGTCAGGCAGCCTTAACTATAGGCGGTGACTCAAGTGCACAGTAAGCACCTAAAGTTCATTTTCTTTGGTTATGATCTAATACACACTTAATATGCACTGTTTTGGTGTTCTGTGCTACAGCAAAGTAATTGCTTAAGTGTTCAAGAATAATTGATATGGGAATTAAGGTACAAAGTTAGATCTGTTCAATTTATCTTACAAAACTTCCTCCTGCATTTCACCTGCCCCTTTATTCATTTAGTAAAGTCACTTAATGCAAAGATCAGTGCTGCCTTAGGAATCTGTGGAAAAGAATAATTTCTTTATTCCTTGATATCTGCTTAGAATATAAAGCCTCTGGGAAAACAATTGCTCCATGCTGTTTCCTTATAATACAAAGAATAGTGGAGTCACCAGCTGTTGAAGGAATGTAGACAAACAGAACCACCTTAACTGGGCTCAAAAATCAAGAATTCACAAACTTTACAAGCAGTAACATTTATCTAGATTGGGTCCTAACTTTGAGTTGGAAAGAGGTTTTGACTGTTATCTCCGAACATTATTACCAGCGTGGTATAACAGAACACGAAAATGAGGAATATTCCCTCGCTATTTCTTTTTGATTGGAAAACAGTCACGTATTTTGTGACTGCAGTGGCACTGCTGCTAGTTTAGATGAGACAGATATACACAGCAATGGCACCATCTACCCACAAAACCAGAACTGTCCCAGGGGAACTGCACAGTACATGCAATTCTGCAAGGTTTTATTGAGCTGCCATTGATTGAAACACTGTTCTCTCTTGCTGGATGAGCTGGGATGCAATTGAAAGCACTGGCAATACCTGCACCATAACTACCAAGTCATCCCAATGAGTGAGGGAATGGAGGACTGTCTTTCTTACCTGCTTGTTATTTCCAAGGTATCTTTTGGGCCAGAGACAGGATGTAGAGAACCATCACAGTTATAAGCTGACAGCCACTTAGAGAGGTGGGTAGAAAGGACAACCTGTATGACAGGAGTCCATACATCTAGAAGCAATTCTGGAGAAGAGAGAAGTTTAAAACTGCTCTTTGAGAAAGATGTAAACTTGAAACTCTCCCGTGGGAAGGATTTTATTTAATGTATAATCCTGCTCTGGGTTCACTTAAATTTATTTAAAAATTACATCCTCAGAGGCAAATTTAAATGATAAGACAGTTGTCAAAGAAGGATAAACCCCTTCTTTTCTAATGTTGCAAATCAAGGCTGTTGCAAATCAAGGCTGCTGTAAATCAAGGTTTGACTATGGAGTAGGAAATGCTTTCACTCCAATATTTTTTCATGCCTTGATCAAAACAGAACATAAACCAAAACACAGAATCTGCAAAGCTGGAATGCAGGATTCCTGCACTTCATCTATTTTATTATCTTCCTGCTTTCTCTCTGCATGATGTCATCATTGGTGCTACACAACACAATTTGAACTGAAACAAAGAGCTTTGTGCTGGTGAATGGAATGTTTCAGTCTATCAAAATGACTTCCTCACTCGAGAGAAAGATGTTGTTTGATTCTTCCACAGGAAGCTTTATTTTCTAAAGCCTCACATATTCTGCTGCTGAAGTAAACCTGTAGAATATTTTTACTGGCCTTTATATTTTCCTATTTTTTAGCCATGTATATCTTTTTGTCTTATTAATCTAAGGAGTACTTCTAAATCAGCCAACTGTGGATTGTCTGAACATTAAACCCATATCTTTTTGCAAAACAGGATGAACCTAGTTGGGTTGCCCTGAGGCCTGAATGCTGTTGATTACTTCTGTATGGCTTTTGCACATTTTTCCTAGACTTCTTTCTTCATTGTAGCTATTTTCTTTGTGATCATGTTTTAGCTGCAGAAGGCATTCCTGTCTAAAAAATCAGTGTTTATTTATTTGGAAAAGAAAGTGATATGTAACTGAACACTGTAGGAGGAATTCCTTGTGTTACAGGTTTGTTATAGATGACATGCCAAGCTGAAATGGAAAACCACTGGTATCACTGCCACTTCTGACTGAGCCCTGCTCTGTCTGGACAGGGAATGTTGTGGGGTTCCCAGGAGAAGCCCACTCTGGAGGCTGAAGGTGGCATTTTAGGTTTCACCTCCTCTGTCTCCCACACTGCATGAATCACAGAAGATTCTGCAGAAGTTTTATTTTTCTTCTAAATGAGCAATAGATGCTTATGTGCTGCAAAACTCCAGCTTTTCTGTATTTCTTTCCTGTCTCACTTGTCTTATAAAATGGGGAAAGCCCTTCCTCATCTGCCAGTACTTGCTTACTTCCCAGGGATGTTGTTAGGGGAACTACACTAAAGATTGCAAGCTACAGTATGAATGGAGCAGTATTAATACATTAAGAGACAGACAGAAGGATGAATATCATCCCCAAGGAGCAAAACCACCTGCCATTCCTGTGACAGCTACAGAAACCAGTGCAATATATCCAGTAGCTTACACAACAGCAATAGAAAACTTAAAGTAGAGGAAGCTGGCCAGCAGGTAAGCGCAAAGAACCTCTGCTCAAAGGCAGGTTTTTATTTGGACCTTGTTCCTATTTTGACATCTTTGCATTATTGCTTTCTTAGCTTTATAAAACACAATCATTCTCTTTCCTGTGTGAATTCTGGACTTAATTCTGTCTGGCTTCCAAACGTAGCATCCACTCAGAGAAACAGCATCAGTGGCATGTTGGTATTAGGGCCACCACTTGGGGTTACCCTGCCATAGAATGTGGGACAGGTGGCAATGCCATGGGAGAAGCAGGCAGGTCAGCTGCTGGGTACCCCAGAGCTGCCAGATATGCAGGGACCATCACAAAACCCATCAGCCACCAGGGACCCTCACAGCCAAAGCCCAGGGGATTCTGTTCATTTGCAGGTAGGACTGACCTGTGTAGACAGGATTTACAGTGGATTCAATAATCTCCTTAGATCAACTGGAGGCATCCTGAAACTCAACATATGCACTGCTGGTGGTGACATTTGCAGAGGAAAATCTTTTGGAGTTGAGGCTGCACAAAGGCAGCATCTGACCCATGAGCTACACAAAGCAGCTGAAACAGCCAAACACAGGGAACTCCTGATGACTGAGTAAGGGTTATTCATGGATGTTATTTTGTGTCTAGGGGAATGAAAACATTTGAGAGAATCACAAACTGTAGGTGGTGAATGTATTCCTCCATTTCTAGAAAGGAAATAAGAGCAAATTTTTCTCTGGCTTGGTACTCCCTGAGTGATAACTGCAACTCCCTGACATCTGTCCTCACTCTTTTTTTCTCCCCATCCCTGAGGAGAAGTGAGTTGATGTCAGAGATATTTACAAGTGTATACAGGTGTACCTGAGCATCCAGCAGAGAGACTGGGAGAAGTGCAGAGCTCAGTAATTCACTGTCTCTGGAGTCTGTCACATCTATTCTGAACAGATATTCTATATAACAGGTACAGTATCTGATCATAAAAAGTGTGTCCTTTATATCACAGCTCTGATGCATTGCTTCATGGTTTTATTACAGTGTTTCACACAGAGGAAACTAGAGTCATACTCAATAAATTCCAACAACAGGAGCACAATTCAACCTCCTAGCAATATTTAGAGATCATCATCTTAATGAATAGTGGGTAATTTAGACAAATCATAGAATCATAGAATAATGACATTTTATCCTTGGAAAAACCACTTTCTGAAGAGTAGTGATGTTTAATATGTACTGTGCCTTGTCTACCAGGACACTATACAGACCCCTGATGTTGACTCCAATTGCAAGTTAAATTGGTAGGCACATTTTACACTTGATCCCAAAGGCAGCTGGATTGTACACAATGGAAGGTACAGGCTTGGACTTCTTTTATATCATCCTGCTTACTGCAAAACATGATTTAAATTGCACCCTAAAATCCAATTAGAAAATTTTGATGAGGCCCCAAAGCACACTTCCTTCCTTTCCATGATATTTGCTGTCAAATAAATATGTCCAGTCCTATCAGAAAGGGAAGATGCATCTACTTTGTTACATATCCTTGGACTAGAGGTGAAATGGAAATAGACTTTAGTGCTTCTACATGAGCACTTCAGCTCAGATCAGAAGAGCATTTTTGAAGGGAACAGACCCATCTTCCCCACTTAGTGTACTCTCATTCACACTAGAGGGGTGTTGGAGCATGCAAACCAAACTCCTTTCAGGCAAAACTAAACCAGAAGAACTCCAGGAGTCTGCCTAATGTATCCCAATGCTAATGGGTCTTCTGGTCTTGCTGTTGAGTCTTTCACCATTCAGGCACTTTATCTATCTGTTGAAGATTGGTCTTTTAATTTCTTTGAGAATGCCTGTTCTCAAGATGCTCTGGGGGCTGCTGAGGGTGTGTTTGGAATCTCTGTGCTCTAGAGGAGAGTGGGGACTAAAGCTCATTGTGGCTCTCAGTCCTTGTGGATGGCTTCTCCCTCCCAAGTCCCAGGATCCTGCACAGCTGTGTTAGTGTAACTGCATTTTGCATGCTGCATTATAAATGTGACTTTTGCATGAAGGTGATTCTGGCTTTAGGAGACAGCTCTGCTTGTACTGTCTGCACTGAGGATGGGGACAAGAAAAACATTAGAATGTGTCAAACTGGCAGTAGGTTTACAAAAGCTAAGCCAATTCTGAACAGTCACCACTGGAAAAGGAAACAAATAATCACTGTGAGCTGGTACTTACCTGATCCTTTCCTTCTCTGCTCAAATTCAGAGTAGCTCCAATTTCTGCAGTCTGACTTGCATTCTTAAGCCCACAGAGTGCCGAGACCTCTGGTTTCATGAAAGAAAAAGCAGAAAAGCCATGCTGGTTTTTAACATAAATTCTTTTGCACCTCCTCAGCTACTAAAGCCTCTCATTTTGTACCTATGGTTCTCAGTTCCAACTTCACTCTGGGCTCTGGACTCTCAGAACGTAGTTTAATGGATTGGGAGTTCAGGGTTGCCAGTGTGATGCTTACCAAACACATCCCTATTTTGGGGCTACAGGTACAAAACAGGCATTGACATGTGTGGGTGAGCCCAGAATAAGGCCATTAAAATACCAAGGAACATGTTTTGTTAGGAGAGGGGGTATGAGCCGGGTTTGCTCAGCCTTAGGAAGGGAAGGTTAAGGGGGTTTCTTATTTCTGCCTTTATGGAGGTTATGGAAAATATGCAGCTGACCTTTCTCAGAAGAGCACAGCTGAGGAACACCATGAAACACTCAAATTTTGTTACAAGGGCAACAATGGTTAGATACTAGGATTATTTTTCTGTTTTTTTTTTTAATGAAGAAGTTTGATTAACCACTGGAACAGTAACCTGGAGAGGATGGGAAATGTCCACAATTAAATATCTTAAAAAAAATTGTCAAAGAAAAGCCCTAAGCAGTCTGATTTAGCATGACAGCTGAATCCACCTTCAAACTTGGACCTATTTAGAGCAGAAGATTGGGTCAGAAAACCTACAGAGGTCCCATCCAAACTAAATTATTTTGTTTCTTTGTTTCTAGTTTTATTTACAATGCTAATACCAAGGGAGCACCTGGCCTGGGGTCAAATTAGCAGTCTGGTGCCTTCCAAAACCAGGAACAGGCCCTCTGAAGCCAAGATAAAACAGACATCAAAACACACAAAAAATGTGAAAGAGAGCCAAATAGAGATAAATAATAAATGGAAGCACTACTGTACCAGAGTGCACCACAAAATACAGATGCTGCAGTCATTTCAAAGTCTCCAAGATAACAGTAAAAGCAATTACTGTAAGAGCAACATGTTGCCCAAAATCATTAATATGTTTGCTGTGTCTCCCTTGTGCACTAACCCAGCACAAGGAAAGAGTTTTTGGGGAACAGATTTGATGATGGTGCTGTTGTTTGTTTGATGACATTGTTTGCAATCTAGCTGTGGTTTCTAGATGGACTCAAGTTGTTATTTTGCAGCTCACAAGTAGTGTGAGAACAGGGAGAGCAGACCAAAACTTCTGGTTTGTTTTGTGACTCCGTGCACTGCTGTCACTGAGGGGAATGCCTTGTCACCTTCACACAGCTCTTGTGTCCCCAAGGAGTGCAAGGTAGATGTCATTCACAAACCTCACATGGGGTCATGTCCACCCCATCCGGGGCAAAAGGTCTCAGTCATGACAGAGGCATCAGTGACACTCATCCCTGAGCAGAGGGCTCCTTGCTTCCCTCTCGTGCCCTCATGTGTACCAAAACCCTGCCCTGCCCCTACACCTGTGAAAATTCAGTCAAAGGGCACTTTGTGATCAGTGTTGAAGGGCAGTTCCCCCTTCTGGGCCTGCACTTTTCTGCAGTCCATGCTGAGGTGACTGAGAGGGTCCTTTTCAAGGGGAAAGACTGTCAGTTGTGATATTGGGCACCTCTTTAGCATGGGCTGCATGAGACAGCAAGGGCAGCTGAATGCAGTATTTCCCTCACACATTGTAAACACCAGGAGATAGCTGAGGTCTCCTTTCAGCACTCGTGTTCTTTGAAATTACTCTTAATTAAAATATACTAGCAAATCTTGATCATTCATGATTTGATATGCTGCAAGAATCAGGAAATTATTTCTGGTTTCCTTCCCTTTCAATTCTGACTTCAAATCATGGTCACAGTGCTCTGTAGCACACACTTTAATTTAGCTTTACACCAGCTGACTCCAAACACTTCGTTAAGCTTGGCCTTTTTCCTAATTTAAAAATATGCAGGACTTAAGTACAGCAAATCATTAAGAAATTAATTCCATTCATTAATGAATCATTAATCCAGGCTAATAGTGAAAATGTAGTAATGATTATAGGTGTCAGTAGATGCTGTGGGACCTGTAAAAGCACATTGTATCAGCCCATTGAAACAAAAGAGTCAAGAAATAAAGACATCTCTGCATCCTTTGTAGTCCCAAAACCACGTCCTAGTATTAGATTCAAGTGACATTGTAATGCAAATAAATACTTAGTAACTTCCCTTTGTAATTCTAACACTACTGAAGAGGTTTCTTGGCAAACAGAGCAGTGTAGGCTCTTTAACACCCAAATGATTTTCTCCTTGGCAAAAGAGTTGTTTCTGGTTAAGACGAGAGTTTCGCAGCTCTACAGCCTCAGGAAGGGGAAATATGTTGGCCTGAGCTGATGCTACTCTTGTAACACCCAACCCCCAAAAGTTTGGCCCTGGCTTGAGAAGACAGAGACTGCTTACTTCTCAAGCTTGACAGAAAACACACCAACTCAGTGTCAGCTTATGGCAGTTTTTCGTGGGTTTTTGTTTTGTTTTGTTGGTTTATTTTTATTCTGCCTTTCAGTAAGAAAACTCTAAGACACACATGTCCAGTCTTCCACCTGAATTTCTGACCATTTTCCTGGGCATTCTTTGACATAGGATCCAAGTGCTTCACATTCACTAACAAATTTATATTCCTTGTCTCCTCATGGTGCATTAAAATATTACGTCTGTTTGGGGAAAACTGAGGCACTCATGGGATGTTTGTGGAAAAGAGGGACTTATCAGTTCCTTCCACTTTACTGACACAGCTGACATGTCATTTTATCCTTCCACCTGGAAAGATACTTAAATTTTATTCCTAAGGAGTGAAGAATCTCTGTGAGTTTATTTCTTTTAAAACCTTTTCTTTCCCCCCCATTCACCAGCTGGCTTATCTCCAACTTATTTCACATCTGACCTTACGGTTTCCATTCTACAGCTGTAGATTAGAGGGGAAAAAAAATACCACTGCATATTTCTAAGCACAGATTACAGAGGGTTTCAACATACTGATTATTCAGGGTGATGAATCATATTAAGTCTGGTGTTTGCTAGGCAGTATTTCGCTTATTTGATATGACATCCAGTACCTGGGATGTGGCAATCTGATGCAACACATCACTGCTCACTGACACACCACCAGAAACACAGAGACAGGTGAGGTAATGTGGTTATTTTTGGATCCCTTTTGGACCCCAGCTTCAATTTCTTTTCTGTTAGTACTTGTCATTGATTCCAGGAGGCTGAACCACTCATTGATTGTGTCCAGTTGTCCCATTTTCTCTACAAAGCAGCCCTGACTTTAACCATAGCCTACTTAGACTTCCTATGCAGCTTTACTTTTGTGATTTAACTGCACAAAAATCAGTAACCAGTCCTGACTGTTTAGGCACAGGAGAGAAATTCAAGCTCCATCCTGCCATTGGGCAGCCCAAAGAAAACAAATGGGTTGAAAACAGCAGCTAAAGAAGATCTGGGATTTAAACACAACAGTAAAAGGAACTGAACTCCAGATGTGTGATATTGCTCATCAACTGGGCAGTGTCTCCTGCAGTTCCTCTACAGGTGATTGAAAGAGATTCATGCTGCATTTTACCTTGTGGTGGGACAGGTTGCATGATTTGCAGGAGGTTTGTGGTAATTTCTTAAATTTTCTCACCAGGTAACATCGGTTTGGATACTTACAGTCCCAGTACCCTGTGATTCTGATTTAAATTAGACTTTGTAGTGACTTCATTGGGATCTGGATGTGCTCTGAGCTGTTGACTGTGAGTTTGAATGGCCCTCAATCAAGGCCATTAGGACTCCAGTTGTTTGGCTGAATCAAAGATAAATACAAACTTCTAGGCTTCCATTTCCATATAAAAATATTAACAATACCATTTTTCCTTCTTTATCTTTCCTAAAATTGTAAAGTTGCCCTTGCTACCAAAGTTTAGAACTTCTACAATTGGTTTCTTAGAACAGACCTTTGTGAGCATCAACAGATCACCTGCAGGAGGAACTCTGGAAAAACAGGGACAATTTAACTATGGCCATCAAACTTCATCAGCCAATTAAGTTGTACAATTTTGCATATAATCTCCAGTACACTTAACAGAGGAGGAAAGCACCTGGACAAGGAATGGTAAATGTAAATCGACAGATAATGATATTCCTTTTTCAGTCACACTTATTTCCAAGAGCATCAGAGTCTTTGTGCTTACCCATTTAGAATAATACCTGCTTGAACAGATATGGCTGGCAGTAATTACACAATACAAACTGACAGATTTGAAGTTGAAGAATTTTTCCAATTTAAAAATGTTAAAAGTAGAGAGGTAGAGGCAAGTTTTCATTTTTACTTATTTCTCATTTTTTTTGTTTGCTTGCCTGTGCCTCTTCCTTTCTTTCTCATTTTCACTATTTTGGAGGGATGACAACATTGTGCTTCTGCTAGTCTGGCCTAATGATGCTGTTTGCATTTTTGCAGAGGCTACACAGCACTTTTTCCCACCTTCTCTTTGATAGGCAGAGATCTGATCAGTGCAACAGAAGGGAATCAGAAATGATATGCCAAAATACAGAAACTCCACAAATTTCTACTTGATGTCTTCAGTATTTGCCTTGTCGTAGGAGGGCAAAGTCTCTAAAGGATCATGCATGTTACTATGGGAGTTAGTGTACCTGATTATAAACACAGAAAGCTGTTTCATTCTACAGATGTTCCTAGTCATTACTACTGTTTTCTTTTTTTTTTTTCTTTTAAATATAAAACTCCGAATGCTTCTGCCTAGAGGAGACATGAGCTAATGATGCTTTGCAGAGAAGTTCAGTCTCACTGACAAGGGAGTGATCCAAACTTAACAATATGTCAGATTCAAAGTTATCTTTACTGACATTTCTGAGAGTTGCTACTGGCAATGTAATTCTGGATGTGGATTCACTTACAGTTCTTCAAAATGCTGTTTAAAATCAAGGCATTGGGTTAAAAAGGCAATCCAAAAAGATTCTTTCCATTTTTAAATACATCCTTAATTTACACTAATGGAGTTGCAACTCTCAATAGCTGACCTGAGTATGGCCCTAAGCATTTTTAACAGCTCCGTACCAAGTCAAGGCTTGATCTCTATGCTCTTTGCATCCAAACCTCCCACACAGATGCCTCTCTCCTGAAAGCATAATCAGAAGAGCAGGGGAACAGTGTTACAGCAGTGGAAGGCAAGAGCAAACCCTAAACAAGAATTAAGTTTGAATAGTTGCCCAAATCACCATTTCTGTAAATCGTCTACGTTCTGGACTCTCCCCATTGTGTGCATCATAAGACCTTGTGCTGATGCCTCATGATATAGGCAAATTACCAAAGGAACTGGTATGGAGTAGAATTTATTTGGATTTGAATCCAAGACAACGACAGTTACAGCCATTAACCACAACGTGCCCTCTAGCACAACTGAATGTACACTTTCAAAGATCACCTCAGGCTCATTCCTATTTACTGGAAACAGATTCATGTGGTGCAACAGGCAATGCTGGATATTATATGTGTCACACAGCAGGTTACTATCAATACTTAAAACTGGAATTGAGAGATATTACTAAGGGCTTCATTGAAATTCAGAATGAGATAAATGAGTAGAAATTACTTTTTTTTTTCCAGAGAATAATGAAGGCTTCAGGGCTCATTTTGAGCTCACTGCAGTCTTATACTACTGCAATGTCATTGACTTTGGAGAAGACTGTTGTAACTGATATCCAAATAGGTTCTTTAATAATAATTAAATTGTAAGACAATGGGAAAGAACATAATTATGACAATTTGAGCCTTTATCATGCCTCTTTCTTAGAGGAGGAGAAGATAGTTAATGAAGGAAAGGAACTAGATTTTCTGATTTGGGTGCATTCTGTTGCTTTAATTCCCTCCCCACCCCTACTACCTCCCCCACCCCAAACTTCACCCAGGTAAAAGGAATCCAAGCCAGAAGATTTCTCCACAAAACCCCACAGAAAATGCAGACCTTTGCAAGAAAACATAATAACTTTAAAAACCCCATTTAACCTCTTTTTATTTCAACTTCCCCCTCACAACCCAGAAATATTCATAACATGCTGGTTTTGGTGTTTGCCCAGAGTAGATGGTACTACTTTGTGGACACTTTTTCCCCTGACATTAAGCTGCATACATTGAAGTAGTTGCTGAATCTTGTTGTACCACAGCATGTTAAGTACTCTTAAGCAGGGTAAGGAGACACATGGAGACCTGATCTGAGGCACGTGTGGGGATTGCAGACCTGACCTTGGACCCACTGTCTTAGTTTGGTTTTTATGCAAGCCATCTTTCTGAAATCTAGGTCACTGCAATGAAGGTGTCTGACTTAGGAGCATCATCCTGAGCTCCCATTGCAGCTCAATAAGTTTTGGTCAACATCTCTGAATCACCGGATGGTTTGGGTTGGAAGGGGCCTTAAAGTTCACCCAGGTCCAATCCCCCTGCCATGGGCAGGGACACCTCCCACTAGCCCAGGTTTCTCAAAACCCCATCCAGCCTGGCCTTGAACACTCCCAGGGATGGGGCAGCCACAGCTTCTCTGGGCAACCTGTGCCAGGGCCTCACCACCCTCACAGGGAAGAACTTTCTCCTGATATATTCAGGAGAGTTTAGGTATGGTTCCTATAGTGAAATGCAGTGCCTTCTTTGGGGTGAGCTGAATCCCTTGCTACCCTCTTTGACTGAGTTGAAAGCCAGCTGTGATGCAGCCATCTGTATTATAGGCACCCACAAACTGATGAGCTGAATCTTGCTTTCTTTGAAACCGCGGTTGGTAGAAAGCGTAGCAGAGCAAGCTCCTCATGGGAATCCAAAGCAAAGCAGTGCCCTCTATTTTGTTTTCATTTGGAAATCACAGCTTTTTGGTTCATGGGTTTTCAACTTTTTAGATGGTAAGAAAATAGTGAGTCAGTCATTCAGGACCACTTATGTTATGATAAAAAATCCACAAAACCTCACTAAATACAGACCTTCCTGCTTTGGGGCATAATTCATCATAAACACTGAGCCCTTTTCTCATTGCTAAACCCCTCTATTCAAGTACCCACAGAGGGGACAGGCCATTTAGGTGTCACCCCATGAGTTCTTCTCCATAGGACTCTCCTCCTTGTCACTTCATGAAATGACATACATCCTCTTAAAATAAGGAATATTTTGCCTTTGTAGACACACTGTGGGGCCTCTTACTTTCTTACTGTTTCCCTTGCAGCCAAGAAAAGCACAACTGCATTTTTATTTTGTCATTAGAGTGCTAAAAATATTCTTTCATTCGACTATAGCAATTTTCTCAACCTCTGGAAAATCCTGACACTGATAGCAATATTTTCTATTTGGTTTAGGAATAAATTAGTTGCCTCTGAATGAAGGATGTCTCTGACTGATCTCCACTATAGCAAGATTTACCTGGAGATTTATTGCAGCTTTGCC
Organism: Aphelocoma coerulescens; assembly: GCF_041296385.1. Classification (NCBI taxonomy): domain Eukaryota; kingdom Metazoa; phylum Chordata; class Aves; order Passeriformes; family Corvidae; genus Aphelocoma; species Aphelocoma coerulescens. The sequence goes on from NC_091019.1 coordinate 58,881,168, forward strand.
TTTTTGTTTCCCCATGGGAAAGTTCACAAATGATGCAGCAATCTTGTTCCAGTAATACAGTGCTTAAGCACACTTCACGGATTATTTGGTATTCAGGATGCTCTTCTTGCGTGAAGAGAAAAAATAGCCAGTTGGTAAAACCAGACTGAGATTTTCAAATAGTGTGACAGTGAATTTTAAACAAAACAAATCTTTTTTCCATCTCATTCAGACAATAACCACCCAGAAAGCACCTGCACAGAAATAAATGCCTTAATGGGAGGATTGCAACGCAATAGAAAAGGGTGAGTGGAATCTCATTACACTCCTGTGAGGAACAGTTATTTGCATTTTATTGGTGAGTAATTTGAGTCATGCTAGTTCAGCGAGTTAACCCAAGCCATGATGAAATCATAAATAAGTACAAGAATCCTAATTCCTGGTTCTTGGGTTCAGCTGGTTGCTTTTTGTTTTTCTAGCCCCTCAGGGAAGATGAAATTGAGGTCACATCTACAGCACCTGGCAATCAGTAGGGGCATGGCACACCTGTGGTGTGTCCACACAGTTCTGTGCTCAGGGCATCAGGAGCAGCTGAGCTGTGCAGGTGTGGGGCTGCAGACCAGTGAGGGAACTCAAGCAAGGCTTGTGGGATTGGTTCCAGCCTGGGCACTGCATTCCTAACCCAACACTACTGCTGCCTCTGCCAGTGCCCCAGCCACCTTAGAGACGTCTGGTGAGCACCATGGGTTTCATGGCAGAGGAGCTGTCAAGTTCCAGAACTGCTGCCCACACTGTGTCTGTCTCCACACCAAGATTAAAAAGTAGGTGAAAACTTGCCATTATTTGTGCTCCTCAGCAGACCACAGTCCCAAACAGGGCCTACCCATATCCAGCCTTTGATGATAATATTTGTTTAAGGCAATGAGGCAAAGGTGTGATTTCAAAATATGATTACAGCTGGAGCCAGTAGAGATCCTTTAAAGTGCTAAGTCTTCAATAGTTGGAATATTTGGCTTGAAAGTCTTTCAGTTTCAAGTGCAATAGCTCCTGGGGGCTGATCCACAAACCCAATGCCCTCTTCCTCTCTGCTCCATCATCAGAGTCAGTGAGACAAAACAAAGCAAATCTGCCAGGTTTGGCTTCCTGAAAACTTCCACTTAAAATTTACAGTTTGTGCATTGCTTTAATCCCAGCACTTTCCAGCTCCCTGTTTCTGTTTCATTTATTAGTCACCTTTCTGTTGTAAGTAGCTTTAAGCTGTAGTATCACTTGTGGAGAATGAATATAAAAGGCTTGGTCTGCAGAGAATAATCCTCATGCACAGCTTTTGTTGGGGCTACATGGGGGCATAGGCTTTTTTAACACTAAAATGCTGATGCTTTTGGAAAGAGGGGAACTGTTGCTCTCTGAAACATGAAGAGCCTGATCCCTATCCAATTCATAATGGAGTAAATTCATAGTGCTCACAGGAGCTCAGGCATTGCTGCACCATTTCAAGCCGGGGATCCAGCTCTTGCAACGCTGTCTCTGACCCTGGCCAGCAGCAGTTTCATTAGAGATTGTGACAAGGAAGGCTCTAGAAACAATTACAGCATGACCTGCCAGTAGAGGAGACTCCTTCCCAATCTTCAGTTCAAAGGCTGAGTTTGTGCTTTCAAGTACTGTGTCCATCTCTATAAGCTCAGACAGGTTACGTTAAGTCATTGTCATTTAAAATCTATTTTCTTTCTTACAGATTCTTCAATTTCAGTGAAATCAAGGTATTACATCATCATAGCAGCCATAAAGTCCTGTATTAATCCCATGAGCCTGACAGAAACTGTGGATGACCTGACACATGAGAACTGAATGGAAAAGCAAACAAAAGACTTCCAGGAAAGCAAGCGTGCCCTTATTCACTCCCTAGGTTAGGCAGGCTTTGTTTTACATGTGCATGGGGACACGCTTCTTGTGTACATAGCAAGATTGATCATACAGTGGACATCTGGAATTCATGCAAATCCCTCAATCAAACACTAAAAATCCTGTTTTATAGCATGCTGCCAGCTGTGTAAAAACACATCTGACATCATATCTGCACTCGGGCTGCCCTTGTGCCCACAGGTCTCTCCTTCCCCGGAGAGAACACACTCTGCCTCTCTCTCTCTCTGCTGAGGCAATCTGGAGGAAGAGAAGGGGAGGGAAACCTCCTCCTGCACAAAGGAAAACCAAGCTGATCATAAAACTTTTTCCCTTACAAGCAGCTGGGAAAAGTCACATACAAATCATGGTGGCTGGCTTTTGCAGGGATTTGTGTTAATGTTTCCTTAAGCTTCAAGTCACATGAATTTAAGCCATGTTTAGCTCTATGATTGGCTGTGACTGATTCCCAGTAGTGAGGAAGTACCTTGGGAGAACCCTTGTCCTTTTAGATGGTGCCATAACCAACTTGCCAAATCAAAAATTATTCTGTCTGAGGACATCTGGGGGACATTTGTGACAGGGAACAGAGCAGGCATATGACCAGAAGGAATTGCCTGGGACAGGACCATGTAATGGAGAAACTACTACAGGTTTATGGCTTAGAAGTATTAGCAGGTCAGCTCATCACAGCCCTGTTCTCCCACCATCCTACTTCCCAGTTCGTGTGAAGGTATTCTGTGCAGAGGACCTGCAAAAAAGTCTGAGAAACCCACTATTTTACGTGGAAGCTGTTTTTCAATATGCTTATGTAATTCACTGCACAGTGCAGGCCCTCTCCCAAAAAATCGCAACAGTCTATTGGTTGTGAAACAAATATATATCTTAATAAACTTATTTTTACAACAGATGGAAATGTTGAGGAGATACTAGAAATAATATAAAGGAGAAACTTGGGATTGTAGAAGACTGGTAAAAAGATAAAAACTTATAATAAGAGGAAAAGAACAAATGTTATCCTGCAGAATTCAGACTAATAATAACAGGCTAATAAGAACAAAAGAGCAAAGGAAATACTAACGATGGTGCTGCTACTTTACTAGATAGAAATGAGAGAAACAATAATCTTATTCAGTGAGAAGGAAAGACTTTTCTGTCAATTAATATAAAAAGCATTAGATTAAAATAAAGTTGAATATGGCATCTGGATTACTTGCAAGTAAAAACCTTAAAAGACCTGTCTGAAGAGCCTCTCATACTGTTGATTGAGAAGATCCAGAAGGCAGGAGGGAAACTTGTGCTAGTCTATTATTTGGAATAGATTAGGTGATATGACCCTGACATTCTTCCCAAACAAAATAATGGCTGGCTAGTATTGGTTTCAATCAACTTAGAAGAAAGGAGGCTAAAATAACAAGGCTGCATCAGCTGGAAAGGAATCTTGTCAAACTGACCAAAAGCTTATGACTCTATAAACTTGTTGATATAATCTAGATGTTTAAAGGACCATAAGTTTGCTGTAGATCCCCCAGTAACACAGTCAAATTTGCTATGTGGTAATTACAAAATGACTGCAATCACCTCTTCCTAACATGGCTGCATCAGGGCACGGTTGTGTATCAGGATCTGAGACTGCACAAGTTATTTGGCTTGGGATGTGTGTTATTTGATAAATGAAAAGAATGATTAAAATCCATCTGACACACCTCAAACAGATATTAATGGCATATATGAAGTATATGGATTTCTGGGGAGAGACTGCTGAGAGCTGTTCATCTTCCTAAACTCTGGAACATTGCTGATGATCTGAAAAAGAACTCAAAGTCCTTGCTGATAGAATTTGGAGATGACACATAGAATTGGACCATGATGAATAAAAAACAAGACAAATTGCTGACAGGGAATGATCTGGATAGCAGGGTAAGTGGATTGCAGCAAAATAACTATGTGTTTTGATACAGACAACAAGAAAACAAGACATTCAGCTGTGAAGAATGAAGGTTCTGCTTCAACAGTGGGAAAGGGTCTTTAAAAATGGCTCCATGATTATAGCAAATTGCCATGTGACAACAGGAAAGGCTATGGCAAAAGGGACAGAGTAGTTCCTGTCTGGGTCCACAGAGTAACTGGAGATTACTAAAATGTTAGGTATACTTCTGTAAACCAGGTAGTTACTAGATAAATTTGAAGTAAGGGATATGATGAGTGAGTGAATTATTCAGTGTAACAACTTGCATGGTTTGTTCTTAACTCTGTCACTGAAAAAAAAAATGTAATCATATCTCTCCAAAGGACTGAGTCAAACAAGACCCATGGCCAGTGCTCTGCTCAAAGTCAGACTGAAAGATACCTTTTGTTTCATAATCGGTGAAGCCTGCTTGGGAATGTCAGATATTTGGGGTTTTTTTCTTCAAATATTTAATAAGACCAACTCCTGCATCTCCAGCTTGCTTCAGAAGTGAACACCATTTCTGAAATTCAATTAAATTGCTGCAACTTCCATATAATATTAAAGGCCCTGTTCAAAGCCCATGGAAGTAGACAGAGCTTTTTCACCCTTTACACTCATCCATGGCCCAGCCTTTTAAAGGGGGATCCCAAGGACAGTGATTTCACCAGCCATCCTGTGAAGTACCAACATTTGGGCCTGTCCAAATGCTACCCCGTGCTACCGAGTTCATGGTGGCTTAACAAGTAAACAAAATCTTTGGTTGAATTACAGGCCACTACTTGCTTCAATGTATTCTGTGGTTTTGTATTTATGATTTTGGTAATATCTTCCTACACCACTGAAGTGTAAATTTAATGAATAAATTCTATTATCTCTGGAATTTCACTGACTAAAAAAGGACCACGTATATGGTTTCAAAATAGTTAAATTCATTCTTCTCACATATCACAAGAAGAATTGCATGAACAATCCACACTGAATAATTTACTCAGTAAATTTAGTTTTAAGGTGACTTTTTAAAAGATCCACCTAACTTATTTGCACTGCCAGGTGATTCTTTTATGGGCCATATTTGCATATGTAGCTGATACAAACCCCATTTCCTCTGAGTCTTTGTGCAAGCATTCAATACTGGTACTGTGGGTTTCATGGCTTAAATAACTTTGTTCTCTCCTTGGATTCATACCCAAAACCCCTGCCCTATCCCCTGCAAACATGAGCAGCCTTAATAAGTTTTGCTGTCTGTGTGGTGGACTAAAATGTAGGAGCATAACTGTATAAATATATTTGGATCACTGGGTCCATCTTCTGAACTTGCAGACATTGCATCATCAAATCTCTTTCCAAGGCTCAGGCAGCACATCGGGGTTTCAGGGTTACCTTAACTCATCCCATTACTGAGCTGTTGAGGGATTTGCTTGGATAGATGAGGAATTGTAAGTTTTGTGACTGTTACATTTAGGCTGCTTCTTTCAATTTCCTGACTTTTTGTGTACTCTCCTCAGACTTAAACACTCTCCTTAGCCTTAAATTACTTCCTTCCTGTCCTAGCATTTACTTCTCCATTATTTTTACAGTGAACAATTCTAGCTCCTTCTCAGCCTTTGTTTTGATGCACTAGCCATGTTTTCCCCTAGGATGGACTTCACCATATCATTTTAGCAACTCCTCTAACCACTTATTTCAGATTAAATTTCTTTCTTGGCCACCAGTCATAAATTTTATTCCAGATGAAATCTGAACATTTTTTTGTAAAATAACAGTAATCTCCAATCTTTAAATACTCTGCCTGAGACACAGTAAATGCACTGCATTTATTTCTTCACTGCTGCACTACACCGAAGGCCTGTATGGTTATTAACAACTGCTCTGTCTAAGAAGGATAATAGATGGGTGTAGTTCCATGTCTTAATTGATCTGATGACAGAGCTGGTTCAAGAGATTCTTGCCATCTCAGACATCTGGATTTCTAAATATTTTTTTTAGTTATGCTGATATAGACTTCTTGCTTCTTGTTTACTGCTTCTGTTTCAGACAAGGAGAAGTATTTGCTTCCCATTTCTAGCCACTCTACAATATTGCTTCTTCTTATGCATCCACCCTTCTGTTGCATCCTTGATTTATCCAATTTTTTTCCCCATTTCTTGAGTTTCTAGTTAATGAGTTACCAGCTCTCTGTAGAAATTCTTCTAATTGTGCTTCAGCACGGGCATTTGCACACTGTATTTTTGCAATTTGTCATACTCCCTAATAGATTGGGGTTAGTTCTGAAGACCACACAAATCTCCCATCTTGCATTAAGAGTCAACCTAATGCCAGCAAATACCAGATTCAGTTGTAATTCTTTAACAATATTTCAAAGAAAACATCAAGTCAAATTTGTCCCAAAATCTCTCTTTCAGAAATGTCACTGTCTCTTCACTACAGTAGTTCCTGTCTCAGAAAAACATCTCTCTTTCTCTCTCTCTCTCTCTTTGGCCCCTTCCTTATCCACATTATAATTGCTCTATTCACCTCTCACCTTTTCCATTTCAGTTCATGTGTCATTATAGAAATGCTCTTAGAAATTTAATCCACATACACAATTTTTTTTTCCAGGAAATGAGAAAATGAAGAGAAAAAGATCAGAAATATCACTGCATAATATTTACTGGAACAACACTATCTTTAGGTGGTCCAGGAAAATGACCATATTTATTGGAAGTCTTAGGTCTTATTACTTGGGATGACCAATTAAGTCTGTTTTATAAACATCTTCCCGTACTTATGATGTTTTCAAGCATTTCTTGATGTTTGTGGCTGGAACAAGACCCAATGAATCCTCTGTGCACTTAGTGACTGCTTATAATTAAAAGATACTTAATGTGAGCAGAGCACTGACTAAAAAATAGGAGCTTCCTTCCTCACTAGAAAATTGCGAAATTAAACTCATAAAATTTGAGGAAAATAACAGCCTTCATTGGATAGTTTTAAGTGCAAACAACAGCAATGACCTTTAACTAGGGCTTTGAATTCAGTCTTAAGCTTTCTTGGTCTTCACTTCATTTCCCTTTAGACATACATTCAGCCAGGGGGCCAAAGGTTTCCTTCTGAGCTCTTGAATTGACTCTCAGAGTTTACAGCTATTCATTAACCTATGGTTTAAACCTTCCATCTTTAATATGTTTTGCAGATGATGGAATATTACATCTGCACAGCAGTGTGTCCTGCTTAACAAACATGCCTGCAGATGAGTGAGCTGAGCATAAAGACATTTAAGCAAACTGATGTGTGGACAAGTGGGTAAATATTGGAATGCATGATTGTCAAAACTCATTGCACGTTTTAGCAGATGTCTCAGCAGCTGAGGGGAAATGTCAAAGACATCCTGTATTTTGCACAGAATAGCTTAATAATGATTACAGACTGGCTGAATCTCTCAAAGTTAAGGCAAATCAGACACAGAACTCATAAAAGAAACATCTCAGGAATGAGAGCTCACTGAAAACAACAAACTTATGTCTTCTCTCTCTTTTTATTTTTTTTTTTAAAGCTGCTTGCTGATTTCTTGAAAATTAGGATTTCATGTCTACCTTGAAACAGAAGCTTGCTGCTGGTCTAAGGCAGAGATCAGCTCTGTTTCCCTTTTATTGTGATTACTTTTTTACAAAGATTGAAAATTTGAAATAGATGAATGTAGCTATATGCAGATGAGTGGTCTTTTATAAATATTCACTCTTCTTTTTTCCCCCAAGCAACTTTTCACAGATGATTTGAAGCACAACCATAATCCTTTGCCTTCATAGTAATCAGGTTTCCATATTTTGTGTGCTTGCTTGCTCATTTCTTCTTCAGGGTAGGTGTTTTCTCTGCAATAATATCCATTGATCACACCGAATTGCAAAAATATATCTTAGAACTGTTGTCTGATTGCCTGACTTTTAACTGGCTTCTGGTCATGTTTAGTTGAATTATTGGATTGGAGGAGCCTGCTGCCTGACCCTTCTCTGACTGTTTGGCTACCTCTTCAATAAGCCTTTCTTTTCATGACTTTTCAAATTAAAACAAAAAATGGACTTGGCTAAAGCATTCATCTAGATTTTATTTTTCCTGAGAAGTGCATAAACATAAAGAACACTTAATCAGGCATAACAGACAAAAAAGTTTTGTTTTGGTTTTTTTTTCCTGAATGATTTATAGTCCAGTTTCTTCTTCTGTGGTTGCAGAAAAGAAGGAGGAATCAAAGAAGAGGTTCATTACTCAAAATGGCAACAGTCCCATTAGGGAGGGACAGCAGAAGGAAAACACAGCCATAATTTTACCTATTTTATGAGAGATGAGCTCTTCCATACTTCTCTGAGCAGACAATGGCAACTTCAATATAAAGAAATACACCACCAATAAAATACATGTGAAAGAGAAAGATTACTGGTATTGTCTCAGGAGCATCAGATAGAAATAAATTCACTTTCTGTTACATTCTGGTGTGCTACTCACATATGCCAAAGCTGCACAGCTGAGAGGGCACAGGGTGAAGGAACTGGAGATGGAAAGGAGGTTTCAGCAGCTGTCACTTGTGTAACAGGATGTTTTTGGGGTTTAGCCATTCTGGGAGGCAAAGGGCAGTTTGGGCATGCTGAGCCCAAACTTTCCAGCTCCTGGCTTCAGCTCAACAGAAATGTTCCTGCACTATATTGTATCCATCCCATAATTCAAAGAACTGGGCTGCTTCCCATAGCTGGTCCCTGGCTTTCTGTGGTACTTTCACCCCAACACAGGTCATAGATGGATGAATACTTGCACACATCCATGTCTTTGCAAAATGGCTTTTCTGGCCAAGAGCTCAAGCCACACTGAAACTGTGTCAGCAATGGGTTTGATTTTCCAAAAACTATATTCAGAGGATACCGAGGCTTTTTCAAATTCTGCTCAAATGGTGCACAAATGACCTATTAAATGCTTACAGATCCTTCCTGAACACTTGCAACATATACCCCGGGTGCCTTTTGAAAAATGGTCCCAGCAAAGAGGTGCCTAATACAGAACAGGAGCTTTTCATGGGCTCCCTTTGTGGCTACTCCCCACTTCCCTGTGAGCTACAGTAGCCAGAGACAGCAGCTCTTTAAAATTTTCCATAATTTCATTAAGCTCAAAGATAATTATGTGAAGTGTTAAAAAAAAACTTCATTTGGCTTGCCTGAAAGCTGCTGTAATGGAGGAAAGAAAGGCATAAATAATATGCTTTGTTTCCATTTTCAGTCTGTTCACTAATTGAAAAGAAGCAAAAGGGTCTAAACCCCCCTTTTTCTGATCCAGTCATTGTCTGACAGCGAGGGAAATGTCCTTGGAAGGAACAAACAGTCAGTCTGTGCATAAAGACAAAGCAGAAAAAATTGTAACTCTGATAAATCGATGAATATAATTATGAAAATTGAAAAATGATAAAAAACCCCAACATGATTGTGGTCTAACCAGAGAGCAAATGTTTTCAGGTTTTATCAGCAATGTAGGGAGTATAATAGGATGCAGTTGGCTCTCAAACCAGCAACTCTGCATGATTCCTTGATGTAATTTGGAAGAAGCAGGATAACCTATGATTTACAAAACTCTAGTTAGAAAATCTGTTCAGGGGTTCCCCGTGCATCAACATGGTCACACCAGTGTGTGTCAGAGGCAGATTATCCTCTCGCCCTGCTCTGAGCTGTGAGGATAAGTGTGTGCACAGCTGTGGGTGAAAATCCACCTCTGCCCTCCCAGGTAATGCACACATGAAACCAGCCCCAAACTGCCTGAACTTAACATACATATATATATATATATATATATATATGTAAATAATTAGTAGTACTTCTTGATTAGAAATAGGCAGTATCAGCAGTATAGGGAAAGCAACACTTTCAGTGACAGGTGCTGGAATACTACTAGGGTTGTTTAACAGAAATTGAGAGATGTTTTTTTCTTTGTAACTAATTCTGTTGGTTATTTAAGGAGAAAAACCCAACCCAATCCAACCCAAATTATAAAGTGTTTAGATAAGCTACAAGGTTAGAATAAGAACCAAAGAACCAAACCTGTCTCTTGTTTAAGATAACCTCTTCAGTACCTGATCACCTTTCCCTGGAAATGGTGAATTAAGAAGCAGTGAATGAAAACGAAATAACTGGTTATTGTATTTGTGTGGTTCTTAATCACTGCTCTTTACACAGCTGATATCTCTTCAGGAAAGCTGAAATGAAGGAAATGTCACTTTTTATTCAGCCTACAAGAAAGAATTTCTGAGGTCACGTGTTCATTTCTGTCCTGGAAAACTATGATGTTGCTATTGAGAATTATAATTATATTTCATGAACAAGCAACTAAGAGGATTCTTAAAGCAGGAACTAAAGGACTAGATGGTCTTTAGAAGTTTCAAACCGTCCTATGCTTCTACGAAAAGTCTCTCTGTATTTTGCTTTGGTGTCTCTAAAGTCTTCTAATAAAATCTGCTTAAGCAGAAATGTGTGCCTCTAAATTAACAGCAGTCTGGACTCTTTTTATTGGGGGCTGCCCTGGTTCTTGTGAAACAGGTAAATGATATCTGGTAAGCTTTTATGCATGAATTACCTTGCTGAGCAAACACATTACCAATCCCTCATGTTAGCTGAAGGAGCTTAATTGTTTGGTGACTTGTTATAAGCAATGGTAAACAATCACCCCCTCCTCTTAAAATACAGTAATAATAGGATGCTAGGGAGGGGAGGAAATGCTCCCTTGAGTTGTTCTTAAAAGATAAACTGTTGTGTCTGGCCCAAAGGAGAATAAAATATATTTACCCTTCAGGTGTCAGGACCTGTTCTCCCAAACTGATTGCTGTAGGATAGTTATGTTAAATGATGGGATATCTTCTGCTTCTCCATTGCTTTCTCCTATTCATTTATATTAAAAGATAATAATGCTTCCCAGAACTTTTGCCATTCCCCCAGAAAATTGATGGGGATGTTACAGCTAGATAAAGTTTCTTAAGTGCAAACACAGAGGGGGGAAAATGAGGGATATGAAACAGCATCAGGGAGACTGAGAGAGTCTTTCTCACACTTGCAGTCTCCTCCTGCTCTTGCTTGTGAAGCCTGACCACTGGCTTCTGGAGAAGCCCAAAAGCCCCATGGGCACACACAAATCTTCACAGCACTCTTCCATGGCTTCCATGTGAATTCCTGCAAGATAAACCAAGTTTTATGTTGGTAATTTATTGTCAGTGTGCCCTTAAAAACCTGGGAACCAAGTTTTACCTTTAAAAGCAATATCTATGCACATTTCATTTATTTCCCAGTGACTGGTTACTTTCAGTGAAAGTGTCATCTTCAATATTTATCTGAACTTAAAGCTCCTTCCCTGCAAATACAATAAAAATGAGCTGAGATGACATGGTGAATTTGTGGTGATTTATCTTCCACAATAGTAGTACTTAATCTGTTCAAATGCTGGCCAATTAAATGCATAGGGATAGGACTGAGTAATCTCCTTTATGGCGTGGGAGCACTTTATTACCCCAGTGTCAAGTGGCCTTTTGACTTTAGTGGAACTTCTTGTTGAGTAAAATGCTGTTATTTAATACGAGCAAATAATTCCCATCATTATTAAATACATGATTACATCCTATAACCACACAGATTCTTATCTGGCCGAGCCAATTTTAAAGGGGCAAAAAGTTCAATTTTAAGGAGGATAAAGGACAACAAATGCTACAAGTATCAAATATTAATCCAAACCCAGTCCATGAACACCAGTGGACCTGTAGAGTACTATACGATTCTGAGCTTGGACAATTATACCCTTTGACACTTAGACTGAGAAGCATGATAAATTTTGATACTTATTTAGCATTTATTTACTCTGGCATTTGCCTTGTCAAGTGTCTGACAACACTAGATAGTATTTTTTCTTCCTTTGGAGAATCCTGGTAATATTTAACATTTCACATGTATACAGCAATTTTCAAAAATCTTGATGGATATTGTTGCCATATATTTTTTAATTGTTTTTTTCATGTTGATACTGTTAGATGACATGGTATGCAATAGCCAAACTGGAGAAATTTTTAAACTTTGACCTCAGTTTGGGATAATGTTTAATTTCAAAATTTTAATATATTTTAAATTATGTACATTTTACCTTTTTGGTCGCATCTAACACAGAAAATCCATATTTGTATTGAACTGGTTAACTTACTCCTTTAGTGAGTTCTCAAATGTTTACTGGGGTATTTCTATAAGGGAGAACTCCTGTTTGGATGTGGCCTTTAGGTCATGCATCAACTTTCTTATGAGGGAAATTGTGGCACAGGGGGTGAAATATAAACCAGTGGGTGATCTCTCTCACCAACAAAGCATCAAGCCTCCTCAAACATGCAATGCAATTTCCAGACACATAATTCCAAATGTTCCTCACCAGTGACTAATGGCAGTTTATGATACCATGTATGGAACAATTACCTCCGTTTGTTTTATACTGGGAGGATTATCAGCTTTTTGGACTTAGAAAAACAAAAACTAATTTCATGGAAACTGGGGAGGTGTAGAAATGTTATCTCCTCATCTGTGTTTGTTCAGTGATAGCATTGTTTAAAGCCCATGATCCTGTCTGCATCTGCCACTGCAGCTGGCCCAGCCAGCTCACCACTCTTTATTTAGCTGGATATTACAGCAGTAACGTTTCATTACAGTTGTGCTTGGGAGAAGTCATAGTCCATTGGTTTTATTGAAGCTCACTTCTAGTTTACTTCCACTTCAGGGAAAAGGACAGATGTTTTAATATGTACTTGGAGGAACACCTAAAGGGTTTTAGTGTTAATTAAGTTGGGAGGAACTGTTTTTAACAAGCACCTTTTTGTAAATGTCAAGCAGCTCAATCATGTTTCATTGTTATTATTCAAGTCAGAAATCAGGCAGTGCAAGCATTGGCAGGCTTAGAGCATCGTGCAGCACTTTGGTGGGAGGCTTCTTTGGACTCCAAAGAGTTGCTAAAAAGTGCCAGGCTCCATGGAAGAGAGGGAACATTTGGCTCAGAATACTTTCCCATCTCCCTGCTCTCTCTGGTGGAGGGACTGAGAAAGTCCTTATGAAAGTCCTCATCAAACCCTTATAAAAAAGGGTTGGATGTGAATAAATTATTTCATTTATCAAAAACTTTAATAGATAGAGCCAATCCAGCTTAATTTCATCATGAAACAGAACCCAATGGGCTGATGTTGCTCAAGTATCACCCATGGCAGAGCCAGTGAGCAGGCACACACCAGGGTACATGTCCTTGTCTTTTAGCACGGTCATCTAAAGCTTCAATCTTTACCACTTCACATTATGCTGAGCTACTTGCTGGTTTAAGCCCCAAATGGGATGAAAAAGGTAAACAGACCCAAAACTTCATAGAATGCCATCAAGCCTGAGCAATGTGGTCTGTCTCAACAGAGATCCTTCTGCAAGGCTCCAGCTCATGGGTCTGACTGTCCTGATGTCCTCTAGACTCCTCTGCTGAATCCTCATGTGTTTAGGGGCACAAAAAGGAGCAACCATGATTTTTAGGCATTCAAACTATGTGAATCACTTTTTTTTTTCCTCCCCCTCTTAGCCACCTGATGGTGCTATTTAAAAATGTGAGAGCACAGGCAAAGAGCTTGGAAGAAGGCTCACTGCCCACATTCAACAAAAACTACAGATGTCAGCAGGAGTTTTGCCTAAGTAGTAACTGCAGTATTGACCCTAGGATTTGGTGCATGACCACACATTTTTATTGCTTCTGCATAAATGCAGAAAAATGGCCACCTTGTCTACTTAATCACATGAAGCATTTAAATCAGTCATCTCCCCTGCATGTTCAGGGAAAAAAACAATCACATTCACCCCCAGCTACATGAAATTAGTCTGCAAAGCAGCTGTATGGACTTGCTTTGGTGATGCTCACGTTGGAATATTTTAATCACTTAAATTCCTGTTTTATGACTAAAACCTTCAAATCTGTTCTCATTTTACTGGAAGAGATGAAATACACTATGTGTGCTGCATCGAATCACCTGAATGCAATTTTATTTGCCTCTAATTGCTGACTCCCACTGCATTTCCACAGCATTAAGTGGTTGGGCTTTGCTACTGCTAAGTGGTGGAGTCACAGAACTATGACTTTTCCAGCTGCTTAGAGTCTGGCTCTAGTGACAATGTTGAAAGGGACAGCACACTTCTTGTTCACTGTGGTTGTGACGCTGCATCATCTATTTGATAATTCAGTTATTTAGTGGGTGAAATAACGGTTATTTTTAATGTAGTCTCAGTTTAACATTACCATAACGAGATAACACCTCAAAATTACAAAGAACAGGTTGCCTTTTGGCAGAATTGGAGATAATTTCCTACTGCAATTTCATAATTTCATCCCCCATGTATTTACAAGATACATATCCAAACCCAGCTAGGTACTTTGAGGGAATCACACACGTGTGCAAACATCTGTTTATGTTTATGGTCCAAAGGCTTCTGCTCACTGGGTTAAGACAGCTCTGCTCAGGTCTCAGGATTGCAAGGTAGAATTAAGCAGATGGGTGACTATGTGAAAGTGTAAGCGGCTCCTTGTGCTTGAGCATTCCTGGGAAAGCAGGAATAAGGGCACTATCAAAGGATTTTTTTCCCTGCCTTGGAGCCATGGTTGGACACACTCCTCTTTCAGATCATTCCAGACAAATCTGTATTACAGCTTTTCATGCACCAATAGGTACAAGCTGGAAATATTTTGTTGAACACTTATTTTCCTGCTCTGAAAAAAAAAGAAAAAAAAAAGTGATATATTCATTTCCAATCCAGAGCAGAACAGCTTCTCAATATGATTACTCTTTCCCATTGGCAGAGGATTTTGTACCATTCCCTTTTGCCTGTAGAATCTACTTTATTTCTGGAGCTTTCAAGGCATTTCAAAGCATTGAGCAAGACAGACAAATAAGGATATAAATGATAATATATTCAAGTAACTGCATCATCACTTTAGTTGAACATAGATCCAGGACATTCACGTAGGCATGTAAATCAGGCCTTTCTTGAGTAAATTGGAACTAAATATAACCATTTATTCCTGAAATTTTGTCTATTTCCAGGTAGGAGCTGAACTGCAAGGGTATTAAGAGTGCATATGAAGTAGAGGAAGGTTACAGTACGAGCCATAAAGCTGAACCAGCGTCCTTTGTCAGTGCATCATGAGCACACTGTGCTATTGTTCATGTGTTATGATATGACCTTGGTCTTACACCGTAATTTTTTATTATCATATAGAGTGATATAAAGCTTACCCAGCTTTTTGAACACAGTCCATCAAATAACTGCCTCTGTCCTCTCTTCACATTAAAATCTACAGTGATTAATTTTACTTCTAATGAAGTTTTATAAGAAACTTTAAAGCAGACCTGGTTTATCACTTGGGTTGTCAAGCCTCTGTTAGTGCCAATGGAGGAGTTTAGGATATAAATCTTTGAGAAGCAGATAAAACAAACAAATCTTAATAATCTAGATCAAGCAGGGATCCACAACCTAGGGCAAATAAAGTCATCTTGAAGATAAATACACAAGACTATCATAAATATCACTTAGTTTGTTTGAAAAGCTAATACCAGGGATTGACAACTCCATTTTAGTTTGAAATAAGCAGTGATCTAAAACTTCAAGGACAGCAATACTAGTCTTCATTGACGGCCTAATGAACAAACCAAAACCAAGACAGTGCCTATCCTGTCCTGTCCTGCTCAGCCACCAGATGTAAGATAAGACTCTAATGGAAGAATTAAGCATCAAGTGAGGAAGTCTTGGGGATCTCAGTGGGAAATGTCTTTTCTGTCCTTTAGAATCCATTAATTTTATTTCTTAATCTAAAAACTCCTATCAGAATAGTTTAGATTTGAATCAAGATGTTGCCTCGAAGCAAAAGGACTGCATGATTTTGACAAAGACCCAGACCTCAGAATAGCTCAGGGTTAAATCTGAAATATTCACTCTGACTTCTTGCACAGAACTGCATGAAAATGGGATCGTCCTTGAACTTTGCTTCCCCTGTGCTGCCTCCTGTCCTCACTTCCCCTCAGTTGGATTGGTGTCATGCAAACCATGGAATCTTCAGACTGAGGAGTGAAGGAGAGCTTACACTCACTCCCTTCTGATGATCTCTTCCTAGAGCATCAGCATCATCACAATAGACTGAGCTGGATAAACAATTAATATGACCCATAGGTGCTGGCCCACATTCAGTTTTCTCATTTGTATTTAGACAAGAATCAGCATGCCACCAGTGAAACCTGGAGTTGTCTCCTGACAGTTTTTTGTCAGCCTTACATTTGGATCTTGCTTCTGGTCCTTAAGATTCAACAGTGTGAAATAAGGTGATAATTCACAGAACCACTGAATGGTTGAGGTTGAAAGGGATCTCTGGAGATCATCTGGTCCAACTGCCCTGTTTAAGCTGGGCCACCTAGAGCAGGCTGCCAAGGACTGTGTTCAGATGGCTTTTGAATATCTCCAAGGATGGAGACTCCACAACACCCTTGGGTGACCAGTGCCAGTGCTCAATCAATATCACAGTCGATCCAGAGTCTACAAGTTCTCTCTTCAACCTCAGTGGAAATAGAAATTTATGATGGATTAGAATCAGTCTGGGCATTGCTACACTAAAACAAGTATTTGACAAAATTTTTATCTAGTGTTTCTCACTTGAAGATAAATAAGTTCTCTGTGACAAGTATTTAAATACAGTTTCAGGGACCAAACAGAACATCCTAAAGAGAATTTGTATTGATACCAAAGCCAAAAAGACTTAACTGCAAGTATTTGACCTTTATTAAAAAAAAAAAAAGAAGGTTTTAATAAGTATATTGGGTTTTCAACTGACTGTACATGAGACTTTTGAAGAGGAAAAAGACCATTGTCTAGGACCATGGAGAATGAGAATACGGACCCAGAAACTAATAAAATGACACCTAAATTTTAAGACTTAATTATGGCTTTGTTACAGACTTCTCTCTCAGATTTATAGCTAGAGATTTATAAGAGCAGCTGTGTAATAAAAAAAATGAAGAAAAATGGGAAAACTTGTTAATTTATTGCCAGAAACAAGTCACTGGGAAGTAAATAAACTCTTTTCTTTTCATATGAGCAGTGGATAAGCTCCTTGTATTTGTGTTCATCTTTGACCATACCTTTAGCTGTTGCTTTATCCAAAAGGGGAGCTTTCCCCCACCCCCAGCTCCTAGCCTGGCTCATTCTGTGTGCACAGCACAGCAAAGGACAGGGAACATCCGAATACCTCAGCCACCTCCAGCTGCCAGGGGAATTTGAAGTAAGCCGAATGCAATTTGCACACTGGAAGTTGGCCAGCACGCCAGGACTATTATCTCCAGTTTTGCAAAAAGGTCTGGGGGAATGTTAATTAACACAAGTGCCCAAGACCTTGTTTTTATGTGTCTTCTGGAGGAAGGACACAGGGCTGGAGAGAGGCGTGGAATTTCTAATGAACACAGAGGGTAGTTAAGTTGTTGGCTTTCAGCTGGGATAGTTGTGTGTGCTCAGAGGCATATGGCACATTTCAGTGATGGGAAGAGAAGGGAAATACTACTCAGAGCCATGACTGTCTCATTTTATAGCTGATTAGCTAGGTGATGACTTA
The DNA here is from genome assembly GCF_041296385.1 of Aphelocoma coerulescens. Lineage (NCBI taxonomy): Eukaryota > Metazoa > Chordata > Aves > Passeriformes > Corvidae > Aphelocoma > Aphelocoma coerulescens. Next base: position 58,898,641 of record NC_091019.1, read on the forward strand.
CCTGCAATTCTGAAAACAAGTTGCTTGAGTGGGAGTGACTTAGACAAGTGATTTAGACATTTATCTGAGCGTTAGCCACCACTCCAAACTAGGGTGACTATAAATGTGGTGTGTACAACAGAGAAGCAGTTCTGCCTGTAACTCTGTAAATCTTCCTAGCACGTGGTTGGTGCCCAAAACCCTTTTTGTTCTTTGAGCTGTTTCCACTCTTTTGAAGAAAAATGAAGATATTCACTACGGAGCTATCTGACAGATTTAATTTTGACCTCTGATTCATTGTTTCTGCTAGCCTACCACCAAAGTAATTTCAAACTGGAAATCCATATTTTTCCTCCTCATATGTATCATGATTTTCTGCATGCACAAGCAGAATTTGGTACAGAATTCAGGCACACTTTAAGCAGGGACACAGAAACAGAAGATACCTCAAAACAAAGATGTGCTCATAAATGAGCTCATCTCCTCTCCTGACTGATTTCTGTTCTGGTCCACAACAAATGGAATTAGTACCATACATAGGCTTGTTACTGGAGGATGGACACGTAGATTAAGCCACTAGAGGGAGATGCAATATGCATTTGGCTGGAGTGAGGAGAGCACTTTATACCATGGATTCCTTTGCAGCAGTTATAGGTAAACAGTATCAGTGTAAGTCAAATGAGCAGGGATTTTAATTTTTCTTTTTCCTGCGGTGTAAAATATGTACATCTATAATAAATAGAAATGTATCATGTACAGATACATATACATAGAAATGTAACATATACAGGCACATTTGACTTTAATGTCTTTGAATGCACGTTCATGCCAGAGTATGTTCACATATATGTGTTGCAGTTGCCAAGTAATGCTTGTGCTGCAAACGGCTCATTAGCACAGCTTACAGCTTCCACTCTGTGTCTTTGAGAGGTGACCAGCACCACATGGTGATGATATGATGGCTTCTGGGTAACAAAAATTCCTTAATGCTAGATAAAATGTTGACAGCCCTGGGTTTGGGCCATGCTGCCCTTTTCTCTATGCCCAGAGCCATCTGGATAATGAGTTGCTGGGCTTCTCAAGAACCTGAGTGAGCCATGATTGAAGCTGACCTTCTTCTCAGCTTTCCAGGGCATGTGACAGGTGTCTTTTGGCTCTTGGACATACACTTCGTTAAGTGGTTTACTGGTTAGGAAGATTACCCCCTAATTTGAGACATGGTGCCAGGCCTTTAATGGGTGAATATCAAGCACAGAGGAACAGCAATCATTTTGAGGGACTCGATTAGAATTTAAAATCTGCTTTACAAATGGGTGAAATGAGCTGAGAAAAACTGGACATGGTTCAATGAAAACAGAGAAAAGTGGACGCTTCTAAGTGGAGATAATGAACTGTACAAACACCGGATGCAAAACGTCTGCTGGGCATCAGCCCTGTGAAACAGGATCTGGAGGTTACCAAGGTTCACAGACTGAGCTTGAGTCAACATTGTCACACGACTGAAAAAAAATAAATATTATAGTGGGCTGTGTAAACAGGGGAGTTGCACACAAAAGTCCCGTGAACTAATCCTTCCATGAGGCTACGCAGAGACAGAGCTTCTCACCTGATATCATTGGCAATGTATTAGAAAAAGAGGTGGGCCAATGAAGGGTATCAAATGGAGAGCACAAAAACATTCAACAGTCTCAAAAATAGATCCCTTTTGGAAGAACTGGGTAGCTTCAGCTAGAAGAAAAAAGAAGAGAACAGATACCAAGGGTGCGAAAGTTTGCTGCAAAGAGAGAAGGAATTGTTCTCTTTGTCCTCTATGGCTTAGACAAAGATTAATGGGTAAGTGTCTAACTTGAAGGAAAGGAGATGTAGGTGTAAACATCAGGCAGAAAATGTGGATGATAAATATCTGGGAGATTTCCATGAAAGGTGGTGGAATTTCCACCATTTGAGATTTTCATGAACAAGGAAAACAAAGGAAGTGATTTGATCCTGTTTTGGGGTTTCAGAAACAGACTAGACAATCTCAAATGGGACTTTGCAGCCTATTTCTTGACAGTAAGACACATCTTCTTGATAAGAAAATGGGCTTTGGCAAACACAGGTTTGACGTAAATACTTATAAAAGCGGTACGTAAAATCAGAATTATTTTTTGTTGTATAAAATCAAATCTTTCTAATTATCAGATACTTACAGATAGTAAATAATATCCCAGAAAAAAATGTTCTGGCAGGCAGATGAACCACAGAAATTAATAAATCTTATCTTATTTAAATTTTTCAACATGGTGATCCCAGCACATTTCTTTCTTGAGTGAAAGTAGTGGCTTTTTGTTTGGTTTTTTTTGTGTATCTGATTTGAATTTAAAGCACAAACATCCTGGCACTGCTGCACCCTGGATCTGCCGTACATTCTCCGAGAATAAAAGTTCCACGCCTCCCTTGTTTACACCCCTTCCTGGCAAACTCCCAAATGCCTTGAGTCCAATCCAGAAGCACTTCAAACAGAAACCATACGGATATGGAGGGAATATTTTTTCTTTAATGAAACATTTCTATGGTACATTTAAATAAACATTTTTTAAGGTTTGCTATTAAACTTTATTAGCATCCTACTGAGTAGTACAGCCAGTTGGACTGCTCTAAGTGGCAAACAAACAGAAAGCCCAACAGGACATATTCTGGGAAAGATTGTTCTGAGTGAGGCAGGCACCACTGGTAGGGTTGCAATACTCCCAGCTGCTACATCCCACCGTGCAAGCTCCAAGTGCTGAGGCCTTTTGTGCTTCCTCTTTTAAAAATAATTATTCATTGTGTTTGTGATTAATGAATCTCTTCATTTTGAGATGTCAGTATTTGTGGTTCCTTTATATTCTGCACAGAGAGATTTGTTTAATGGCTGACAATTACAATGGGATCATTGTCTCAAGGAATAAAAGGCAGAAAAAACATTGTTTGGATTTTTTTTTCCCCTCTTTAAGGTTAGTAATGGAATCCAGAAACATGGATCCAGACAACTTTCTGATGGAAACCAATTTAAGATTGTTATTAGTTCCATTCAGTCCCCTGGAAGGATTAAAAGGCCATTTGTTTTGTGTTACAAACCTCTCCCCAGTTTATGCACAAGTGACAGGTCGAGGAGGAAGTTGGGGGATGAGGATGGATGTGAGCCTTGTGCAATGGCCCTGTCAGGTCTGCAGGGCTTGGGAGCCCCTTCTCAGCTGGTGTTTGGATCACCCCTGCCCAAGCAGGGTCCCACTCCCACCTCCTCCTTTCCCTCACTCCTTTCCCTGGGAGAGTCCAGAGGCCAAGTCCAATGGCATCCTTTTGGTCAGCCTTAACCCCAAATGCCACTGCTGCAGGGCACAAAGATCTCATCCTAAGCTTCAGCTCAGCATCGTGGAGAGGATTCTCCCTGGGAGGCTGGGCTGTCCTTCCCAGCTTCCACAGCTGGGAATTTGATTCCAGAAATGGGCTGCCCCTAGATCAGAGCATGACCTCGTGCAAACACAAATGTGGGCACCAGGACTGACGCTGCTTTCACACCTTTTCTTCTGTTTAGGCATGACTTCAGAAAGACTGGAAATTTGCCCGTGCTGTGGGGTTCTGGATGCCTCAATAGATACAAACCACTCAAAAAGAAAAGATAATTAAAGAAGCAGAAAACAGGCTTTTTTTTTTCCCTAGAAGCATCTTTATTTCCTTCAGTGAGAATATTAACTTACTGGCACTAGAAATTAAAACAAAACAAAAATCTCCAGAACTCAAATTTTAATAAAATCGCTCTTTTCTTTTAGGGAGAGAAGTTTCCTCCCACGCCCCCCCCCCCCCCCCCCCAGCTTTTATTTTTTGTCAGAAACACTGCCAGAGAGCTGCCAGCCATAGAACTACACTCAGAACAGCCAACCACTTTTCAGATTTTTGGAAATGAATGTTGGATGTACTTTGTTATGCTTAGCTGATTTATCTGGGCACAAAAGGAGTGCAGGCACTCTGATGTAGATTAAACAGACATTTTGGTGGTTGAGATAATTTCAATGGTGCAGTCATGGGATTCATTACTTACGGTTATCCATCAATTTAATGAGCCCAGAACTATGAAAAACAAACAATCTCCAATATGAAAGTATTTATAAAAAGAAATAAAATTACAATAAAACAAAACAAAGCAAGAAAGTAAACGAAAGGAAAGGGAAGGGAAGGGAAGGACACAAGCACCTGCATCACATCATGCTTTAAATTCAGCCCAAGGATTTTACTTCAGGTAATGGTTTGAAGCCCAGCGTTTCACAAAGTAATTTTCTCAGGCACTGTACTGACTGCGTCGTGGAGAACAATCTCATCAGGGTATGAGAACAGTGAAAATATTCTGCGCTGGCCTTTCCTGAATTACAATGAGGTGCAGAGCCAGAGCCCTGCTGGAAATCACTCTGCCACCTGAGAGGGGAGAGCAGGTCACTCTCTCGACCAGGGGACGACTGTGGCATCACATGCAGAACCAAGCTTTTGTATTTCTAACAGTTATCTACTTCCCTGGGGCCACCTAATTGCCATTGCCATCAATCCCCTCGTCACCTGCAATTTCAATCAGTCTTCTAAAGGTTTTCCTACCCGTGTTTTTCCTTTGGTGCTACTTTCCCCTCTCAAATGTTTAAGTGATCGTTCCAGGACAGCCAGGGAGCAGCAAACTCTTTGATTATAGATGGCCTGTTGTATGTGAGATTAGGTATCTGCTCCACTGTGAAGCTAAATGATACAATGCAAGGGCTGAATAGCTCCTTTCAGTCATGGTCTGAGGTTGCTGTAATCCTTTTTATTTTTCTGAAACTGTGACTAGCCATGTGTTTTCAGTTACAAGTAAATGCAAATCAATCTGTGTGATTTGGACGTTAGGGAGTAGTGCAATTTTCTTTAATTCATATTATATTAGCTTTCACCCACAGGATAACATATGTACATGAACTTGGGCCAGGGACAAAGGCGGGGGGAGAGGAAGGCAGCAATCAGGAATGCTGCAATTATTCCCCCCTCCAATATTTTGGCATGCACTGCATTCTATGAGACTATAGCTCCACAGTAGTTATGACATTTTAATCAACATTGGCATGAGCTATGCCACACCAAGCCCCCACATGACTCCCTGTGCTGCATTTGCCCTCACAGAGCTCAGTCACTTTACAGAGGGCACTTCTTTCCAAAAGCTACAACAGCTACACGAGGAACACACTGGCCCTGGGATGAGCTGATGTCCTCTGAGTCTGAATTTTGGTTGACAGCTCCAAGACAAGAAGATTACTACCAAACGTACATCCAGCAAACATTGTTCCAGCTCCAGGAACGTTCCCCAGGAAGCCAGAACTGTAGACTTCAGCAGTTCTGAAAGAGACTGCACTCAAACACTCCCTTAAAGGAATGAATTTTGAATAATTCAATGGAATAGCTGTTATTTAGGCCACCACTTCAATTGTTTTGAGTGTTGTAATGAAGGAATAGAAATACAAGCTCGACACTGACAGGGGTGAGGTGCTGTAGCTCCTGTGGTCTGGGTGGAGCTGGGCAGATTTGTTTGATCCAAGGACATGACCTTAGAAATATTGCACTTTATGCTTCTCTTTGGCAAAGCCTTTCACCAGGACCAACGGGAAATGCAGCATTTTCAGGTGGTGCTTTTAATTTCTTCTTGGAAGTGTGGTGTTTATTTGAGAGCCTAAATCAAATAACTGAAAAGGGGTAGAAAAAAGCATCCAGGACTAATAGAAAAATGTGGGGCAACATCTGTTCTTGGACTCCCTTTGCTTTGCCAGGGGCAGTACTCACACAGCATGCTGCAATTAGGTCAGTGTCATGCTGAGGTGTGATACCCTGCAGTGGTGCGAACGGCACCCAGAGCCCCAGGAGTTCTCCTCTCAAGCAGGGTTCCTCTGCTTATCCTGTTATCTTCAAAGAAAACAAAAATGTTTTCCCACAAACATCCTCAATTAAGTGGATAGTGAATTAAGGTACTGAATTATCAACCACCATCAAAAAGTATCTCCTTTTCTGTTTTAAAATGTCTGTAATTGAGAGGTTCTCTCCCTAATGTTGTCCTGTCTTGCTAAGTCCTCACACATGGGAATGAGGATGATTAGTTCAACTTACAGAGACTTAGCAGAACTTTGTTCAGCTTTCAGTCACCACAGAATTCGGTTCAAGGATACTGCAGTTTTGCACTGTAAGCAAAAGAAACCACCAAATAAAAGTAATCAGAATACTAAGCTCATATTTATTTAATATAGTGATGGGTCTCAAGAGAAGATTTAATTTCCAAGAGCTGAGTTAGGGGAAGATGTGAACAGTTCTAGTGTAGCCATCTGGGGTGTCTTCACGCTGACAGGGGTATAAAAAGAAGGTCAAGACTTTAAGATTTAAAGATAAAGGGAGAAGAACTAGAGCATAACGAGATGGAAAGATGATCTATTAAACAGAGCAGTGGACTCGTGTAAAACTGTCACTTCTGTAGGAGAAGGATAGTGCACATGGCTGAACAAAACCTGCAACCCTCTGAACAGTGCCTATACCCAATAAGGTCAACATTAATGAACAAATAGTGTTCCAGTGATGCAGGAAATAAATATCTCATGCTTTCTTCCAAGGTGGAAGGCCTTAGCTCCTCACTATTAACCACCTCTGTGGCAGGCTGGGCTCCTTTGTTTACTTACCTCTCTCCCATGAATCCTAAGCATCAAGTGATTCAACATTGCCCTATCCAGTGAGTAATCCTGTGTAAAGTACATACAAACAGGCTGATTTTTCAGACAGGGACATACAATAGTTCCTTTTTAATTGCATTTGACATTACTGGTAGTGTTCTGTGCAGCTCCATGCCTAACACACATTTAATTGTACCTGTGTGGTAGTGATAACACTACAGCATGGTAATTTTCTGTATTTGTAGCATGTGGCAGACAATTCATTCTGGGTATTTCAATGCAGTTTATTAACTGGGAAGATTGGGTAACTGGAACCTCCTTTATTAAAGTTATTGGCTGCCCTGTAGCAACGGAAATAAATTGTGATAATAGCCAGAACAAATTAGCTTGCGTATGAATTAGCCCTTAAATGAAAAGAGGAGGGGGAACTAACCTTCTCTTGGTACATAAAATGCCTTTATTAGAGAAATACAAGTATATTGACAAATAAAGTAAACTTCTCTAAGAAAAGAAATTTTCTCTTTCCAGACACCTGAAAAGAACAACTCCAGGGTTGAGCTCTGGTTTCAGCCTCATGCACAGACACTGCGGGCGACCAGGGAACTTCCACTTCAGACAAGCTGTACTCCCAAGTGCAGTGCAGGACAGGACTCTGCCTTGGGGGAAGCTGGCCTTCAGACTGGAAGAACTGAAGAAAGTCAGAGACAGTTCTGGAAGCAGTATAACCACCTCAGTTAGTGACTGGAGCTCAGCAAAATCACCAACACTGCTCTTGGCCCTAAGCTGGTCACACCTCTGAGTGATGTTAGTAGAAATACCACTCAGTGGTAGGCAGAGTATCTCTATGTTTTCCTATTTATTGTAAAAAATCTCAATTAATGGAAAATCCATTGTGGCTTAGGTCAGCCAGAACTAACTTCATTTGAAGACCATCACTGGTTTTTGTGAGCTATTTGTGAGGGCTGCTGCTGTACCTCTTCAGAGATTTTGGGCCTCTTGCGAGCTGCCTTGACACTGATGGAAAGATCCATATGGAATTACTCATGGAGCTCAACACAGGCATCTAGTGATAGGCGCTCTAGGCTATCTGTCCTGGCCCTTGTTGCAAATCCAGGGGACTTGGGTAACATGCCTATGGCACATTGCTGAACTTTAGGCACATCTCAGACACCATATCACAGAATCACAGAATTAATAAGGCTGGAAGACACCTTTGAGATCATCAGGTCCAACCTGTGACCTAACACCACCTTATCAAGTAAACTGTGGGACTGAGTGCCACATCCAGTTTTTTTAACGCTTCCAGGAATGGTGACTCCACCACCTCCCTGGGCAGCCCATTCCAATGCCCAGCCACTCTTTCTGTGAAGATTTTTTTCTGAATGTCCAGCCTAAACTGGTCTGTAAACTGACAGTAGATGAAACATCAGACTGTTGCCCTCCTGGCTGCAAGAGGCTGTGAATACACAAAATATTAGGTGCTCTGGACTCCCTCTCAGGTTGCACAGGAAAATGTCAAAGGATCAATCTAAAAACCCCCATAATCGGAGCAGAATAGGCTGCTTTTTTGTCTCATACACAGCTGAAATTCAGAATCAATTCTGACACTGCTGAGTTAGTCCATGTTTTCACTAATGCATGAATGCAGTGAGCACCAGGCTAACATACAGCAAGTGCTTGAAATCTCATAGAATCAAAGAACCATAGAAATGTTTAGACTGGAAAACATCTTTAAGACCATTGAGTCCAACCATTAACCCAGAGCTGCCAAGACCATCACTAAGCCGTGTCCCTAAGCACCACATCAGCAGTTCTTTTAAATAATCCCAGGGATGGTGACTCTGCCATTTCCCAGGCCAGTTCCAACCTTTGACAATCCTTTCCATGGTGAAAGAGCCCAGACATCCAGCCAGGTTTTTTACCAGAAACCCTTCACCATACAAGCCATGAGCAGCCAGCTTCTCCAAGAGATTGCTGTGCAAAGTGTTGCCAGAGGCTTTACTAAAGTCTAGATAGACAATACCCACAGCCTTTCCTTCATCCACTAAGCAGATTCTCATGTCTCAGTAGGAGCACAATAGTAGGAGAGACTTTCAGTGTTGGTCATCTCAGCTTATTTCTTACATTATTTTTTTAAAAATTGAAATAAACTATTTTGGTCTTAAAATTCAGAAATTACCTATCAGGTTGTGAGATTTTTTCAGTTTTCAAGGTAACGTGGGACCACATTGGAAGTCCATGGCTGGATTTTGCAAGAAGGATCCTGCTCAGCCTGCTGAGACTCTTTTGTTCCTGAGCTTCTGAAAATGTCCTTTCAGGAAATCACAAGATCTGTGATTTTCCTTGGGCTGTTTTGTGAAAATTTGCCAATGACAACACAAAACAAGCTTCAAAGAATGATCCCTGAAAGGATTTAGCTTGGTTGATTAGGGAGGAATCTCCAGAGCTTCCTGTAAAGCACCATCGTTATGCATCACGGGATAGTCCAGTCAGAAGATACTAATATCTAAGGGTATAGGTGGGGGCTGATGTAAGGCTGGTATTTTCAACACTGCAAATGTTAGGAGACCCCCATCTGAAATCTGTTCAATACTTCCCAGCATCAGGCACAGTATAATCACATAGTAAGGGACATTCCCTAGGGCAGAGACAAAAACAAAACCCCAAATGGCTGCCAGAGCACAAAAATGACCAGGAGAGGTCATTTGACATTTGGTCAATGACAACCAGAACCGAGATGGAACCCCAGGCTCAAGAACCCCTCATTTGTACAGTCAATCAAACAAGACTTTGCCGCTTCCCAGTGACCTCGGGAGGATTGTGAATCCAGTATCAGACAGGGAAAGCTCTGTGCAGAAAAAGAAGATATTGGCAGGGCACCTTCACTAGCAGCCTAGGAGGCCAAAAGGTCAGTCTCACTGATCTGTCTGCTGCTCCCTTCAGAAAACAAAGGAATGCTTAATGTCTGCTCATCACCTCATCCAACAAATCTAGTTTCAATTTCATGCATCACCCATTTTTCTTAAAGCAAAGATAAAAATCTTGTTTTCTTTTCCCCTCCCCCTCATTTTCTTTCTTTCCAAAGATTTAGGAATAATGCAAACTTTAATTTCAGAATTGGTTTCTTGGAGTGAATTTCAGTTTGCTCAGTCTAGGGGAAAATCCACAAGCAAGAGAAATTAGATTTCTAAATGGCAAGAACAAAAAGGAACTGTTCTGTAAAATAATGTAAATGCCCAATAATCAGAAGAACAAACCAGAGAAAGAAACTGGTATCAGCGTGCTTTTGTGGCAGTGAGGTGGGTTAGAAGGACCTTGAGGATGTTCTGAGTCATTGCCTACAATTCCTTTTTGAGGCACAAATGCTCCTCTGATATAACACAGTTCTGCTTTCTTTCATCTGCCCACTTTTTCTTCCCTTTAAAATAGAGGTACTGGGGTATTTTATGGTAGGAGGGGGATTTCTGCCATTTGTCTCACATAGAAGTAGTGGAGGAGCAGCATTTGTTGGGGAGAAATTTATTAGGTGGCTTGAATCACAGTTCTGAGATCAAAAAAATATCACTGCCTCCAAAATCTTTTTGAGGAAGCTGAAATACGGGGCCTCAGCCTTGACACAAATATCAACACACTTCGTGCTTCCTTTCACCAAATAGTGCAAAACAAGGTAAAAAGAGGAGAGACCAGAATATCAAACATCTCTTGTTGAGACAATGAGGAACTGTAGGAATTGCTGAACTCCCAGTATTCAGTAGAACTCATACAGTGACTGAAAAGGTTAGCAGTGAAAATGAATGTATTCATTACTGAGTGAGGGGAGTTAGAGGAAGCTGCCCCAAAACAAGACTAAACTAAAGAAAGACCAAGGAAACAATATTGTTACCTTAAGAATATGTAAAACACTCTGGCTTGGGCCTAAAATAGTCAATTACACATCACAATGTCGCCACTGTATGTATATCTGCTATAATTCATGTCAACATCAGCAAGTGAGAATTCAGCTGACAAAGGAAACATTATTTTTTGAACAGAAATTGCTGCCCAGGAGTGTATTCTGGAGGGTGACAGAAAGTTACAGTTTGTGCCAGTAAATACTGTACCTCTTAAGTGATAATTTTCTTTGCATGATCAATTGGGACATTTTATTAAAAATACATTAATTTTTAAAATAGGGTATTAAAAAAGTTAATAGCATGCCGCAGAAAACAGCATTTATTGGTAATAAGAGGAAAGCAAGGGCAGTCATGCAGGGAAAATGGCTACAGGAAAGAAATTCAGAGGAATGGATATGCTGTTTTAGCTGGCTTCAGCATAATTTCTCATTGAAAGTGTTTCTTTTTCATTGTCATACCAGTTCACACCCTTTTCTTCTACCACATCTGCCTCCTCTGGCTGGACTATGCTGGCAGCTACATGGCACATCTCAAAAAAACCTCTGCAGACTTCAGGAACAGAATCAAGAAGAGAAAGTGGAGATTGCCTACTTTGCTGGGCTCTGTAGTGCTTTGCTATGTGCAACAGAGCAAACATCCTCTCTTAGGTTTAAAAGTCCCAGCAAATTACTTGACAGCATTAGGAGGTGCAGCAGAGGAAGGATAATTTCCACAGGGTATGGATCTGACAATCCATCCTGCTCCTCTCCCATGGTAGGGCAAAGGGATGATTAAACCCCAAATCTCCTAGCAGTTTTTAAAACCAGGAAGGAATAATCTCGACGGTGGGTGGCATTAACTCCTTCAAAAGCCCCAGGTTTGCCAGGCTGAAGGTGTCAGGGGAGACCTATGGCACTTCAGTCATCTGCTGGAGCCCACCTGGGGTCAGTAAATCATTATTATCTAGCAGACATCAGGCAGCTTCTGTGAAGTGAGCAGGTCTCTTTCAGGGTCCCAGTGGGCAAATATTCACCCTACAAAACTGCTGGTGTAATTGGTGCTAATTGTCAGTGTCAGCAGAGGCCATAAGATGCTCCCTGAGTGTCAGGGCTGAAGCAGGTAGGCAGAAAATCCTGGTGAATGCTCAGTGCCCTGCAACAGATACTAGCTGGGCAAAGCTATCAACCCACAGGCTGCCAATTCTGCAATAAATAAGCAAATAAATAATATAAAACTATAAAGTGAAAAGTCCCAGGCTGCTTTTGAGCTGTGTATAGGCCTATAGTGGCAGAAGTGTTTCACCAAAGCCATTGCCTCATGAGTGCACGGGAGATGCTATTGAGTTAAACAGTACCACGGGAAATCCAAGTCTTTCTGACCAAAGTGCAAGCTTCTTCCAGGATTTGGGACAAAATATTAATTTAAAAAGCAAAATCAGAATGGCCTCTTGTGGGCAGAAGCATTTTTCCCCATTTCTTCATCCCATCAGTTTTGAAATATAGGGAAATAGTGTAAGGAGCTCTGACCTGCTAAGGCTGGAAGGATGCTTATTATGAGTGACATGAGATAAATGAAAGATAAACAGAAAATTCACATGGGGTTTAACATTAAGTAAGGCTTCCTGAACATAGGGTGGGTTAGCCTGCCAGATACAAAGCTGCCTCCTTCTCTCCTGCTGAATGGAGCAAAAGGACAATATCTATGGCAATTCCATATGGTTATGGTGTTGGTGTTCACCTCCCTTTTGCCCCTGACCTAACACCAGCGACCCTGCCAGTACAGCCCCAGATCCAACACAAGCAGCTTCCATGGTCAGTTAGTGTCCCTTTGCTGACAGAGTTAAGCCTTGCTGAGGGGAAATCAAGTGTGGTTTGTCAGGTGTCATACATGAAATCCCTATTTGTGCTTGGTCTTTGCATATTAAGTGCTTTAATTAATTTGAGCTTAATATTTTTAAATTGAATGTTAAAATTAACCCATCAGCCCAGGTACACAGATCAAGTTTTTATGGTCTTCCTGTGTTTACTGTATACTTTTACAAGTGTTTTAAGATGTGTTGGATGTATTTTTTTATGTTTTACTTGTACCTTGGTTTCAAGGCAGATTTTAAAAACCCCAGTTGCAACAAACAGCCCAGCCCCATAGCCATACCCCCGTAAGCTCCATGACTCTTATCTCAACTAATATCACCCCTCTGACAAGGAGGAGCCATTGGTTGACAGAGGTAATCCGTCAAAGGGAAAACACCAATCACCTTAAACCAAAGGGGCGGACTGTGGGCGGAGCAAAAGCTATAAAGGTGCAAGAGAAAGACACACCCCCCCCTCTCATTTCCCCTTCCCCTCCAGCTTGCTAAGTTCAGTGCTGGAGAAACCTACTCCTTTTCAGGGGCCTTTAGAAATATATATATTTCTTTTTGACCAGCCTAGCACTGCAAGTTTTTTTCTCTACCTGAGGTTCAGAGCTGCCTAAGCCTGAAGGTCCTGAATCCCTGCGCTCCTGGGGCATACCTCCTGAGCCACTAGGATCCCAAATTTTTATATTTTGTTAATTTTTGCAATTTTTCAATTTTTCTGTTTTAATAAATTGTTTTAATTTCTACAAAGAGTTGTCTCATTCCTCACATCAGGCTCTGGTCCCATTCAGTCCCTGCACGAGCACCATGGCCTGTCAGGGGTGCCAGCATGTCTAGAAGAGGTGTCTTTCACAGAGATGTTAAATTATCACAGTTTTTGAAAGATATCAAAGTCGTTATCAGATTGCAGATGACTATTATCAGCATACAGCAGAGGTGCATAATGACACCCTAGGGCAAGATAGAACTTAGATCTTTCCAATAAATAATGCAATTTAATTTTATAGCTTCCCCCCACTTGCCTTCGGCCATGTGTCTTGCTGGCTGGGGCATTTTGGAAATGGTTTATATGACTGTGTGTAAGTGATTCTCAGGTGGCAGAGGCAGCAGCATGGCTTTTCCACAGTGGGCACTACATGGCCACATTGTATGGCTGGGTTAAGGAAAGAGCATCACAGGTTTGCCTGGCTGTGCTCTAACCTGGCCTTGCTGTTTGCTGCACCATTTCAAATCCACGAGAGCAGTAGGCAAGTTCATCCTAAGAGGTGATGGGACACCAGCTGGCATCATAAAACTGCTCCTTACCAGCCCGACAGCAAAATCATCTGGCTCTCATTCACATTCATTGGGGGTCTTTTTAGCTATTAAAAGCAAGACTCCACATCAAGTGTGGTCCTAATGGTGCACAAATTCTTTCTGTTTCCCATTTCCACAGACTACATGCTCTGTGTTCTGGTCAGAAAGCAAAGCAGGGGCAGACACTGGTTTATCCCTCCTCCCCCTGTCTCAGCTCCGTGCCCTTCACACATAAGGGTTTGTCTTTGTAGACTAAGCCATAAGGAGCAGAACTGATAAAATATTCAGGAGGATTTTCAGTGACCTCTACTGTAAGATTCCCCTCCACCAAGGTAACACAGGTTCAGAAAGAAAGAGTGAAAGAAAAAGCAGTTTTAACAATCAGCTTTTCTGATCAACCAAATAAATGTAATTAGTAAATGTTCCTTTGTGTGGAGAAATGTCCCTGTTTGTACAAATACAGCCTTTAGGTGTCCTGACCTCTACATTCACAGTTGTGGAGGAATGAGAAAGTGCATAAGGCTTTACTACTGCTTTTGCAACTGCTGAAGAAAAAATGGAAATCAGTTAAGGACCCAACGCAGTGTGCTGGGCTTTAAGAAGAATCAGGATGCTGAGGAAAAATAAAATGTTGCAAAACCCAGCAGGGCTTTCAGTCTGCTGGAATAAACCATTGTAACAATTGAAAAGATGCTGATTTTGTTTGCTTGTTTGTTCTGATGGGATTAAGAACTATTTTCTTCCTCTTCCTTCAGGGAGGAAAGCTTCTTCTCACAACATTCAGCTGGAGAACATAACAAAGTTTAGCTATAGATGGCTGCAGTTTGTTACCTTCCAGGAAGGCTTTTCTGGGAAAGTAGATTTTGGGGCTTTTTTCTGCCAATGACTGCTACAAGACACACAACAGTTTGTACCTGTCAGCAAAACCAGTCCTTTTTCTTAACTGCCCTCCTGCTTAACACTCCTATTTCACAGTGTCAGGCACTGTGAGCACTTTAATCTGTTAAAAGGGCTCTTTTTTCCTTTTAACACTAAACCCATGTTTTATTTATCAGTCTTTGATATAGAAACACTTAAAAGGCATAACACGTTTTCTGAGATGGATGGCTTCTCTATGGCTGTTGTGCCTCTGTGTGTGTGTGAGCACACAGGTGTTGTTGCTGCTTCTGCACATCCAAAGGGAAGCATCTCTATAAAGGAACACTCTCTAGCATGTGGTCCAGAACTCCAACTCTCTAACACCACCTCTCTGAGAACAGAGACCTATAAAAATGTCCTGTAAAGGGTCAGATTCAGCTCTCATTGAACTCAATGGGCGTCTTTGCCTCAGCTTTAGTGGGATTTTTTTTTCAGGTCCTGCTGAAAGAGAGAGAAACAGTGGTGATCAAAAGGAAACCTAAAAAACTGAATTTTGTTTATGGGATGTTTTAAGGCCATATGAAACTGTTTAAATTTATTATTTCCAGATGATAGTATGAATTTTGGTCAGGATTACAGAAACTTAATTTGCTAGCTAGTGAAATCTAATTCCCCTCATTCCCCTGCCGTGTTCAGTGTTTCTTTGGGACAAGTATATTCCAGCCCCACAAGCTGCTCCCGTCCTGCAGCCTGCCTAGCAAAGGCAGGAGCTTTCCCCAGCCCTCCCACCACCTGCATGAGTGCTGTAGCTGTGTCAAGAGAATCACTGGAACCCCTTCTCCCCACGTGCAGAGCAGAGAGCTCCATGCTGTGCGTCATAGCGAAAGACCTCACTGGCTGCAGAAATTGCTCAGCTGACGATCCAAGGGCAGCCAAAAGCAGCTCTTAGACTTCCCAAGGGCTGGAGAGTGCAGTTTGCAGCATGTACAAGTTGCTGTTGCAGAAAAGGAGAGCCTTTCACACTGCTCAGGCACGAACACAAGCCCAGAGCAGATCTAGGACCTGTGCAGTGCCTCTGCCTGCAGTGCAGACCACATCTGTGCTACGTTCCACAAGAAACACACATCCACGTGTGCATTCACATATGTGCCCTCTGCACTGCAAATACCTGTATCCTGCACCACGGTCTTCCCTGGCTCTGCAACACCTGGAATGCTGATCTAGTACATAATTAGTGTTTAATGGTGGTCTGGGAAAGAGAAAATACGTGTTTTCTCATAAACTGGGGGGACAGGACATCTGTTCCATCGTAGGCTAGCTCTGCCACAGAGAAAACCAGAGTGTGGAGCCTGGCCCTTGGGCCACAGAGGATCACAGCCTCTCCAGGGAGCAGCTGGGAGTAGGAGGTGAGTTTTGCTGCTCCCTCACAGCAGCTGAGCTGGGGTAGGGGCAATGACCATCCTCTCACACCTTCTCCTCTCGCTGTGGCCAACCAAGGTCTTAAGTCTGCAGACAGAAGGGCCATTATTGGGTTGCTCTGAGCTTTTCCAGGTAAGAATGAGCTCCTGTCTCACCTGCTCTTAAACAGGAAGGTTGGGAACTCTAGCATCACTCCCTTCTCACCCTTTATAGTCTGCTCACGGTCTGTGATCAACTCTCCCTGGAAGCAAAGGGGGTTAGAGAGTATCTCCTAAAGGGATGCCATCAGAAGCACTCCAGCCACATTATCTGTGGATTCAGTCCCTGCAGGAGCTCATTCCCTTTCTGACAATCCAACAAAACACCCTCACTGCACACAGGAATCCCAGCAGTGTGTGAGCAAATCCCAGGATTACGTGATCAGGGACAATAAGCCCCACATTCTCAAAAATCAAGCAAGTTTTAAGGCCAGCAAGGTAAGAAAAAGCATTGGTGGGATCGAGATACTTGTTAGTGGGGTGGAAAATGTCCTTGTGGGAAAATTTGCAAACCATTTCACTTGCCCTTCAAATACAAACAAGGCTGGGTCATGCCAACCACTGTGCCCCAGTTACTGAAACCGGGGTATTTTAAATATCCAAGAGGAAAATTGCTGAGCACCAATTCTTTGCATTGTATTTTTTTACCCTTGTCCTTATTTGCAAATTTTTCTCCCGAGATGTTTCTGAAAGCATTGGGTTTAGGCCTGCATTGAAACGAGTTCTGGAGCCTGGGGATGCCCCCTTGATAGCTCAGGAGGCACTCAGTGCTGCCAGCCTGGACTGCCTCGGGTCTGTCAGATGGTCAGGAAGATGATGAGATATCTAGACACCCTTGGAGTCCTGTTGGCTATTTGTCTTTCACTCACATTTCACTGTGAAGGGGTTGCTAATATTTAGTTGCTTAAAGAGAAAATTCTGTTCACAACCCTCAGTTCATCCAAGCAGACTGTGCGTTGGTCTCATCCCCAGTAGCAAAGTGATATTTTTCCCCTGAAAATATGGCTCTTGCTCTACAGAGACAGCTCCATTACGTAATCCTGTCAATCAGCTGCCAATCACATCACTATGGTAACTGGGTGCCAAATCCAATACTAAGATAAGCACTAAATAGCTGCCAAATGGGGCCCTCTGTTCTCACCATTTCTAAACCTTCATTTTCCTTTTCTCCTCCTCTGTGTCTGCTCTTGATGTGCAGTTTGCCCTTTCCTAACAGGGTCTCTGCAATGACTCCCTGCTCAGTGTCCTGCAGCTATTGAGATACCACTGAGGTTGGAAAACAGGGTTGGCTGTAATTAATTTTCAAATAAATGTAAACCAAATAGACTGTATTTTTTGTTGTTTTCTCTTATTTCATTTGGAGTCTCTTGTTACACCCTCCATTTGCCGTGGCTACTGTCCATGTTCTCTGAGCAGCCAATGACAGAAGGAAAAGATGAGACCAAGGATTCTCTAACCTGTTATTCTTCCTCCAACAGCAACAGATAATTAAGGAAAAGCTATAGGAAGCAGAGGAAATAGAGGAATTCTTCCAGCAGTCAGTAGCTCAATGACTTCCTGAGCTGGAAGCAACATCGGGAATATTGTAATTGTCCCTGATAGACCTCCCACATCAAATCTGTTGCTCCCAGTTTTAACTCATTTACAATTTTTACAATTTTGGCCTCCACAACGTCCTGTGTCAAAGGGTTCCTCAATGTAATTAGTGCAGGGTGTGTAAAGTTCTTTTTTGTGTTTGGGTTAACCCCTCTCTTCAGGCATTTCCGCCGACTGCCTCCTTGAATGTTATACAATGAAAAGTACTTTAATTCCCATTCCCCTTTGACTATTCCTGGAGCTAGCACCTGTTGTTTCAGTTATCAAAAACCACGGAAATGTTTTGTTTCCCTGATTATTTCCACATGGTGCAGGTTGAAAACACTGAAATGTTTCCATATTCAAAATGTTATAAATAATCTTCTTGGAAAATTCTCCCTGTGGTGATTTGAACCCAGCCAAGGCAGAAGAGAAATGAGACTTATCACTTCATGGGAAATCCTGCCATTTTGACTTCTTTTCCAGTTTGAAAAAACAGAAAAGGTATAATTTTTGCCAAAATTAAACCCAAAGTGACTTTGGAGAGCTCCATGTTATTGTGTTCCAAGCAACAAAATGTGTCCAATTGCATAAAAGTTGAAAAACAAACCCTGCCTTTCAAACATGCATGTCATAGTGAAAATTAGGGGGGAAAAAAAAAAAAAAAGAAAAAGAAAGAAAGAAAGAAAAGTATTTATGCCAAATACTATACTGTGAAATTTGATGTTTTGGTAACTTCAGACACTTCGGGAATTTTGCCTCCGAACTGAAGTTTCATCCCCTCCAAATAAAAATCAAGCAATATTCACAAAATATAGCTATTTGGAAGGAAACCATGCTGGTAAAAAATGTTCTCGTGAGATCCCACATCATCACATCTCATAGGTCAATCTCAGGGACAAGAAAAGTGACCAGGATTTTTTCCATGACTCTGCCCTGATGAAAAGGGTTGGATTTACAGGCTGGGTGTCAGCTGTGTCCCAGTCTCCTGCTACAAAGGGGCCTGAGCTCACTGTGGCTGGAGTTTTCAGGGACCCTGTGGCCAGAGGGGCTCCTGCGCCAGGGCATCTCTCTTGCTTGATGCCAGCTCAGATCTGCCACCATGTCCCATCAGGAACCCCAGACAGATGTCCAGGAATGGTGTTCTCTGGAAATCGGGTGGCTGGTTGCTCCCCAAAGCCAGGAGCCATGTGCACCATGGGACTGGGAGAAGAGGGAGGTGTTCTGCAATGGAAAAGCATTTATAGGGCCACAGATGCTGATCTTCTCCATGCCCCAGCAGCTGGGACATGCTCATGAGCAGGCACGATGCCATCCTGACAGGTGGACTTCAGTGTAGGTAGCCAAAAGGTCACATATGTGCCCAAAAGACATTTGTTGAAAGCAGATGCTGCGAGCCAGGAATAAGAAGTAGTCTGGAGCTCCCACACATCATTAATACAGCATAATCCCCACCACTGGATTGACAACAAAGATAAACATTGGGTTGTGGTAGGTAAGATACAGATTTCCTGATTATAGACCAATGTAATATATTAAATTCTTTTTCTTCCCTTTTGTCTTTCTTCTATAGAATGGGCAAAAAGGGGCTTCCCATATTTGGTAACCTATTTTGAGAACTGTGTGTATCATAAGAGTAGGGAAAAAAACCTACACAACCCAAATGTGCTTCACAGCTTTGGATGTGGATAGGAATACAGATTAATATGATATTAATGTAATGCAATTAAGAGAAAGCTGATGTTATTGTTTGAGACAGACATTATTTCCCCATAGAAGAATAAATCAATTGCAATTATTGCACTTTCTGTAAGAATTTGCACATTTTACTCTAGGTCAAGTCTATCACTGAAATGAGGTACTACTATATTTTAGCTAGACTGAACAAAGGGCAGAGGCAGTGACAGGTACAGCATGTAACTAATCACGGTGCATGGGTAGCAGTTCAAAAGCTAATGAGGGACAAACTAGACCTAAACATTCTCCTGAGTCCTTGCATTCTTTAAAAATAAAATAAACAAAATCCAGTCAGAAAATAGATAGATAGATAGATAGATAGATAGATTAAAGAAGGAAGAAAAGAAGCCAGCCTCTCCTGCTTTTCCACCAGATCAGCAGTAACACAAATCCTCTTCTGCAGCTCTTTATTGCCACCAGTCTTTGACATAGTCACACTATGACCCCTGCACCTGTAATGTGATACACAGGAGAAACAAAGGCATGAAGGGAAAGGGCTCAGCTTCCTCTCCTTAATTACTCCATTCAAAACAAAAGCCACCCA
This sequence comes from Aphelocoma coerulescens, assembly GCF_041296385.1. NCBI lineage: Eukaryota > Metazoa > Chordata > Aves > Passeriformes > Corvidae > Aphelocoma > Aphelocoma coerulescens. Next base: position 58,918,497 of record NC_091019.1, read on the forward strand.
AGGAGTCGTTTGGAAAGGAAAACAGTACTGAGCACCCTTGCAGTTGCTGTGGACAAACGGGGTGTAAGTAAAATTCCCCCCTGGAATAGAGCCAGGGGACATGAGTGCCACCAGCATTCTCCTCCTATCCCGCATGCAGAAACAGAAATGCTCTAATCCCCTTTAGGCACCAAATTTCTTCACTATATGGATAGCTGGTGATAGGGAAGAGCTGCACCTTCAGGCAGCCAAGGCCAGGTGGAGATTTGGAGCAGAGGCAGGGGGGGTGACGCAAAACGGCTGCAAGCGCTGTGTCTCTGAGCCAGATAAAATCAAAGTGTGCTTGGAGCAGTCTGGAAGCCAGGCTGGCCAAGAGAGGATATGCCTCAGCTGTGCTTTCTTAACAGCTTCACTGCAAATTACTTGTGTCTAAAACCTGGTTACTGCTGATTTTTGATTGCATAGACCTTGTGTGCCCACCAGATTATTTCAGGATAAATCTGAACAACATTATTAAGCTTAAAGTACTGGGATTCCCTGTGCTATGTCACTGCTGTGTGTTTGCAAACCTGAAGCACAGATGGAGGCCTGGGGCACCTCTGGCATCCCACCAGGCGTGGGTGGACTCCTAAGTGTGATGCAGGCAGGCACCACAGGTCTCAGCAGGGATGCAGCAGGTTTCCAACATGTGGGGACAGTTATGACAGCTGCTGCCTCCCAGCTCAGACCAGTCTCAGGATGGTCCTTTTCCAGTCCAGTGTGAGATGTGGGAAGATTGAAGCTGGGCTTTTATGGCTTGATGCTGACAAGGATGGAGGAGAGCTGTTCACAGAGCAAAGGAGGAATTCCATTGCTGCCTCCCAGCTTTTCTGTGGGAAAGGCCCATGGAAAAGCCTCCTTCTCCCCTATGGCTGCCAAACACAGCCCAGAGGAGACACTGAAAGTTTCATGGCTTGAGGTCACACCCTAGACTGAAAACAGGTCTAACACAGTTCATCTCCACTGTTAAAATGAACGTGAGCAAGTGTGTGGCTAAGCTTAATATAAATACCCGATATTAGTGGGTTAAATTGCAAATAACAGTAAAAGACACAATTTTTTTGTATCTTATGATTTAAGATTTTCTTTGCATCATATTTGAATACTTGCTGGTGTACCTCTATACTATTGCAGTATCTTCAGCACCGGTATGTGTTGGATTTTCAGCAAGCATCAAAAGCCTCATGTTTTAAAGCTCTTTCATTCAGTCAGAGAATAGAAAGCTCTAAATAATTCCTGTTGTGTTTTTTCACATTAAAGAGCAATAACTAAGAACAACAGGAGCTAATCTATTCCATGTCTTCACATCCCTCCAGCGACATGTTACAGGAAAGTTGACACTTTGTCCTACACAAAAAGCAGGCTTTCAAGAGACACAAAACCTTGCAGACACCTCACTCTACAGAATATTTTCTCAGAGATTTCATTTTTTTGAAAGGCCTTCACAGAAACCACCAGAAGTATATTAGTGACAAGAAACACCTTACATGGTTGAACAGGGAAATTCTCCCAAGATTATATCCTTTTGATTCAAATGTGTAAAAACAAACAGCTAAAGGGATATACTTTTAACATCTTTCACAACTTTCCACTACCTTCACAGCACACCTTTAAACTCGATCAGGATTTCAGTTCTGTCTCCTGACAGTTAAAAAACCACATAGTTAATGTGTATTCCCCTCTCCTACACAAGGTTAGTGTGAAGTGTAAGGTGGATGCAGTGGGGCTGACCTCTGCTGATCTCAGCTCTGTGTCGTGTGCAGGGTTCAGTCCCTGAGCTCCTGAATGCAGAAAGCACCACGAGAGAGCTGCAGCTTGCCCGAGTCATTCCTCACCTCTCAGAGCTCCCCAGGAAGATCTGTCTGTGACAGATACCCCCACAAGTACCTGGCTAATGGTTTAAGTTGGGTTTTTAAAGGATACACTGATGGAGGAGCTGGACTGAAGACATCTGTTTTCTGTCAGTGTGCAAAAAACTGATTCCCCTGGCAACTGGCTGGAGAGAGAGATGCCTTTGTCCCAGCGAGGAGATGAGGTTCATGCTGTTCCCCAGAGCCTTAAAGGGCCATATGTGTTGTAGAAACTCTCCTGGCCAAAGCAGGACAGGCTATGACCCAACCATCCTGCATCCATGCCCTTGCCCAGCTCTCACTGCATTTTCAAAGCCCTACACACACCAGCCCCTCCCCGTTAACATTTTTCTTAAGAGGCTTATTTGTGACTGTCACATGCCATACACCCCATCCATCTCCATAGTGTCTGCAACATCCATGGTCAGACCCAAGTGGCACTACCCCTGAGAGAGTTACAGGTCCCCACAGTATTTTTCCCATATTATGTTGGCCTATCCACGTTTTATGCACCTCTTCCAAATGGTGTTTTAGCATCCAAAGTTATTGTGCAAGATCTCCAGAGAGGGCTAGATCCTCCTGGCCACAGGTAAAAATTTACAACAGGTAAAAAGGGAAAAATTTTCCCTCCTGCTGGCTCTGCCTGTGTCAAAACAGGGGAAAGAGGAAAAGGAAAGTGTGATCTCTACAGAGCTATTTCAGACTGTCCCAGCTGAAAATCCAAAATTGAATGCTTTGCAAAACAAGCTTTTATCTTAACAAGCTCTATCTATTGACTCTATCATATTGGCCTTTATGAATATTTCATGCATTCTCCCTTCTCCCCACTCCTTCTCCCATTTATTTGTTAAAGAGAACTTATTAAAACTGCAAAAAATGCATTTGAGGGGCATTTATTTTAAATACTTACAGGATGGTGTAATCAAAAACGTGTTTTAAAGATTTAGCAGAATCAAACACACAAGATTAAAGCAAGCAGAGAGCCAATTAACTATGTTACACAGTAACAGGGCAGTCAATAAGTCATAAAACCATCAAGTTGTCTTGGTGGTGAAATGTTTTTAATCATATCTAGATAAAAGCTATTCTGAAGACATGCACTATGCATTGAAAGTATATTTATTGCACACATGTTTTAACTCTACTTTGTAAGGTACAGAGTTTAAGGTCAGTTTGCAATAGCAGAAAGCCCTCCTTGTACAAAATTCATATATATAAATTTTTCAATTATATCAACAAAATGGAGAAAGGGCTCGGCAGTGCAGAAAAGGTAAATACTGGCAGACAGAGCTCACTATAAACATTCTTTCATCTTATTTGAGCTGATCTAACTCTAAAATTTCTGTTGTAGGCCTCTTTACTAAATATACATGCGAACACAGCCCTTTCTTTGCTAGAATATGATCTTATAGTGACCAAAATCTGGGCCAGTAACAATTTTGTCCCTAAGATTAGACAAAAAGTGTTTGCAGTTTGCACATCCACGGCTGGTGGGTGACAGAACCTCCTGATGATGAGTGTAGTTTTTTCATTTACAGCAAACTCTGGGTCCCACAGTTCTTTTATTTGCTCCACAGATGCAGCATGGACTATCCAAGTTCCTCTTGCAGAAAACATTCCAGTAATGGAAGAGAAGGGAGGTAAAATTAGGTATTCCATTTATCTCATTGCCAGAGGAGCTTTTGAACAATGAATTTCATTTTTCCTTCCATTGCACTAAAACAAAACTCTGCTTCTTCAAAAAACATCTATGAAATTAGACCAGCACAACATTGATGGTATGAACTAAAGAATTAGATTTCCTGCGCTTGAAGGAAACAATTGAGGAAGATTACAAAAGGGAGGGCAAACTCAAAGTCTTCAGCTATCATTAAAACTATTTATATCCTTAGCAAGGCAGAAAATTGGATCGCTCTCCTTCTGTTCATAATTTAATGGCTTCTGTTCAGTCACAGCCCTACCTACCTGCTTAAAAGCAAATTGTGTGTAGCAGTGATCCACATTCATTACCATCCTCTCTCCAGATAATTTGACAGTTCCATGGCATGGTGCCACAGCTGGTGGTTAGCTCTATCCCCAAGTATCACACTCCTGCAAGATGCTACAGTGACAAAGAAACTGCCCGCAGCTCCCTTTGGCTTTCCTCATCTGGTCAGCATCCACTCCAAGGGAAAGTGCTCCAGGGACTTCACGGAGGGAAGCGGGCATGAACCAGTCCCACTGCTCTTGCACTGGTTTTGTTTGTTTATTTGGTTGGCTTTTTAACAAGATTTAAATATGCACAGAATGAGCAGTTAACTGGAAATAATGAGGTGTGAAAAAGAACCTCTCACCCTTAAGTACTGGAAACTGCCCCCATTTCCTCTGACCAATTGGCTGCTTCTTAGCCACTTGAGATTTTCTCAGGGGACTCAGTGAGGCCAGTAAGGAAGACTTAGAGAGATGATTATTCACTTCTCCATCTCCTCAATACAAGTTTGCTGTTATCCCAGTATGCTCCACCACCACAGACTTTTGCATGCAAAGAGGTGAATAGCTGATCAGTCCAACAAGAAGTTTATTATAAAATTGATGTTACAAAAAAAACCACAAACAACCTCCAACTCCATAATTTTCTGCCTTATTGTCAAATGCACCACCATTTAGACTCGATTTGCATGATTTACTGTGCATATGTTTTTTCTCTGTCTCCAAGCCCAGAATTATTTCCTATTGAGGCTATATCAGCTGCTGGTGCTTGCAGATTGTCTTTGTCCTTTCCAACCTGCAAAATATCATCTGCAGAATCCAAATCACTGTCTGCCTATTCTCTTATCTTCTACTTCTTTTACCCATCAATAGCCAAGCTGTGCTGTTCAGTAACTACAGCATATTGTACGAAGAAACTGATAAGTACATCAAACAGCATTCACAGACTACACACAAACATGTGCCACTGACATTTTTTATTGCCTGTGACAAGTCACCCATCCCCACTCAGTCTTTCCAGATGCATAATGCAGATTTCAAATGTGTGTCACTGTAGGTACTCTTTATTATAGAGAATTTATGCATATATAATCACAGCTAGAATTTGTAAAGCATATGTGGACAAAAATTATATTTCTTTATAGAATTACAAAAAAAAGAGAAAAGATTACTATGAAAATATAAAATGGAAGAGCTAAATTTAATTTTAGACCAAGGACTGATCAGACACTGTCTTGTGATTTATTTCCCCTCAGCTAAGAGTGGTAACTGGTCTTGTGTGACTTCCACATCAGTTGCTCTGCAAAGTAATATCCACTCTGTGTAAAATTCACACCACTGATCTGGCTTGTGCTCCGGGTGACAAGGAATTCATAAATAGTTGGTTACTGAGGATTAGTCAGAGGGGCAACCCTTTAAACTACTTGCTTTTTTGTGACCTGCTCATTGCCATCTGAAAAAATCTTTGTATTTTTCTGAACATCTGCAAACTCCCCAGTGACCACAACCCACTTAAATAGAAGTTCACAAAGCTTAAAGAAATTTTGATCTTTTGGCTGAAAATTACTGCAGAAGCTGGTGAAGGGTCTGGAGTACAAATCTTATGAGGAGCAGCTGAGGGAGCTGGGGGTGTTTATCTTGGAGGGAAGGAGCCTCAGGGGGGATCTTATCAATCTCTACGACTACCTGAAAGCATGCTGTAGTGACGTGAGGGTCTGCCTCTTCTCCCAGGCAACCAGCAATAGGACAAGGGAAAAAGGTCTCAGATTGCACCAGGGGAGATTTAGGCTGGATATTAGGAAAAATTTCTTTCCTGAAAAGGTTGTCAAGCATTGAAATGGGCTGCCAGGGAAGTGGTGGAGGCACCATTCAGGCAAGTGTTCAGAAGACGTGTAGATGTGGCACGTGGGGATGTGGTTACATGGTGAACATACCAGTGCTAAATTATTGGTTGGACTTGATGGTCTTAGAGGTTTTTCCAACCTTAATAATTCTAGGATTCTATGGTTCTTTAGATTGAGGCTGGATTTGCAATACAAACTTGAAGTGTCATTTGCTACAAAAAAGAAATAAAATGTGTTGGGCCAACTTGGACTGGTTAATTTCTTAATTCTCTCATAGGGTTCCTGTGAGATTTTGCTCAATCACCTGAACTCTGGTTATGGTTTCCCTCTATCAAATGGCATTTTTAATTACCCAGGTTTTTTTGTAAATGACTAGAGAATCCGAGCCAAGACTACACTAAAGGTCATTAATGAGTCATGTACCTAAATCTGATCCAGTCAAATTTAGGTTTTACTGCAATATATCACCTGGATTATCAATTCTATAGAAATGTATATTACTTGTGCATCCAGTATTCCCATAGTGGCAAGACTGCAAAATTGTGATATAGGCTTTAATATTAATTCAAGATTATTGCAGATTAGGTTTCACATATGTTTTGACTATGATTTTATTCTTCACTATTATTTTAGTTTGCCATATTCCAAGCACGTTTAAAATGTTAACTAACCTTTTGCAACTGTTAATCTGTAATCATTTCCCTCTTACTGAGCCCTAAAAAGAGACTGCAAAACATGGAAAGAATTATGAAAAGAAGGTAGAAGCGTCTGGTTTTTAGGTTTGGGCTGTGACTGACAAGCGGTTCTGTTGTTCATAAAGGGAAAACATCTGTAAAGTTGTAAGCCATCAGGAATGATAACCTCTGCACTCTCACCCCATGCTGAGCTCCAGCAAATGAGTGCTGCTATCTCTCTTGCCAAGTGTAACACGATACAGATGTGAGGTTTGTTCCATACGCTGTTTGTCTGGCTTTGAATCTTCAAGTTAGATTGGGAGGATTCTTAAAACAGCAAATATGGGATCAAAACAAATTAAAATTAATAGAGCGAGAGGAGTAACTATGTATTTTATGTCCATTTTGAAAGATTAAAGATTTTTAGATACTGAAACAAAATACAGACCAGTTTTTACCAGTGCTTTCAGAAAAGATTCCATCGGGGTCTTAAAGAATTGAATAAAGTCACCAGCTTCTACTCAAGTTTGAAAAATTAAAAAAAAAGCTTAAAAAAGTTTTGTCTGCATAGGCAATTAATACCTGCTGTAGCTGTACTGAATGAGACCATAATGCAGGAATTAACAGCATGAAATATTACAGGATAATGGAATAAGTCAGCCCTCAATCTCACAAGTCATACAAAGCCCTGCAGTTTTGCTCAGGTGGCCACATCAACTGCAGCCACAAATGCTTCTCCAGTACTTTTCCCCCCAGGCCCAAGGTTTGACAGGAAACACATTCCACAAACCTTTTAATTTAGCTAGGCTCTTTTTAATGAGAAAGGATGTTTTTAAACAGACATGTGCCCTAGTTTTCCTTCCCCTTCTAGTGCAGGCATCAGCCAAATAAATATTATCAAAGGATTAAATATCTTGTGATATTTCATCTGAGTATATCCGAAGTGCTTTACAAACTTTAATTAATCTCCCAGTGAGAGCAGCACTGATAGACTAATTTGGCAGCTGAGGAGGGGTAGAGGCAGCAGGCCCCAGTGCCTTTGAGAGCCTCACAAGGAACGAGCAGCAGGGCAGGCACAAGACAGGAGGAGTTCCCTGCCTGCATGGCTTTCCTGCTGCATTTTGTCAGGCTGTTGCAATTCATGCAGGGAAGCAAAGCCACTGATTTCATGTTCATGTGGCAGTGGACACATTAACTCTCTCTCCCCATTTAGTGAGCCCCACAGCATCCCTGCCACCACAGCCAAGGCAAGGGCTGTGAGTGGTTCTGCTGTGCCCATGGATTGCTGCAAGCTCCAGCCTCTCCATCCACCTCCCCAGGTGTGGATGTTGGATCCCAGGTAGAACAGAGTTGGACAGAGCCCTTCAGCTTGCAGCAAAGCAGCATGGCACAGCACGGGGCGTCTGAAGCCTGCCTTCTGATGTCTCATTTAAGACTCCTGAGTTACTTTATTTCTCTCAGTGTCAAAAATCATCACCAGCCTGCACGTGATCTCTCTGTACCTGAGACTACAAGGGCTTGGGCAGGGTTTTTTTCTTTCCATTCCTTCTTTACAAAAATGTGTCAAAGACATAATTTATTACAATAAAACTGTGAACATACAAACCAAAACTGACATCTCCTCACTTCAAATTCCTTTGTGCCTAGAAGACAGAAGATAAAAAGGCAATTGATATGGGCAAACAAACCCATATTTTATGTCTTTCTCTGGTCTTTCAGGCTGTAATGGGCTGTGGTCTGAAGCTCAGAGGACTTCAGCCTGATTTATATGCATTTTTTAAGCAAGGCTCAGTGTTTCAGATTTGTGGCAGGACCAGCAGCAAGAGGACTTATGTTAGGGGGGGTCAGCACACAACTGTGCACTGTTCCTCCCTGGGAACACTGAGTGAGCTGTGGCTGGGGCAGGAGTTTTGGAGCACTTCGGTATGGAACTGCTCACTGGGAGTTTTTTGTGATTCATTGACAAGACGATCACCATGGAAAACAGTGTTGGTCCCAGCATATTTGTTTGGTTTGATTTATTATTGGACTTGCTTCCTTTTCTTGTGTATTGTTTTGTTTTGATTTGTTTTGTTTTAATGGCTCTAGGTATGTTTTTGCAGAGCCAGCAACCATGGCCTCTGAAGCAACATAAAGTGCTGTACCTATGGGGACAGCCTTCAGCCCTGGGCTCTGCTCCAGCTGGGTTGTGGCTCTCCGTGTCATGAACAAAGAGATGCCAGGCAGGAGCACCTGAGCAGCATTTCAGATTTGCCAGTGGAGGACTGTGCAGTTTATTCCCATGTCTAAGCAAGCTCCTGAGGTTTCTGGGGAATCACCGACCACAGGCTGGTAGAACAAGAAACATGATGACAGAATAATGCATAGCACCAGCATTTTTCCAGATAAATCCTGAATAATAAAGACTGTGAAGGAGATATTGAGTCTTCTGTTTTCAAGAGTCCTTGATATAGAATTTTAATCCAAACTATGGGCATTACACAGACTGAAGTTTTAAAAACTGGTAGATTAAGCTGTCAGGACTCTTGGTTTTCTGTTCTGAAATGCAGAGACGTGATGCCTGGCAATGGTTATGTAAATACATGTATGTGTGACCGATTTGTCTTGCCACACTGGTGGAGGATGGCTGTGCACACCTCAGCATGGCCTGCTGGCACTCTGCAGGAGTGGGAGTCCCTGGAAGGTGAGGCTGTGGCATTGTCCTTGACTTGAGCATTTTGATGGCATTGAATCAGAACCATTAACCATGGCACAGAGTAGGCTGCAACTGTACCCTGAAAACTGGGTCTGGGTGCTGGCAATGAGTAATAAATTAGTGTTGTGATGACATCATGGCTCTAATGTTCTTCATATCCAGTGATGTTGGGGTGGTAACACAGGATCTTATAATTACAAAATGTTTTGGTGTGGAAGGGACCATAAAAATAATCTCATTTCAACCACCCCTCCATGGGCAGGGATGCCACACGTGAGATCAGATTACCCAAGGCTCCATCCAGCTTGGCCTCAGATAATAGTCCTGTACCCAGCTCCAGAGAGCCAAGCTCAGCCTCACTGGGGTCTGGATCCATTGTCCTCACTTTGAGAGGGTTCGATGGCAACAGGAGATTTCATGTTCCCTCTCAGTCGCACATTGTACACGCCTGTGACAAACCTGTGCACCTTTTTTTGGATGTGAACAACAGCAGCACACTGCTGAGTAGCTGGGTCAGGAAGGAAACATTCTATGATATTTCTACACTGACAAACAGATGTAAAGAAAAGCAGGCAGCTTTTTTCCTCCTCTGCAGTTGCCACAGGATTGTCCCTGTTGACAACATGAGTGACATTTGTGCCTGTGTAATTGTTGGCAAACGCAGCAGGAAGAAGGGTTGAACCAGAAGCCACATGCAAGATTGTTCTACACCTTCTCAAGCTGAGCTGGCCATACATCTTCTCAGGAAATAAAAGCAATAGCCTAGGAAGCAGCAGTATTCACAGTAACATAACATCTGCACAGTAACATACGCAGGCAAAGTGAGACAAACAAAGCAGGATGTATAAATATAAGGGAAAATTATTAATCTTTTGTGTATGTTTAGCAAAAGCTTTGCTGAACACTGTTTCTTATTATGAGGAATATAAGTATGCGGGGATTTTTTCTTAAGTTTTGAAATTCAGGCCCGATTCTCTGAGAATTTCAGTGAATTCTCAAAGACTATTTTGAATCTTAAATGGAAAATTATAAATTCTCCTGTTCAGACTAAATGCTGAGAACTGCAGAATTTCAGCCAAGGTGTGGTTATGGTGATATTAAGTTTCACTGGATGTTTTCCAATTTACTGAAATCTGAAAAAGTCAAAAAACAAAAACCAAACCAAACAAACAAACAAACAAAAAAAAAACAAAACCAAAAAAAACACCCTCAAAAAAACCAAACTATCCCCATTGACTGTCACTGTCATACATGAAATCCCTATTTGTGCTTGGTCTTTGCATATTAAGTGCCTTAATTAATTTGAGCTTAACATTTTTAAATTGAATGTTAAAATTAACCCATTAGCCCAGGTACACAGATCAAGTTTTTATGGTCTTCCTGTGTTTACTGTATACTTTTACAAGTGTTTTAAGATGTGTTGGATGTATTTTTTTTTATGTTTTACTTGTATCTTGGTTTCAAGGCAGATTTAAAAAAAAAAAACAAAACAAAAACAACCCCAGTTGCAGCGGACATCCCAGCCCCCATGGCCGTACCCTGTAGGCACCTGACCCTTGTCTCAACTAATATCACCCCTCTGACCAGGAGGAGCCATTGGTGGATGGAGATGGTCTGTCAAAGGGAGAGCACCAATCACCTTGAACCAAAGGGGTGGGCTGTGGGCAGACTGTGGGCGGAGCAAAAGCTATAAAAGGGAGAAAAACAGACACGCCTTCCTCACTCTCCCTTCCTCTCCAGCTTGCTAAGGCAGTGCTGGAGAAACCTACCCCTTTCTAGGGGCTTTTAGAAATAGATTTCTTTTTGACCAGCCTAGACTGCAAGTTTTTTTTTCTCTACCTGAGGTTCAGAGCTGCCTTAAGCCAAAAGCTCCTGAATCCCTGCGCTCCTGGGGCATACTTCCTGAGCCACTAGGATCCCAAATTTTTATATTTTGTTAGTTTTTGCAATTTTTCAATTTTTCTGTTTTAATAAATTGTTTTAATTTCTACAAAGAGTTGTCTCATTCCTCACAGTCACCTAAGAATAACCCTGAAGAGCATTTAAAAGTGAAGCTGCAGAATCAATCAGTGTAGAAATTCTTGCTTGACCCCATTTTCTTGAGCATTACCAAGTCTCAAACCAAGAGACTTTCATACTGTCAAATATAACAAAAGATAGAAAAAATCACCTGACAGAATCAAAGTTATATCTGTTATTTTTTCTGTCAATGGTTGACACTCAGCACTGGAAAGTTCATACACTTATTGCTGTTCTTAGAGAGGTTGGTCCTGACACAAAACTGCAAGTCACACAAAAAACTATTTCTAGTTCTAATTAAATTTATAAACAAAATAGTGGGCAATAGTTGTGTTGCTGTCACCAGATCAATTATGTAACTATGTAAGTAAGGCAAAAAAAAATGTAAATAATTGGCTTCCTTTTAGCTGATGATTAACAAATAGGTTTAATATTGCATTAAGGAAATTGCATTTTGGGTGAAAATTATAACAAAATTGTGAGAATTTCACTTGGGATTTGCCCTGCTTTTCAGCTCAAATAAAGTTGTGTTTTAATACTTAATGCTTTTGAAATATAGAATTAGTCAAAATATCTTCCTCAAATTCACAGGTGAATCTATAGTTTATCTGAGAGGTCTACAGCATTTTCAAGTGGTTCTATTTACAGTATTTTCCAGCTTTAGTTTAGACCGATCAAAGCATTAAATAATAATATAATTATTTTTTATCGTCCGTAAAATATTAGAGTGGTTTTATCTGGTCTTGCTGTGTAGTATGCGTAAAATCCCAGAGCAGGTTCCTAGGGCAGTTTCTTTAGAGTTCAGGTTTTCATGGGTCTTTACAGAATGACATGCTGAAGAGTAACTGGAAGGGAAGAAAATGGACATTTTTTCCTGAAGTAAAGATAGCTAAAGATAGTAAACAGAGCCTAGGTCTTACTGAGAAGATCAGCACTTCATTACAGTAAGCACTATAAATTCTTTAAAAAAAAAAAAGTTTGTTAAAATTACAATAGACAAACCAAAAAAAGATTGAAATGGAAGTGAGGCACAATCTCTTCGTAACAAAGTACATCAAGTGCAGATCCTGGAATCCAGCTCAAGTGGTTGGATTTTTCAGCACCTTTCATCCAGGCTGCATTGCCTCAGGCTTTTGAGATCTTGGGTTTGTCTCTGCTCAGGACAATTGCTGTGAAAACCTGGAGTGTAAAATGAGCAATGAGCACAACTGTGCCCATTGTTTAAGCTCATAATGGCCATGCTTACTCTTGCTGGATACCTGGGGTTTGTTGACTCTTGGATCATGTTCAAAGTGGGTTACAGAATGCAGCCATTTCCCTTATTTAATCTCGTTTCCATATTTTTTCCCAGTATTTAAACAGGAGTCATCTCTCTTATTTCTACAGTTCACTTTTGAAGGGAAAACAGATCAGATGTGAAGTCTGATTCTAAGTGAGATCCTGAATTTTTTTCCTATTTTCCCTAGGGTTGGTGGAGTTGTGAGGAAATCAAATGACTTATACAAGGCCACAAAGTGAGTTCTTCAGGTAGGCCTAGAATGAAGGATTCTTTTGGCTTAAAAGCTGTTTAACTACTCAGCTCTTGCTAATAGCTTTTTTTTTTTTGGTCTCCAAATAAACAAAATGCACTTCAGAATTTTCTTACCAATTTTTTTTTGCTTTTAATAAAAAATAATTGCTTTCTAAAAGACATGAAAATGCAAATGGGAAAAATATTTCCATAAGTCGCTGCATAGCTTTATTTGTCATTGTTATTTATTACAGTATTTGTGTTAGTTATTCATGGAGGTTCTGGATAAGCCTGAAGCCCGTTGCTGAATAAGGCATTGAAATTAGCTCTTCTGCCCACCCCTACACAATCTGACTCTCCTTTATTATCTCCTTTCATGAAAAGCGCAAATCACTTTCTCTCTGCACCTCACATATCCCTGTTCTATGCTTGGGGACCCTTTTCCTCCCTGTTTTGTCCACCCAGCCTGCAAGACAACATATTTCCTCCCTGTTTCTTTTACAGAACCTGCTGTCTCGGCAGAGTACTTTCGTGCTGCCATAATACAGCAATAATGAGATTTTTAAAAGAGGAAGTTAACAGAAGGGTAAAGGCATCAAACACCATACATGACAGCAGAAAGAGGCCTAAAGGACTGGTCATTATCCCCCGTACTATTTGTAATTAATGCCGGGAAAGAGATGATTCCTCTCCATAAGATCATCTCTGACAGCATGTTTAATTGCCTCAATTCAATCTTCTGCTCTTACCATAACTGTCATTCTTCCAAATAACTCTCAAACAGAGGCAGTATCGGGAAATGCTGGCAGAGCCTTTCCCTGGTCTCCCAGGGGTACAAACTGCTCTCTGCTCTACCCCAGTGGCTCCCCAGGATTCTTAGGGTGTTACGTCCTTTGGGACATGGAAGCTGTGCAAGTATCCAGCAGTAAGGCCAAACAAAGTGGCCTGTGATTCATTTCACTTTTAGATTAGGATGTTTCAGCAGTGGGAGGATGAGCACAGCACAGAAGCCATGGATAGCAGTGTCAAGAGGAGGACAGGGATTAGCTTTATTACTTCTGTAAGGGCCATTTCTGAATTGGAAGCTATGCTTTGGGAAAGCCATCCTTCTGCTGGGATATCCATCCAGTGGCAGGATGTCCAGGGACTGAGCTGAGTGGGTAGGACAGGAAAACTTAAGCTGTTCTTTGGCTTGATTCCTCTTCAGTACTCCCCAGCTACTGTGTTTTCCTCTTTCTTTTGACACTTGAGTCTTTCCATTACAAGCCCAAGACCACCAGAATCTTTGCTGCTTTCATCCACGAACAGCACTTACTGCACCTCCTGCTCAAGGCAAACACAGACCTGGTTCATTTCTTTCTTTCCCCCAGTCAATTTTTACTCAGTGTTGTTGCATTTAGGCCTGCCTTTTGCTGTTCTTACCCTCTGCTCTTGTCTGTGGTGACCTGTCAAAACTCAGCAGCAAAAGGTCTTTGCTATCTCCATTGCTACTTCTTGTTGAATTCTGAGATATAACTCATAATGACCTGTTGCCAACTTTTAATTCTTCTAATTGGCTATCTTCTCTGCTACAATCATGGAGCTTTTTAACATTTCACATCCCCTACAGGGAAAAATGTATCCTCTTCGCAGCAATTTGACCTTCAGCTCCTTTTGTCAATGCTGAAGGGAAGAAATCATTCAGACTGTAAGAAACATTATCAGCCCAGCTGCCACTAACTTCCCAGTCATGCTCTTTAATAGCTGGATAGCCTCATTACCTTGCTGTTTTCTTCAGCTTTCTTTGAACAGAGAAATAGGAGCGTTATCCTTAATTCCCTTGGCTTTTTTTTTCATGTGTTCATGTCAGCAATCCTAGTAAACCTTCTTCAGGTCTCCATCTTCTGAGCAGATCTTGGGCCTTAGGACTGGCCTGACCATTAGTGCTTCCCTCAGTTTCTGCCTCCTCTCCAAGACAACCCTGAATGAGAGACAAAATTCAGTTTGTGTCTGAGGTTAAATATACAGGTTAAAAATACAAGGAAAATAATCTCTGCAGCATGGATTTCAACAACTGTACTAATCCAGAGCAAGATCCATGCTTCAATTTTACTCCAAACTCAGACTCAAAATTCACATACCCCTTAGAGGTCGATCAAGAGCTTCTGAAGAAACAGGTGTGGAGCCAAACATCCCTCTTGGCCTCTTCATCAAGTAACAAGAGAGGAAACCAGTCTTTTTCCAGACCCTTAATGGCACAAATATTCAACATGAAGAACACCACATTACCACATATAATGGCTGCATGCAGGTAACATCAGCAAGGCAAGGTTCTGCCCACAGGTAGTTCAAGGAGGAGGGCATGGGAAGAAGGTTCCTTGTGGCTCCCCAAGCACCTATCAGGGAAGGGCCATGGAGCAGAGCAGGGCTGCACCACTGCCAGTGCCTGGTCCATGTGGCTGATGGGACTGTTCTGGATATAAATAGGTGGTAAATCAGAAAGCTGTTGGTGAGCAGAGGGCTACAGTAACAGCCATGATCTGTTCCAACTAGTCTTCCTCTTTCAAATGCTCTCCATGCCTCTTCAGATGGTAGTGAGATTACCCCCAGCTAAACCTACACATGGCTTTGGAGCAGGTGGCAACACTGGTAGAAACTGCAAGCAAATCACAGCTTCAGCCTTATGTCACATCAGGTACATAACAGAGCTTAAGTATCATAGAAATCTGAAACTGGCTGCGTTGATCTTTACAGAACTGCACTCAGATGAAGCATGGCATGAGAACCAGGTCCTTCCCAAGAGGCTCATTTCCAGGGAATGGGATGGACTGAGGTCGTTTGGGAATGCTGTCTATTCAGTGACCTCACAGCCTCTGGGATCTCTCTCCCTTTTTCTGTGGCACAACCTGTGTGGCTTTCAGGCTCTTTAAGTTAACTTTCCCCTTCACTTGCTACAGGGTGCTGGGGAGATGTTGGTGGAATAGGGAATAGAGCAGTGTTTGCAGATGTTCTGAAAACCCTTCCAGAGTAAAAATTTTGCATCTAAGTACAGAAGGTTTGACTTGGCATCCTATGTGATCCCTTCCAGGTCTGGCTTCTGTATCCACCAATAGCTCATGGGTTTTATGTTATAACTGTCCTGTAGCACCTGCACTGCTGAAATGTGGCAAGAACACAAACAAGGGAAAAGGAGCAGGTACAGGAAATTAAATAAATTAGAACCAAACACTGAGAGGGAATCTGAAGAACTCTTCCTAGTATGAGTCTAACTACAAACAAAAAGGGGTAGAAGGAGGTCAGTCTTCATAGAGTGTCACAAAAATTTGTGGATTCTATTCTGCCTTCAGTCACCAGTAGATCTATGAGTTTTAAGCCACACAAAGGAGTTTTATCTTACATTTGAAGAAGAGGTTATTGCCCAGCCTCTGACAAATGAGAGTACAACTAGGTGTAAGGCAAGCCATTTGTGAAATCTGTATATCACAGAATATTCAGTGTTCATTTTAGCCCTCTTGGTTTCTATCGTCTTTAATGTTTCATTTAATTTGCTTTATATGGTATCCCAGTTTGCTATTTTGAGCCTGATGATTGGGGTCCTCATTTTGCTTCCCTTCATAGCTTTGACTGTCATTTTAATTCCTTCTGTAGTGTATTTGTGATGCCAACTAATGTACTGAAGCTCAAATTGTCCTCTAACATTATTTTGTCAACCTCCTTTCCAAGTTAGAGTCAAACCCAGCCTTGTTTCTTTGCCTGTCAGCTGATGTCCAGATTGAATTAGAAAGCACTCTCATTTCAGATTTAGAAATATATTTCCTCTACTTAATGCAATCTTGTCTGTGTCTGGGCAATTAAAATAATCTATTACTACCACTCAGGTTCATTTACATGTTTTATCTTTTAAAATTTATGCAATAATTACATAAAATAGTATGCTCCAACAGGCCAGCTGGATGGAGTACAAATAGTATGGCATATTCTATTATGGAAACATACCTCCAGCAACGAGCACTGACTTGACCATTTCCAGACTTTGCTATGATCACAACTGAACAATCTTCCACAAAAAAAACCCCCAAAACAATATATATTTGTTTACATATCTGCTTCTTTCCTCTAGGACTGTAAAAAAATTCTGATGGGACATTCCTGAAGATAAGAACCTGAGAAAGAAGGCATTTCCCTGTCTTCTCGCCCCATCCTAAGTGAGATGAAAATAGAAGCATTGAAGAAACCCCCCCCCCCCCCCCCCTCAACATCCCCACATCTGGGAAACATATCTGTGGTAGCAAAGTACCCAAATATGGCAAATGCAAGCCTGAGTATAAAACATCATTTTCCCACAACTGCTGTTTGCCCATGTTCCAAAGGTGATCCTCTTCACAACAGGAATATATTTTATTCCATTCAAAGTAATTAACTGCTATTATCAGCTTCAGTGTCTGCTTGCTTTTGAGATATTCCTATTAAAACAGTGTGTGATGAAGTTCTTTGTACACTGCAAAAAGTAATTTAAAGGCTGGTGCTTTTTTTGTGAGGAGATTTTTGTGCAGCTAGACTATTTCAGCAATCAAAGATTCTAGAATAATAAAATTCTTAAAGGTTCAATTTCCTGGGCATTACAGTTTTATTGTGAAATATAATATATTATTTCAATTTTTAATGAGACCTCCTTGCTCTCCAGCACTAAAATTTAAAAAATATTTTTTCATACATGTAGATAAACTCTTAAGTAATTTGATTTGTCAAGCCACAAAAGGTAAAATCATCTAAACAACCTTAATTATCGAGTTACACATGAGACAATGCACCACATGTGAAGGGACTGAAAATTTTAGACTTTCCTTGAAAGTAAATCAGCAAGAAGATTATAACAGGTGCACTCTGTCTCCTTTCATAGTCCACCCCTCTCCACTCATTCAGCTTCACACACTAATGAAAGAACAGGAAAAGATCTCTTGTGTTGAACCATTCAGCTTCTTTGCCAAAATATAAAAAGATCCCAGTGCACTGCAGTATGAGGGACTTTGCAAAGGAGGAAAAATATCTTCCTTGTGGACTTGAACCTCTTCAAGCAGGAAAACACACCACCTGGGAAGGGGAGCCTGTGAGATGCAGAAAGTTTGTACATTGGAGCTGAGGTCAATTTTGTTTCTGAAGGCTGATCCAAGTCACTGCAGATCCATCTGCTGAGCACAGCACTGGTGGAACATGGCAGCTGGAATGGCTGTGTCTGTTCCATTAACATGTGCTCATGTTTTACCAAAGGACTGCTAGTTAAAATATGCATCTTTTTCTTCTTCAGCTTCTCTCCTTCAAAGGCACAGCTATTCATCCTCCATTCCTTTTACAAACATGTGATGAATACAGATCCAAATCCTACTGCTTTTTTTGAGATCTGATGTTCCTGACATCAGATCTCAAGGATCAAAGTAAAATATTCATTAAGTCTGCCCAGCATTGCCATAATGAAATGGAATATGGTGCTTTAAACATCAAAAACCACCTTTCTCATGAAGTAAGGGAACATTCACTTCTCTTATTTACCTGATGGCTTGAGATGTTGTCAGAAGTTGTACCAGTCTGGGAAATGCAAATACTGTTTAGATATCTTAAAATATGAAGGAACAGACTGCTTATTAAGTGGCTGGGCTTTTATTTCCTTACCAAAGTATGCCATCATGCTCTGGGTCCTCAGGGAGACATCTCCAGGAACCATAAAAAATGCGATTCCTGGAACTAAGGATTTAAATATTTCATCTCTCTAATGCTCAAGAAAGCAACCTTTACAATAAATGTAAGCCTGGGTGTTAAATACCTATTGACACTTGAATACAGCTTTTTGTGTCATTTTTATTAAATCTACACAGGTCGTAAATAAATACTTAAATAATGTGGTAGTGTGGAGCTGAGGTGAAGTTCAGAAATCTACAACATAGTTTTCAAATTTACAGATTATTTCCTGATACCAATAAATTGTTTTCACAGCATAAATGATGGGAGAAGGGGAAAAAAATCTTGACCATTGTGTTTTTCTCTTCAATAAACATTTATGGAGAGAATGAGGACAAGGCTTTGCACATGCAGACTATTAGGTATGCAGATAAAGGCCAGTTATAAATATGAGCAGTGACATCTTACAGCAGGGTGTGGGGGAACATCCTGGGTAATCAATTTAAGCTGACAGTCAGTATCATGAGACACATGATATTAGCTACAGTGACAGTGTTATCTGGGTGAGAGAAGGGTCAGTTTCCATTAGGAAACCCTATTTTTCAGAGATTTGGAACCTGACACAATAATTGCTGAAACTTGGCATTAAAAAAAGTTTTCCATTCCCTAGCATAATTTCCCCTTGAAGAACTGATGACCAGAACTGAGATGGCTATTTTAGGATGGTTGAAGACGGAAAGGAGAGGGGAAAACCCCACCCATTAGAGCAATATCAGGGGTCTGTTTGCTTTCCATTAGCAAAGGGAGCTGCAGGCTTCTGAAAATAACAAATGCTTGGAAATTTTCAGTCACAGCCAGCTCATGGTATCGGCAATATAGCGCCCAGCATAAGGGGACTGTGTAATTTGTACCTAAAGAGGTAAAAACTAGAGCCAAAGAGGGGCAAGAGAAGCTGCATTCCCCATTCCTTACCCAGAGTCTCACCTCACCCCCTGATTTTTCCTCCCTCTCAAGACCTACTCTGTTGTGGCCACAAAATCACTGCATTGCCAATAAATCACTGCACAGCTTGTCCAGGTGCCCAGCTTTCTGAGGCAGAACTTCATCTCCAGTGCTCAGAACCAATAGTCTTATCTGTTTTTTAAAGCAGCCTGGATCAAGACTTGGAGGATTGTAGAAGTAGGTTACAAAAGGGCACTACCAGAGAGAAAGTTTGTCACCCAAAGAGTAAAACAAACGTGACAGATGTGATGAGAGAGCAAGAGATAGGAGGACTGCTATCCTCAGTGGCAAGCCTATTAATTGCAATATGGGAGATTAAGTGAGCAGCCAAAAGGTCAGGCAGGAAGACCTGGTCTCATGACACCCCATCCAGTGCCATATCCACCAGACTTTCCTTCCTCCTGAGACACAGCAGAAGGTTTTGGGTTTTTCTCTTCTGAGGAAGGACTGCAGAAATGGTTCTGCCTTTACCATGCAGCCCTGCTGCTCATAAAGCTTTCCAAGCTGTCACCAGAGCAAATATAGATAATTTGCTATTAATTCAGTTCCAAGATGCATCTCTTTTTTTCACTCTTTATGCTTATAAGGACTTTTTAACTCAGAACTGCTAACTTTAAGAAGTAAATACAGTATTTCCTACTTCTGAAACCTTTAGGCAGTTAAATTTTACTCATGCTGCTACTGATTACTATCAGCTGAAGGATTTAAGGAGGCCTTGATTAACATGCAGTTTTAAAGATAAGAACTTTTTGAGGAAAAGCATTTGCAAGTTCAGAGGGTGAGGTGTATCCAAGGCTCTGAAGTAACTGAATTGGGCTGTAAAACTGACAAAGGCAGGGTCCGTTAATGAGACTTTTGGCAAATCTGCTAATCCCTACCAAAATTTAAAGCAAAAATTTAATCAAAACATCAGCTTTTCTGGTCCTAGTTGTAAGTAGATCTTGTAAATGTAAAAAGCAGTAAACAAAGAAGTAGTTTTATCCGGACTTTCCAACAGCTCCTTAAAATGCTGAAGCTCCTTTGGATTGTAAAATTGAACAGAAGGATCCAGGATATTTTGTTCCAAGCAGTTTGTTCAGCCCTGTCCTTACATTACTGGACTGCTGCCTTCAGCTGCTGAGCTGAATCCTGATGCAGACTGGTGCCACTATGCTCCCCTTGGATACTTTAGCTGAAACTCATCCAGCTGGAATTTGGGAATATAAGAGGAAAGAACTGGGGGTGGGGGGGGGGGGGGGGTGGGGGGGGAGGGTGTTGGTTTGGTTTTTCCCCTCTAAATTCTACACTTCTTTGAGTTATTTTCCTTTGAAGAGAGAAAACAGAGGTATAGTCTGATATCAGAGGGAGTGTGAAAAACAACCCCATTCACACCCTCTAATATATAAACAGGGCTGAGTGTGGTCAGATAATGATTTAAAAAAATTAAATCGTCATAAAGACACTGACGTGTGTTGTAAGGTCAATGCTTAGTTTGCCACTTGCCCCCAAAATTCTAGAAAAAGTGCTGGAATTCGTCACCACCTCAGCAATTAGAAGCTTGTTCCACCTCTTAAGTAGACAGAGGAATAAGCAGGAAAAAACTGCAGCAAGACCTTACATTTTTGAGATGCCACGGAATTGTTGAGCTGCCTCACCCGAGTTTCCTTAGAACTTGCAAAGAGCAGGAAAGTTCAACTGACAGACGATTTCTTTTCCCTGTGTTCATCCTCCAATATGCTCTTCTCTGTCTTGACTCAGGCAAGAGCTGTGCAAGGCTACTAGCATGGCTTGTAATAGTCTCTGAACTTATGAATTTTAAACAGGAATTAGTGACCAAGACTGCCAGGTATTATAATGGTTTGAAATTTAGCAAAAGTCTGTCACTTGAAGACAATAAAGTTCATTAATATGTTCAGCCATTTTTCACACTGGATATTTAATATGGAAGTAAGCTTCAGCTGGGAGATGTATGTACTGTTAATAACAATGCTTGGGAGTGGTTAGGGAAAAAAATCCAAAAGTCCACAGAAACTAATTATGCTGTTCAATTAATGGTTCTGGACCAGTTCTCATTTGGTTTAAAATCACCATCACCCCCTAGATTTACACCAAATGCAGACCCAGCCCCAAATCCCTTTTCCTTCACTTGATGAATCAGTTCTGTTCTAAGTCTTCACAATTACAGTGGTTCATTTATTTTGCTAGATCTATTTTAATTTACCTGTGAAACCAGGGCTTCCTCAATCTCTGCTACCATAACGGTGTCACATTAACACATTTTTTAAAATGTAAATTGATTTGTTTAGATTGATTTTGTCTGGCCTTTAAAAATGAGTAAGAGTATTTCAATGGTGAAATAAACTACATTTGGGGAGTCTAAACACTCTAAAATACAGCAAATGTGGATGGATTTGCTTAATAGAGCAGACAGCTTAAGAAAGTGGTCTCTGGGCTGACAAGCAGAAGTTTTTCAAGCTCTTAGAGTTCAGAAGGGTGCAAAAACTTTAAGAGGAAAAAAACCCTGCAGTAATCTGCAGTTGTTTTTAGGGATGTATAAGCAGTGCCAGCAGGGCACATTCTCTGCTCTGAAGATAAGCAGGTCACTCCTGTGCATGGTGGATGCTTCCAGAAGCAAAAGAAAACCCTGGTGTTGGAGAACCTGGCCCCTGCTCTACATTTCCTGTCGACTTCCATTTCCTCTATAAAGCCAGAGATAGTGAAAACTCACAGAACAGAAAAGGAAGGAAGGAAAATATAGAGGTAATTAAAAATATTAAAATATTTTCCATGGCAGAGAGAAAATATATGAAGGAGCTTTGCAACCAATAAACACACTGCCTTATCTTTTCAAACAAGTGATAAAGCAAAAGAGAAATTAGGCAATAAAAGGTACACTGAATGCACAAAACGGCAACAGCCAAGGATGAGTGTGTAAAAGGAAGTGGAGCCAGGGGATTTCAGGTTATTAAGGAAGAAAAAACAGAAATCCTGTGAAGGAGATAGGCCACTAATCTTCATTTTGATTTCTAGCAAAAGTCTGGAACAAACTCCCCTGGAAGGTAAGAGTGGCTGTGCAGTACATGCTGTAGATTAGTCATGAGCAAGCTGTGTCACATCTATCCAACTTTCTTCTTTGACCAGATCAAGGGCTGTGTGGGTGAGGGAGAAGCAACAGACATATTTGACCAGAATAAGGCTTTTGACACTATCTCACATGACATTCTCATTAGCAAGCTAGGCAAATACTCTCTTAATGAAATTGGTATGAGAGGGATGAAAAAGTGATTGGAAATCTATACTTACCAAGTACCTATCAATAGTTCATTATCCAAATGGAAGGGTGTACTGAGTGACATCCTGCAGGAGTCTGTCCTAAGTCTGCATTTATTCAATATTGTCATTAACAGGGATGATGGAATAGGAAGTATGTTTATTAAATTTGCAGAGGATATGGAGCAAGAAGGGACTACAGGCTCATTGAAAATTCAAAATGAACTTGTCTATTGAACAGACATTCTGAAAATTAGCAGGAAGATGAATGGAATTAAGTTTGTTAGGGAGAAAAAGCAAAGTAAATAATATTTTGGCAGGAATGACCAACTGCACCTATCTGAGCAGGATGGAAATGGGCTTGGCAACAGTTTTATGGACAAAGACCTTGGGGTTATCACAGATCAAAGGTGGCCATGAGCCAGTGATGTCATTTCTAGTTCAGGCAGGAGTGCTGAGAGAGAGCACATCAAGTAATCATGTATCTGACTCAGCACTAAGAAAGGTTCTGTGAGATTTTTCTTGTATTAGAGCACATTGCTCTGAGAAAGCTACTGTGCAAAAAGCAGCAGTAAGAGAGGTCACAATCTACACTAACTCAATCAGTTGTGTGTGAGTAAAGAACTGGGGCTCTTTGTGTTACTGAAGAAGAACTTCAGTACTTAAGAAGACCAAGGACTGGTAGAGATAAGACATGGTCTGCTTTTCGTGTCTGTGATGGCTGGACCCAGAGCTAATGAGTCTGAATCGTAGATGAGGAAAATTCCTGTTAGACACAAGGGAAATTTTAATGGTAAGGACAGAAAAACTTCCAAACACATTGTCTGGCAATGTTATTGAATCTTCAAAATAATGTTTATAGGTAAGTTGGACAATCAAGAGTTAAAAATAATGCAACTATAGATGATTTGCTCAGGGCATTAGGTGATGAATCTTCCCTTCCAGATCTATGATTTTATCAAGTAAAGTTATAGACATTCTAAAGAGGTAGGGCTGAGCTAAAGGAAATGACAGTGTCTGGAGATGTAATTTGGGTGAGTTGAGTGCTCTCCTGTGCTGGAATTCAAAGTACTGGACTATGAAACTTTGAGAACAGATATCAAAACTTATAGCTAATGCATCGTTATGATTGTGAGTCTCTATATATATAGAAAGAGGGAGCGAGGAAGGAAAATCTAGTACCTAGAGGCCAGACATTCTGATCTAGTTTGTAAAATGCTTAAGAATAAATTCTGAAGGGAAGAAAAACAAAATGAAACGCAGAAAAACTTTTATTGAAGGTTAGTTGTATCAAACTCAGACTTCTCACTCAGTAAGAAAGTTACTTTTCCTTTAGGAAGAAATGTCCCCTCAACTCAATACCTGGGAAATTAATAGTTAAACTGAGCAAGCTGGAGATTAAAGCAAATCCTTTAATTAGTGAGGAACTGACTGAAGGGGATATGGCAATGGATTAGAGAAAGTTTTTAGTGAAGCTCCAGAAGGATAAGTCTTGGGACCACTTTTCACTAGGTGGTCTGGCTCTAAAAGGGTAAGTCTTTGTTGATGACACAGGGTTGAGAGGCGTCACTAAGACATTGGAAAACAAAAATGAATTGTAGCAGTGTGAAAAATGCTAGAAATGGAATGTGGTTTCATAGCCAAGGTGCATGTCATGCACGTGAAGAGTGATGAGAGAGCTGATTAGAGAGTTCATGAGCTGGACGCAGCAAAGAGGAAAATGCTCAGGGATTTCAGAAGAAAAAAACATTCTTCAATGAGTCATTAATGTGTCATGGACTGAGTAAGAAAAGCAGCTGAAATAATAGATGGTATCTGTTAAGATAGTCCCAACATTAAGGAGGAAGTATGAGTGCCATTGTGGAAGGCACTGACAAGAACTCGATGTGAAGACTGGATTTAAGGAGTGGAAAACACTGATTGTCAGATAAAGGAGAACATATTTTATGAGAGGATAGAAAGTCTTACTCTTCACTTTGCAAATTTATGTAAACCAAAACAGAATTGTATAGGGAGTAAATTCACAGTCAGGGAGGTACTCAGGCCAGTAGAATGGTGATGCAAATTCCAGAAAAAAAAGTGATTTTAGCTAAAGGACAGTGCTAACACAAGACCAATGAACCATGAACGATTTCATTTTAGCTGCTATTAGGAAGTTTTCACTTCTGTAACAACATGCTGATATTGGCAACTGTGTGGACCTGCAGTTGAATTTACTTAGAGTTTGGTCTGTTTCTAAACAAGGATTCTAACTGCTGTTATATTATGGCATGGCAAATTCTACCTTCTCATTGCACTTAACAACTCTGTGTTCCCATGAACATTTCCTTCCGTAGCTAGAATCAGCAGAGGGGAAGAAATTTTGGGTTGTATGGCTTTGAAAGAATGATGTGGTGATACTGTGGTTAAGGGCAACACACATTTCATTGCTTTCAGTCTGTATGAAATTCCTCCCTACCCCGACAGACTCTCAGATCTCAATTCCCTAAGCACTAGAAGGAGATGGCCTAGTCCATATAACAGTGGGCTCTGGAGGTCTCAGGGCAGTTGTACTTACCAAGAGAGGGAACATCAAACACCACAGCCTTGCTTCCTTCCAGTGTAAGAGGATTGTCATGAGCAGCCTTGTGCAAAAGTAGCTATTCTCAAATTAGGGAGAATGGGATAATGTGTTACTTAAAAGCCAGATGGCAGTCAAAATGTCAATCAGAGCAAGTCCTGATTTCTGTTAATGTACTGTCATTCATTGCCATATGCACAAGCACCAGTCTAGATTTCCTCCACAAACCAATCATGAGCTATTTCCTGTTAATTATTTAGAGTATGTAGCTGATTACCTAAGAACAGCCCTCCCTGCTGCTCAATTAGACATCTCAGACTTTTAGATACAAGAAGAATAAGCAACACAAGGCAAGCACCTAACATAATAACCAGCTTATATTCTACTTCTCTTATTAATATATTTCCACATGTAAAGGCAAACGTTGTTATTGCTTAGAGAATAAGTATTCCAGAGCAATAATGCCAGGCAGGCAGACTTGTGGCACACATGTTCAGCAATGTCAAATAAGAAGGGATTTGATTGTGGTCAAACCGAGCTGTTGGCCAGAAATCCAGGCAACATTTATTTTGGAAGCTTTCTAACAGCTGTCCCACTGGGTCCACTTTATGATAAGTGTCTCTAATACGTGGCAGTGCTGGTCAAACACCAGAAAGAATCTGTTTGCTCTTTCCAAAAATTCCATCCAGCTGGTCAGAGAATAAAGGAATTTCATAACGAGAAGATTCATAATTTCCCTCTGTCTTCTGTACAGAAACAATTTGGCTACATTTAATTATTTCTTATTAGTACTATGGCATCAAAACATTTAGATTTTGAATATAAATTATGAACTTTTAATGTAACAACCACACAGACAATATTTTGCCTATTGTGCTTGACGCAGAGATGTTAAAAAAAAAAAGTCTTCAGAGTAACAGAGAGTAAGTTTTCAAAGTATATCTATAGTTAAGAAATATGGGAATCCTCAGTGTCTCGTGGACTTTAGAAACTCTGTAGTGCATATGCCAACAGTATGACAGCATAGGAATATCCATAAGAAGTTAAAATAAAAACTCATCCAGGCCAGTAGTGTCTTCAGGAATGGCCAGGACTAAATGCTAAGGCAAGAAACAGTACAGTTGCAAACTGGCATAAGCCCTCCACATCTGCATCAATCAAAGTAAACAGGCTGGGAACAGCAAATGAAATTAATGGAAAAAGCAGCATGAGAAGATCAAAACTAAAAGAATTCAAAAAAAAAAAAAAAAAAAAGCCAAGAAAAAGAAATGGAAAAGATAAAAAATTTATAAAGCCAGGATTGGCCTGCACTCCTTAAATTACATCATGCTGAACCCACCCCCCCAAAATGTATGCTGTGTCTAGCATTTTTTTTTTAATTCAATGAAAAAAACCAACTCCTTATGATATTCTAGCAAGCACCCCAGAGGCCTATTAGCAACCTCCCCAAATTCACTTCAAGGCAATACTCCTGTAACTGAAATCAGCTGTCTCATTGCTTCTGTGCAAGCCAGCACACTTGGATTCAATCAGAACACTATTTGCTCAGAAAGCTGGGAAAATAGGGTTATTGCTCCCGAAGCCTGTAACAAGGCTGTCACACCTCTCAGACTCACAGAGCTTAAAGCCAGGAGCACAAAACTGGCTCACCCCCTACACAGGTTCCAAATACACCTTACTCTGCTAAATCCTATGCTCAGTGAAGGCATCCATGTTTGTCCTGATGCAGTGGACACTGTATTTGTCATAGTAGCTCATCACTGCTGTATCATCCATAAGTTGTTACCCTGGTTCTACCCTGCCCTCTCTGGCTTTCCAGTGCTATCTTTAAATTGCAGATATCAGAGCCATCCCTTGTCCTTCATGTTAGCCTGACCAGTGCCAGAGGCAGAGGTAAAACCACGCCTTTGATCCTACCTCTCTCCTCCTGAGCATAGAGCCATGGCTCCTGTTAGACCTTTTTGCCACTGCAGCAGAATCATCCACAGTTTTCCCTTGTCAAGGGATTTTTAAACTCTGTCCATCATGAGATTTGGATTTATGACAGAGTTCAATGCCAGTTGGCTTCAATGGTCATTGAATTACCCTCTGGAGGATTTCTGAGTTACAAAGCAGAATGAATTGGAGTACTGCTTCTCTAGAGATTGGCTCTAAGACAGTCTTATGTCTTCCCTTGGCTGCAAAGCTGCACAATGGATGACTAATTTGCACAACTGTGGGAGAACTGTATTCTGGCAATCAGGTTTTCAGCTTTAAAAGACAGGCTTTCACCTTGGCTTCAGAAGAGAAAAAAATTTAAATGGTGAAATGTTTCCATTCAAATGAGTACCTACATACAAAAGACAGAATTCTGATTTACACAAAAATTGTATCTCACTCTCAGGAAAGGGAAAAGGAAAAGTCTGATCTGGAACCTGCTGAGTTTCCCCAGCCAACAGAGCAGAAATAGAAGATGTAGGCACAGAGACTTTGCAACTCTGCAAGAGCCTTGTGAGTTGTTATTGAAGGAAAGGATTTTGTGAGAAAATTGGAATCTGCTCATTATGAGCTAAGTAAAAGCTTCTTCAGCTGCAGCCAACTGCAGTTTAATTTAAACTGCATTCACGCTGACAAAAACATAGTGGCTAAATTGCTTGCACTAATCACACCCTGCCCGTGGACTTTGCTTACAGATGGTCATTAATATCATAATGATGACCTGTGACAGACAGGCTGCAGTGTGTGGAACTATCCTATTTAGTTTAGCCTGGATGAATTGTCCAGCTGTAATTCAGCACTGAATAAGTGGGGTGTTTAAGGAGAACAGAAATGTGAGCTGCACTCTATGTGAGAAGACAACAGGCAGCTCGAGATGACTCTGTTTAACAGGGTGTTTTCTACTTGTATGTCTTCATATCTTGAAGGGGCATATCTTGAAGCTTGGGGTCATATATACAAATTTGAGACAAAGAAAAGCAGAACTAGTCTATTTTGTCCTCAAGATGATATTTTCCCAGGTTATTTGACACATTGGATTAGCTTTCTGGGAGGGACAGCTGTGGTTACAGAATCACTATGCCTGGTGACAAATCCTGTCACACTTTCTTGTAGGTGGGAATGAAGAACAGAGCTTCATACAAAACTTGAGTTTTCAGAAGCTCCTCTGCCCCTTTTAGAAGGAAGGAGAGATGTTCCCATTCTCCTGCCCTTATACTTCACTGGAAAATTGCTCTCACAGGCTGCTTTGGCTGTGACCCTGTCACTTATTTGCCTCGTAGGGTTGGATATTTGTTGAATTTTACTGGTGGAGTGAACCGTCCATTCTAATTTCAAGACTTCAAACTAAACTACCCACAAAGCTAACAAAACTGTGCTTTCATGAGCCCTGTTCCTACACCTTGAATTTTCTGATTGTTATTATATTCACAGTAGAAACCTGAGTGAATGAATTGGACTAACAGGATACTGATTCCAAAGCAAGCAGGAACATCTGGAACCTGAACTGAAGATAGCTCAGAAACATCATTGTCCTCTTTAAACTCTTTGTGTGCTCTTCCTCCCTGAAGACTAGAAGGTTTAAAGTGGTTATTAATGCAGCACTACATGAGAAACTGAGTAAAGGTGGCTCTTCTAAACTAGACTGAAGATCCACCAACCCCAGTAGGCCTAGAGAACAGAAAAACACAGGGACACTGGTTGATATTTCCCCTAGTAAGCCCTCCTAATCTACAGCCCCTGCATCCCAGAGTCCTTCCAAGTCAGAGGTAATTCCTGTGCATCCAGAGACTCACAGGTGTTATGTCTTCTGTCCAGTCTGCCTTGAAATTTTAGGTTCCATGATGTCCTGTAGTAAGAGCTGCTTCTTTTAAATTACATGTTTAATGAACAACTGCCTCTTTTAGTTTGTATTCTGAACTTCCCAGCTACTGCCTTTGCTGTCCCTGCTTTTTAAGCCTTGCCTGGCTGTACAGGTAGGCTGGTCACAAAATTTTATGATTTGCATAACACAGAGAGCAATCTATGCCCTATTTTGTATTTGTTGGCATGCAATTGAATTGCAGGCATCGTGAAAAAGTTCACCTTTCAACAGGTTGCAAGAGTTCAACCTGTCTTGTTTATGATTAACTGCCTTATCACATATATAATGATATATTAAATATATATATGTAGATATAGTCATATATAATTGTAGCAATACTCTCTCTTTTTGTCCAGTCAGAGAAGCCAGAGACAGATATATAAGTGAATCCTGTTCTCCAAAAGGAGAAGATGAATGTTTTGCTAAAGTTTTGTGATGGCATTTCGGTGACCAGCAAAATATGGGGCTAAAATTCACACAAAAAATTTTTAATCTGGAAATTTAAAATTTTGCATCCAATTCTTCATTTCTTATTTGAAAAACCAAAAACACAGAAAATTTCAAAGCACAAACCCCCTTTCTTTCTGCACCTTCTTCTGACTGCAGGATGTTGGGAGGCAGAGCAATACCTGGCATGCACTTGTGTAATATGTGTCTGAGAAAAGGAAACTCTGGTGGTTTATCTCATCAGAATATGACAGCCCAGCCACAGTTCTACTGAGGCTTCCCTTATCAGCTGACATCTGCAATGCCCTTTGTATGGTGACACATCTTTGAAAAGATGGAAAACCTTGAGTGGATGTCATTGCCTCTCTCATTAGCCATCAGACTCTCATCTGAAGCAGTAAGCATGCTTTCTGTCTGCTCACTGGTGTCACTAACCCTTTATTTAACAGCAATTTTTGGTGCCTTAAAAGTAATTCCTGTGAAGGACGATAAGGAATCTCGATTGCATAACGTGCTGCTGTTTACTGCCTGTGAACACACTGATTGGATCAGCTGGGCTCACCAAACTTTCGAGACACTCACACACAGACAATCTGCTAAAGCACTCACGTGCCACGACAGTGAGCCTGGTTCCCAGCTGCAGATTAGACATCAATTGTGACTTTCAAACAGCAAGTTAAATGCCATGCAGAAATCCTGGAGGTGATGTGTTTCACATATTAAATTGGGTTGAGTCCTAGTATTGGTTCCCAGCTATCAGTTCCCAGCAGCAGTGTGCCAGGTGCTGGATGATGTGGCAAAAGCACTGCCTTTAGTTTGAAGCTGCAGGACTGAGTAGTTTTTGTGCACTGGATAAGGATCCCAACTGGTCTAATACTGAAATAATGGTTTCTGACTTTTTTTTGCTGAGTTTGGTTTTCTTTAAACCCCTGCTTGCTGGTCTATTTGTTAACCCCAAAAGATTTGTGGATTTTAGCATGAATTATTGTTTATTCAGAAAATATCTGCTGAAGTGTGTTATTCCTTATTTATCAGAGGAATTAATCCAAAAAGAAAGGACTCTGTTATTAAAGAAGGTTATTTGTAAACGGTAAAGCAATTCACCAGAAATGGACATACAGTACTTCCAGTTTAGTGTTTCAATTTGGATATAAGTTGAGCATGCACAGGTGTGAGCCTTTGCATCTAAGGTTTTTTATGAGCCAAAAATCAGGTTTAAACTGATTGCAGATTTAGGGGAGACAGGCAAATGCGGTTTTGGACTATTTAATGCTACTGCAATATGAGACAGTCAAATCTCAGTGTTTCACTAGAAAACTTGCAATTCACCAAACTGAGCTGGACCAAATCCCCTGCAGCTACAAGCCACAGGAGCTCTGCTAGACTCCATATAAGTACATCCATTCCAAGCCAGATTTGAACTATAAGCCTTAAATCTAGTTTAAGAATTTAAATGCTTCACAGCATGGGGTGTTTTTAGGTTTTCACTGCCACAGTACTTGTACTGGTTGCTCATTGCACAGAAAAGCTACTGAAAAAACCCAGAAAATAGTTGAATAACTTATTGAGCCCTAGGTACAGTACTGTAAGGCAATGCACGGAAAGTGGTCTGCAACCCACAGTAAAGCTGCTGTCAGGAAAATGGAAAATCTTCTTGCTACTGCAATCTTAGACATCACTTGTGATAGGGGGAAGAGAACAATTTTCAGAGACAAGCCTGATCTTTGAAATGGTAGGATCTTTTTCAGCTTCCCTTTGGAATACAGGGGGCCATTAGATGCCCAGATAACAACACTTCCACTGGAAGTGTCTGATAAAGGTTGGTGTGTTTACAACCCCAGGGCAGAGCACTCCTTTCAGACACAGCTTCTGGTTTCGAGTCACTCCCCACGTGTCATTGTCTTTTCTGTGCACTCAGAAACCCGTTTATAGCTCTTATATGATGTCCAGTGAAAAGTAACAACTCTGGGTCAGTTCCTCAGGTGGCATAAATCAATGTAGCTGCACTGATTTCAGTATTGCCATCAACTGTGGCTGAAGGTCTGGCTCTGCTGACATTTAATTCGTGCATTGGAACACGAATACGTGCACAAACACTGAGAGCCTTTAAATGTTTTTATTCAGGGAGAAAAGTACTCACTTTACCAGAATCTAACAGCCCTCCAGCTTTCAGCTCTTTCTAAATAACTCAGACAAGGAAATCAATCAACAGACCTTTTTTTTCCAAGCTTACAACAAAGTGCAGTAGATTTACTCTAAGTACTAGATTTTTTTCTCCTGGTATATGTGTGTATCTGAGGCAAAACATAAATAACATAAAAGTTCCAGTTAATATACCTCTGAGCAGGAATATGTTTTTTCTTTTATTTATGATTATCATGGCTGCATTCAGGCAGTGACATTATTCATCTCTTTATTCTCCGTTCAGCAGATCTGTCTGCAGGTGACACACAGAGCAAGTGTATAATCTGGAGTGCATGATAGGAAAGCCAGGCGAATAAAACAACATCCATTTGCAAGATGGTAGAAGATTTTAATCCTGAATTTCTCACATTATTCCTCCAGTTCTCTGTGTGCAGTGTTTGCAGTGTCTGGTCTGGGGGGTAATCACCCATCACACACTAAGCTCATTGAGGTTTGATAAAGCCAGAGCAAAGGCAGGTCAGGGCACACAGCTGGGAGGCATTAGGACAGTGATAGCTGGGGCCCTGCCACTGATCCCAGTAATGGGCAGCGGGGAAGAGCCAGGGGAGCCATTTGCCTTCTGAAATGAGAGGCTGCAGCAAAGACAATAATCCAGAGAGCCAGTGCTTAAGCATCCATCCTGTTCCCTGTCATCCAAACCCACTTTGTGCCTTTACTTCAGAGGACAAGATAATCAGGCACCCAAATCTAAGATTTGTGGAAAAGAGTCTGAAATTGGGAAAGGAGGCACCTTTTTGCCCCGTTCCCCAGTGCCAGCCATCCATGGAAACACTGACAGGCACTTCAATTTGCTATAGTGTCAAATCCTCCTGGGCTGGGCAGGTTTCCTATTTTCTCAGCCTTTCTGTGAAAAAACAAGCAGCAAAGATCATGGCTCATTTTTTCCTAGCTGAATGCCATCCTTAGCCTCTAGTCCTGGCCCAAAAAATCTCACTGTTTTTTAACCCTGTGATATTGGGTTTCCTGGCTGCACCATAGAAGAAAAGGACACCAAGCAGCAGGACACTGCTGTGTCTGAAGAGTATGGATGATGAAGTCTTTGCTGCCTGAGAAGCAAATTTATTAGGAAGATAAAGAGGGACCATGATAGATTAAATGTTGCTGAGAGATGAAGTAGATATCCTTAAGGGTCTGGGCAATTTCTTGATCCCAGGAAATGGAGAACATGTAATATTCCAGAGTCCATGCTTTCCTTGAGGGGAATAGACATGCTAAAGAAAAAGCCCTCACTGCAGTAGGCAAGATAATAAGGCAATTAAAGCTCTCAGTACTATTAAAAAGTTGACAAAGCACCAGGATTAGATGAAATACATCACTGAAATCAGTGTGGAAAGAGCAAATAAAATCGAAAAGCCTTTGGAGAAGAATTTTGATTGCTTACTAATGGCAAGGCTAGTACCAGAGGATAAGGTAATTTCTCTATGTAAGGAAGGACAAGGTTAAAAATGGGCACATTTCACCTGAGTTTCAGGAAATTAGTCAATAATATATCTAAAGATGAATTGATTTGAAAGGTCAAGCAGGATGGTGACATTGCTGCAAGTGGGAAAATTAGCGAAACTGGTCAGGAATTACCCTTTGTCTGGCAGCCAAAGGTTCTAATAAGGTGGTGGGAAGCCTTAAGAGAAAGCAATTTATATTATCAAAATCCATAAATGGGCCATCCTCTCTGGCCACATTCTTTATGCTCCAAATACTCTATAAAAGCCTGAAAGGTTTTCTGCATTCATCAAGGTACCCTCAGCAAGTTTGCAAAGGACACAGAGCTGGGAGGAGTGGTTGATACACTGGAGGCTCATGCTGGGAAGGTTCATGGGGATCTTATAAGTGCACAGAAATACCTGATGGGAGGACACAGCCAGGCCCTTTTCAGTGCTGTCCAGTGACAGGACCAGAGGGCACAAGCTGAAATGCAGGAGATACCATCTGAGCATCAGGAAAAGATTTTTTACTGTGATGGTGAGCACTGGGACAGGTTGCCCAAAAAGGTTGTGGAGTCTCCCACCTCAGACTTATTAGAAAGCCATCTAAACACAATCCTGGACAGCCTGCCCTAGGGGAGCCTGCCTGAGCAGGGTAGCTGGGCCAGACGACTTCCAGAGGTCCCTTACACCTGTAACCTGTTGTCTTGGGGTGACTTTATGATGTGTATCCCATATCGCTGCCCTATGCCCAGAAACTAATTCTTGTGCCTTTCTATGCCTTTAAACTGAGCCTGAGAGGGGGGAGGAAAAACTGAGCAAAACTTTTTCAAAGCAGTTTGCAGCTTGTTCAAGGTCACACAGAGACAGAGACTTTTTTTTTCAGCTGTGGCAGGAGAGCAGGAGGGAAGAGAAGCACCCAGCTTGCTTTTCTTTCCAGTCAGCTTTTGACAATTTTTTTCCTCAGCTCCTTTTCCTCTGGAGAGTTGAACTTTTGTTTTCCTGGGACTTCATTTTTTTTCCCTTTCTGTCTGCTGGACTGTTTCAACATCAGAATACATTGGGAGGACTTTCTACCAAGGCCTCGGCCCTGGAGGTGGGCCCACCACCCCGTCCCAGCTCCAAGGAGGGAGAGAGAGATCTACGGAAGGACTCTGAATTTTCCCAGGTTTCTCTCAGCAGACTGGGAGGTTTTATTATTTTGCATCATTATCTTTTTTCCTGTGTTTGTTAAATAAATAGTTTTTATCTCTTTCACTTTTCTTCAAGGAAAATTTATTTTTTCCTGAACCTGGTGGGGGAGGGGTGGTTGTAGCCTGCCTTCTCTCAGAGGATGTATTTCTAGATTTGGCCAAACTGGCACACCTGTCTGTGATCCTATGATCTATTTTTTCTGCTGTTTTTCTGGCTGTTTTACATTATCTGATCACCCAGTGATAGCAGAAAGTAGCCTATTTGAGATAAGATGAAGGACATAATTATCAGATATGGCTCTGTCTCCAGTCTCTGTCCCCAGGTGTTCCTCAGTGATAGAAAAAATACAGGATCCTCAGTCCCACCCAGTGATTCAGCATTGCCCCATTTTGGTGTACTCTTGTTAAAACAGAAATAAAAAACTAGGTTGTCACCCACCTCAGTACACTTGTGCAGTAAGTTTCTCCTTGGGCTTTGTGCTCACTGGGAGAAGAAAAACCACAAAGGGTCTTCCAGACATTTTTCTTTTACCCTCAAATGCAGGAATATCTAATGGAGTGCTTCCTGCTGTCGAAGTTGCTTGATATTCTGATCTGATGCAAAACCATCAGGCCAGCTGAAAGAATTTATTTGTAATGTGTGAAAGAGTCACAAACATATTTGTCTAAATAACTAAACTTGTTCCAAATCTTAGCTAAAAAAAAAAAAAAAAGGCACAATATTTTATAAGAAGACATAGACTTTTCATGGTAATAAGTACTGAAAAGTAATTAACAATTCCACTAAGAAATAACTGGTTTCTAAATGAAAACTGGCTGTTTCAGTTTCCCAAACTGTGAAGAAAAAAAAAATCAGGACTGGAAAACAAAATTCAGGGTATTTAGAGATCTTGGCGAATGGATATTACAGGATTATTTCCATATTTAGACCCATCATTTCATGTTTTGAATAGTGCTGGAAAGAAGGCGTATGATCATTACCTGCAAATGCCATTTTCTGGAGACAGAGCATTGTGGAGATATAATTAAAAGTTGTGGAGTGAAGTTTCTAAAAGAAAATTCAGATAATCATAAAAATCCCTGATAGCAAGGACTAAATGAGTTTTGTGGAATACCAACTAAAAAAGAAACATTTTAGGACCGAATATATTATGTGTTAAAAATTAAATTCTATTCTACATGGGAACCTTTTTCCAATGACAAATGAATGAGTTTGATGGCTCAATGAGATTTTCCATCCCTAATGTTTATGATTCAGCATATTAAATATGACCTAATTTCTATGATATACGATGCATACAGGAGGCATATAAGATCCTGGAAGAAAAAAAAAAAATCAATTGATTGGTGGGGATAGACTACTTAAGGGCCAGTGAAATTTAATCAGAGAATCACCAAGGTGTCATAGAGAGAAATGGGACTTCCTGAATTTTGACAGCCACCTTTGCCATATTACCACACACTGTCTTTTCCTGTTCATCGGTGCAATGATGAATAAGTTTTCTGTATGCATCACCAAACCAAAGTCTTCCACTTCCAGAAAGTTAGGGATAATTATGTGCATGGCTGCAGAGGTGCAGATGGGTCTGCAGGCTGGAAAGCAGGTGCCCACGACCCTCCCTTTTTCATTTATTCCTCTAATCAGACAGCAACTCTGAACATGCTTATGAAAAGCAGTGGAGGAAGCAACCAGAGATCCTAAAAAATGTGCTCATCTCAAAATGGGCCATCACAGGAACCATGACGAGAGGGAGCAGAGAACCAAGAACAGGATTGGACTGAAGAGTCCATGCCCCCAGTTTCCCAAATGAAACAGACTTGATGTTGGAGTGGTCCGAGGGGAGGTGTGATACTGAAGGCATCGTGAGATAATCACTTTGCCCCCACAGCCCACTGGAGTGGGTTGGAGGAGATGCCATCCCGCTGCTGAAGGCTACTTAGGGTAATTGCACTCTTGCTGTCTGGCTGATGAAGCTTGCACAGGATGGTGTGAGAACAGTGAACTGGCCCCCTTGCTCTAGGACACAATCAATACTGAATTACACTTTAATTACAAGTCTTTTAATTATTCAGTGTTGACTTATGAAGCAGAAGCTGTAAATCTTTCTAAAGCAAAAGCTTTGCTTGCTGTATTCTCTCATTATCTCCTATACTACCCTTGTGCAGGAAAATATAAGAACTCTATTGACATAATTTCATAATTTTTATAAGAGTAATCTAGGATCCATGTTGGTGCTCAGCAAGGGTCGTAATAAATTTTAAAGCCTCTGGCTGCCCTTAGGTGGCATCACCAAGTAGAAAGTGATTTGCCTGAAGTTTGACAGATCTTAATCGATTTCACCGCAGTAGAGAAAAATTTTTATCTCCAGTTCATGAAAAAGTCTGCACCAAATTGCTCTGAAAGCAGGTATAGAGAACTACAACATTGGTTCCAACATAATAGAGTCCTGAGAATAAATCTATTACTACCTACACTAGATTTGAAAATCCTTGTTTTCTATAAAAGGTGGGGTTTGGTCTTCATTGATAATGCACTCAGAGAGATATGTTTACATGATAGAAACATCTATAGTACATCAAGTGTCTACAGAGAGAGAAAGGTCTGTTTTACGCTGCCTGTTTAATCTTTGTAAAAGCAGTACAGACTTTTACCCTTACTTCTTGCACTGGAACAAAAGATAAAGCAATTGAGAAAGTGAACCTTGTGACACTTGTGATGAAATTTATAAATGGATTTTGAAAGGGTTTTGTCCAATTCATAAATGACATGAATTTCAAAGAGCAGTGGTCTTCTGTGTGCAAATCATTTCTTGAATCAACATTTCTGCATTGAAACTGCTGCAGCTGCCTTGGGATGCTGGCTTCCATCCCACGAACAGGGAAGGGGATGCGTCCTCTCCCTCTTACAAACTCACTGGTACACATATCCCACTTAACAATGAGATACATTTTACTGGTTTGGAGACCCAGATGAGATCAGGCACTAGATGTGATATAAAAAATTTCCTCAAGTATTCTGTTGTGTTTGGAGTGTTGAGACACCAGCCTGTGCCTTCCTGTGACATTGGGTCAAAGGAGGTCCTAGAGTTTCTGCTTCTGTTTATATCAGAAGACCTGCCCCATTCCCTTCTGTTGTTTCTGCATTTGCTCAGAATTGGAATGTAGATACACAACCCAGAAAACTTGAGGGAAAAATGACCATTTTCTGAGACTGAGAATTTGAACATTGGGTTTGGCTACAGAAGGTGTGGCTTCTCCAGTGCTCACCTGCCAAACCTGACCATCTATTCTTGAGATAACCAATGTGCAAAAGACAAAATAGCTGAGCTGCAAGATTCAGCAGCTGTATCCTTATGTAATGTGTCTAGTTTTACAATTCAGTGGCATTTGTCAGGATGATTGCTCTTCTCTGCTCATAATCATAGTCTATTATTTCTCACATTCTATAAATACCATAAAGAAAGAAGTTTCTTGAAAAAGCATCAGTAAATAAATCTCTCTGCCAAAAGTTTATAAATTGTGTGCTACTCTGTATATCCCAGCAGCAGCAGTTCAAGCATTAATGACTTAGCCTTTCTTAATCACTTTTTTAATTACAAAAACCAGACAGAGCTTATTTTCAACAAATTACTTGGTATAATGTTATTGTTCCTTCTCAAATCAAGATCATGTTGGATGTGTTGAAAATGCATAAATAAAGCCAGTGCCAAACATTTGCATAGCTTGAATTCGTTCAGCACTTGACTGTTATGGATGCTCTCACAGCAGTAATTTTTAGGTTATTTTTCCGTCTTGTCCTGTATTATCTTTTGTGCTCCAACATGGAGCTTCATTCCAGTGAAGGCAAGGGCATAAAGTGGTAATCCACTGGTACATTCTTTGCTATGTCTCATTAAAACTGACAAGAAATAATTACTTCTTACTTGTTCTCATTAACAGCTAAAATTGTCTTCCACTTTCTTATATTAGCAATAATTTACATTTAGTACTAAATCCATTAACTGGTGTCAGGTCCTCAGGTCAGAGCTCTCATTTTCCAGCTTCCCAACTCTTTTCCCCCATCTCAGGAGGACGGTCCCTACTTCCACAGAGCAAGGGGTGCTGGCAGCAACACCACTGTGTGATCTGCTCATACGGACTCTATGGCATCAGTAAAAATGGGAAAATGAATGATCATGATCTCTGTCTCCCAAATAAATCCATATTTGCTGTGCTTTTAGACTTTGCTTTGTTACTACCATAAGGGTGATATATGGTCAGTGATTAAAATCCCAGGGATCTGAGACCAACTTTCTCTACATCCTTAAAAACATAGAGTTCTAGAGAAAGACAATGTCAGTATCATATGACCCTGAAATGAATTCTCAGAGGAAATGAAGGCTTGCATGTAATGAGAAGACTAAAAATTTAACCTAGACTGTACATTTCATGCCTCTCCCACAGGTTTTGTTGAAGTGGTGCAGCTAAGTTTAAAACAGACAGACCTAGACTCTGTGCAGGTAAAGGAAGGACACAGAGCAATAGACTGGAAAACTCTGAGATAAAATAAAGTGGTGGCATGGACTTTCAGC
Organism: Aphelocoma coerulescens; assembly: GCF_041296385.1. Classification (NCBI taxonomy): domain Eukaryota; kingdom Metazoa; phylum Chordata; class Aves; order Passeriformes; family Corvidae; genus Aphelocoma; species Aphelocoma coerulescens. Next base: position 58,957,213 of record NC_091019.1, read on the forward strand.
AGCAACAAGGATTTTTGAAACACATAGTTCAGTGGATGAGACTGATAGTTTTATGAAACTGCAAGAAATCTCTTTGAAGAGGAAAAGATTGTAATAGTTTTGTATTTAAGGCCACAACAAGGAATTCCTGGCAAACTTTCAATTTATCCTGCTATATTTTTTTAATGGAACTTGGCTGAGTTTCAGCCAGGATCAGAGAGGGCAAAGAAATCTTTGAGATATTAGGAGGAGTAAAATGCAAGTTTAATAGATATCTAAGCTCACTAGAATTCCTTGTCAGCAGACTCACATCTATTTATCAGGATTGAGAAAGGAAGAACCATGGCGCTTGGTGCTGTTTGTTTCTTTTCTTTTTCCTGACAGCTTAAAATTATTCAGAAAGCTGCCATTTAAGAAGAAAAAAGAAAGGGGTCCAAAGGAAAATTTCAGATATTATCTTGATTTAAGCTGCACCAAGATAGCTTCAGGTTTAAGTTCTCATGAAGATTTATGGATGCTATTATCCTTACTTTTCCTTTGCCACGACAAAACAGAAGTGAGAGCTGCACAATAGCAACGCTCAGAGCTCCTGTTGCTCCTGCTTTCCCCTGCCTGGGTGTGAGGGCTCAGAACACCACACTGCTTTGTGCAGCTTTCCACCAGGATGAAATTCTTCCCCTCCCTCCTATCCCTCCCATGCCCCTCTCAAGCAAACAGGAGGGATCCCTGCGACCAGCTCAAATGTCTCACTGGGGCCGGTGGGTGGATTTTTAAGCTAACTCCCCTTGGAGTTTAGCACAAAACAATACAGGCAGAAAAGAGAGGAGCTGCCATGTACTGGGTATTTTTATAAGCAGATTGTATGGAAGTAGCATGTTTTAAGGGGAGTGTTTACTGAGCTGACAACATTCCAGTCTGTTCCCCACACTTTCCTGCCTGTGGCTAGTGCTTCCCCATCTGCCCCAGGAACAGGCATGGCCTCGGGCACAGTGTGATCCCCGTCCTCTGCTGGCCCTGTGTGGCAGCTGGGGCACCCAGGGGCACTCATTGTCCAGACATGGCACTAAGCAGCTGCTCACTGTTTTCCAGGAGCTTTTCCAAACCTCTGAGCCTTTTCATGTCTGTATTATGCAATACACCCCATCTTTTAAACCACTGGGTATCTTCCAAGGCAGAGGCCATTTTGCATCCCTGCCTCTTTGCCTCGTGCTCTGAAGCCCTGAATTTCTTGTACCTCTAACCAGCAGCCTCTGGTTCCTTTGTGCTTTGGTTTTGCTCTGGAGACTCCTGGTTTAATCCTGATGCACACATACATCCTGAACATCCAGAACATCCTGTTCTCTGATCTTTTTCACTGCCCCAGCTTCACATGTTGCTTGGGAAGTTGACGTAGCCACCCCTTCTTGGAAATTTCTTGCTTGCTCCCAAGTATCTTTGAAAAAGCCAGAGCAAAAAGAGCATTCACAGAATATCTTTGCACCCAAATTCTTACTGATGACTGAAATGACCAGTGGGAGCTGCACAGCCAGGTGTCCTTAGACAGATAACCAGGTGAAATTGCAAAGAACAAGACTTTCCCCAAACACTCTACGATATATGCAAATACAAGAAATTAGAAGATAATTAATTATTTTTAAACTTTTTTTTCCTTGCACAGTGTCAGTATTTGTTATCTCCCTTTTTCGTTTCAAATCACAGGCTTTGTCAATTTGCAGATAAGATTTAATGTTAAATTTGGAATGTTTTAATGTGGAAAAAAAAAAAAAGTAAAACTTTTGATTGTAATCTGTAGGGTCAAATAAGAAGAAAGAAAAAAAGATCAAAATGCTGCCATTGTAAAAATTTGTCCGAGATGTAACTCTGACATTCAGGCATATCATTAAAATTTGCTTTACAACTGCTACTACTGTACTTCCATGCAGTAGCATGAAGGAAGCTGAAAAAAAATCTGTACTTTTTCCTGAGAAAATTAGCTTCCATATAAACAGGCACCGAATTTTATTTTTCTCCTCATTGTGTGTGATGTTTTGTCAGACAGTTGAGGTAAACACACAAAAGCCTCAGGGGCTCTCCCCAGTTAATTGGAGCAATAGAGGCCAGATTAGAAGGGCTCAATGCCCGCCTGGCACAGGCAGTGGCAAAGCTGATTTGAGGTGTCCTATACAAGGCTCAGGACAGGTCATTGTGGTCCCATGGCAGTGTGATAATCTCGAGCTTTACAGACAAAAATTTGCATCTGAATGCAGCCGGCCACATTGAAAAATTTATTCTCCTTCAGATTTTCATCACAGACTTTCTGGTAGATGGTGCTGCAGCAGGGAGTTACCCATTGTGTCCGTGGGAGCTCCCACTGGGGTTTTGGGCCACGCTCATATGAGGTGGTTGTTTATGTACATCAGCTTTCCTCTGTCTCAGGAGGTCTGCTGGGGTGGGGCTTGGCACTTGCAGAGGTTTCCCAAATGTCCTTCTGGAGGAATGAGATGTTTCCCAGAGGCTGGGCAGGCTGGGCATGGGGAGGTCTCCACTGGTCCTCATGAGACACTGATGAAATCTCAGCACCACTGGCAGCTGCAGGACAGTGCCTCTGCCCACACTTGTTTTTTTCAGCTTCCTCCCTCTGAAATCTGCGTGTTCAATTTCATGTCCAGTTTGCACTTCCCGATCACAAAATGTTGGGGAAAAGAGGTGAATGAGGGAAGACATGAACAAATATGCAAGAGGAAAAAATATGTTCCTGCTCTAGGATTGCACAAATTATTTTAAAGAAACAGGATTTCATATTGTTGCTCAAAGAACAAATGTAATTTATTAATTCTTAAGCTTTGTGTTATGGAAGCCCTTTCTTTCATTTTCCAGCCATGGCAAATTGCAGATAATACCAGAATATTCTTTGATGTTTCTGAGGTAAATTTCCCATAAATGAATTTCTTGTTATACCAATAACTTAAATATCCCTCTACATTAGTGATAGAGTCAGTCTCTGCTTATTGCACTTTAACCGGTACTGCAGCCTAAATAAATAAAATAATACAGAATAGTCAATTCTGCTGGCCCAGCATCATGTATCAACTTGCACTAATAAGTTAATTTCCATAATTGTTATTCAGAACTAACATAATTTGAAAGAAGAGAGGTCATAATGGTCATGATGCCCTGAGAGGATTTTGCCTTGCTGAAGTCAACACATTGAAGCCTCCGAAGGATTCTGGAGAAAATAATGCCCATAACCCAATCATTCAGTTAATGTTATTACTCATTTATTTGTTTTCCATCAGTGAGATACCCAGTGACCTCCAAAACAAGACTCTGCCTTTGACACACAGACACATCACGTTTGTTCTCTCTGTGCTCATCCTGAGTCTTTAAAATCTGATGGTAAGTCTGCCAGTGGACCTTCAAAATTGCTGCATGCATTTGTCTTTGGTGTCTATTCAAATAAGCTGTAGCAGGAGTGCTCTTTGTGCCTAGTAAAGCAAATAAACCTCCTTCGACTTGCTTTTATCCCTCTTGCTCAGGTCCCTTCAGTTTTGGTAATATTTGGTTAAGAGAAGAGACTGAAGAGTGGGGCTGTTTGAACACAAGGCCCTGGTGAGCTAACTCAAGTAACACTGACATTTTTACTAAAAAAAAAGATGTATCTTACAGGGAATTGCTGGTGAAACTGCTATACATCAGATTTGGATGTCATATCCTACATTTTATTTTGTCACTTAAAATTAAATGCATTTGTAATATGTAGAGTACTAAAATCAAATCAGGATTTAATCCATTTTAGAAACATGTTCTATTACAGGGAGAAATGTGCATGGCAAACTCAGAATGTTATAAAGCATTTGCAATAAATATCAATGACATTCGTTGGTCGTTTTATTTTTGCCTATATGTTATATATGAGACACTGACCTTTCTAAATATTCTACACAGATAACCTAATCCTTAATACAGTGGTGAAATATTATTGCAATTATTGTTTGAAGAACTATGGTAGGTGTTGCAAAAGATGATTTGGCTAAAAAGGAATAAATAGATTAGTAGGTTGGACCACTGCATTAGAGCTTACATGAAGTTTTCAGGGATGACAGGGGACTAAAGGCCTTTTTTGCTTTTTTTGCTTGCTGTTCAAAAAATAGAAAGAAGTGATCTGAAAAGTAAATTAAAATCAGTTTATTTAAAGGTCATTTCTAGTGGAAAGAAAGCTTAGAAAATTGTGAAATAGGCATTATTCACAGAACTTTCTAGTCTCCCTCCCCTAGATAGAAAAATTTGCTTAGTGTAGACAGAAATTCACAGAACATTTCAATTAAATTGAATTTGAAATTTCAGTGTGAGTTAAGCTTGACTCTACATTTTCCACCCACTTTCCTTTAATGCCTGATGCTCCGAAGTTACCAGAACAGGAAGATTGAAAGTAAAACAAGTGCGAGCAACAATAATCTTGCAATATTTGTCTTGCTGGTGAGTTTGGAAATGTAAACAGAAAATACTGACTCTTGAAGTTAGGAGCATGTGGAGGAGAAACATGATGATCTCTTTGTACTAAATAAAAGCCTCAGAGACGTCCTTCCATGAGGGACACAGCTGTTCTTCTTGCTGCTTCTCCTATACCAGGATGAAAAAATCCATGTCTCCACCCAGATTTACAGGAGGACCTTCCTTCATGACATGGCAGCCAGACCAGAAAGATGTTCATGTCATCCCTGCATGGCCCAGGAGGTTAATGGGGAGGTGAACTGGTCAGTAACACTCAGAGCTGCCCCCACTGTGAGGGGTTTTGCTTTGAAGCTCTCTCTAACTGCAAGGACAGCATCACTTAAGTCAAGCAGAAAAGTCACATTAAGAGACCTGCATGTATAACTGGGTAAAAGGCACCTTGAACTCATTGTTTTTTCCAGTTTCCATGGTCAGTAGGTGGGGTAACTACCACAATTATAACCACCTATGAGTTGTTATACATTATAGAATTATATATATTTATTATTTATATATATATATATATAATATAATTGTGAAATACAGTACCTATTGTAACTGTTGCTGCCATGTGTGTTGGTCTCAGTGGGTGCAAGAGAACCCCTGTACCAGTGCAAAAGAAAGGAAAAATGCAAATCCAGAGAAATTTGTGGAACCCCACAGAAACAACACCTGGAATTTAACTTCTTGGTGTTACTGTTCACTTATTCCTCCTTTTCTACCTATTTCTGCTACATACTGTATTTTCCATTCTGCTGCTCTGGTGGCAGCTCTTTGGATGTTACAAAGTCATGCAAACTACTTTAGAGCCATGGTGCATGTTGATTTTTAGAGAGATATCCAGACACAGAGCGGCCAGTGAAGTGTGATTTCCCTGGAGCCAGCCTCCATCTTGTATCCCCTCAAAAGATGTCTTACGAAAGAGAAGAGGCCCCATTCAGATAGTCCTAAAGCACATCTTCATCTTCATAAAGGTTCATACAAAAAAATTTCCCATATTATTTTCAGATACAGTAATCCAGCCTTGTTTGTGATTCCATTCGGGCTTCAGTAGAGAAGCTGAGAGAAGAGTTGGCAGGAAAACTTGATTTCTCCACAATTCATTCTTGTATTTTTCCAGTGAAGTAAGTACATTTTGTATAAAGAACTGTGACAAAAAAGGGCACAAGGGGTTGACTCTTACCCAGGCCTTGACCTCTCCATTTCTGTAGGTACAATTTATAGCTTTCTAACAGGAGCTTCATTTACTAAAAGCGTGGGGCAGCTCAGGCTCAAGGACACCACTCTTTGTGTTTCTTGATTTCTTGTCGTAGCCCATTGTCTTCCTCCCAACCCTTCTCAGCTTAGGTTTGGACAAGCAGACCACAGAGGAAAGGGAACTGCTGATGTTGAAAGCCTCCATCTTGCCATTCAGAGCCTTTTGTTGTGCACATACACGCCTGGTTCCTGCTTTGGTTCTGGGAGTTGCGCGTCTCTGAATTGATGGCAAAATGGACTCATTTGAAAAAAAATTTGAATATGGATTTTTTTCCTATAGCAGTCTCTTCTCATTAAATATTTCTTTGCTTTCATCTACAACAAGCATAATGAGATAATTCTATTTACCATTCCTCACCAAGAAAAGTAATTAGAATGCAAGGTAATTTCCATAAAATGCATTATGACTTTAATATCAGTAAAAGCCACTTAAATATTAAATGCACAGAAAAAATATTATCTAAATTATCATAGAATAATATGATCAGGTTACTTTAGGAGGGAAAAAACTGATAAATGTGTTTTAATAAACTGTGCAAAATTATATGTATCATATTCTTGTTTCCTGTCAATTTTATTTAGAGTTAAATGCCATTGTGATAATTAGTTGGGTTTTACTATGTTCATTAAAAGCTTTTCTAATGATCACATAAAGAAATAAGTAAAATTAATTCCTTTCTTTAAACTCAAAGAAATTCATCAAAGGAATAAACAAAAAGCTTTCACCGAGGCACAGACACAATATCATAGAATCACAGAAACACAGGATCATGGAATGCTTTGGGTGGAAGGTGCCTTCCAAGAAGATAAGTGTGGAGTGCAAACACCACACTGAGTCAATGAAGGCTTGGATTTTGGATCAGTGTTGGTGTCCTTGATTTACAGACACGAGCCCTGAGTGCGAGGGAGAGAGTGCATCAAATCCATTAGTCCTCATCCAAGCAAAGTTCAAAGCTTTTCCTAGGAATGCAGTGAAGGTTCCCCAGTGAAAACAAGAGCAGATCTGTCTAACATTTCTGACTTTTTTATTTGTTTTTCAGGATGGACATACTGCATCTTTCAAAAATGTCGTAAGACCCATTTTTGGTTCCTGAAAAACCCCTAGAGGGGCACTGTACAAGTGAAGTCTCCTTTCATGACTTGCTAGGACTGAAAACATGTTTCCAAGGAACTTTCACATCCTGCTAGCATTAGAAAATTTATAAATGCAACTTATAAAGACAACTTCTGGCTGTGAGAAATTACACAAGAAAAAGGAATATTTGAAGAATGATGAATGCTTCAAGATGAAAAACCCATGCAAATAAATTACTTCAAAATCAGAGCAATTAATTTTGATTTCCATATGCACAAAGATGGTGTTATAAGAAAAGAATATTTTTGAAATAACTTGCTGCATTAACTCAGTGAATTAGTCCAAAGACTGCAGATGCTAATGCTAATGAGATCTCCTTTGCTGGGGTGAGTGAGCCTGATTCAGAGTCCAGGTCATGTTAGAAGTAGCTTCTGCATTGCAAACTGGATCAGATCTTTGGTGAATACTAAGGGAGAAAAGGTGTAAAAACAAAGTGTTAATTTCACAAACACAGCCATGAGACCAGCCTGCACAAGAACCAAACAACTGAGTTCTTGAACCCTGGTACTCACACTCTTCAGTTCAAAATGCTGCCAAAGCTGATGGAAAGCACCACTTCTCTAACATGCCTGTTAAACCACAATGCTGTTTTGTTCTTCACAAAACACCTCTCTTGATAGAACTCTGGAGAACAGGCTTGTTTACCATAACTCTGTGAACAGGTTCTCCCCAAGAAGATACCAAAGTTGAGATGCAGGATTGGAACTGAGACTAATAAGAATGGAGTTAATCATGTCACCTTAATTGAAAAGTAATAATAAAAATAATTGAGTTTAATACATAATTTAGACCATTGTATGTAAAGTTAATGCAGTCTGCTTAGGCTTTGAAAAAAATATTTACCTCACATAGAGTTAAGATTTCATTTGGTTTTGTAATGGAATTCTCACCAATTGACTTTAATAACAGCAGTTTGTTAAATCAGATTTTGAATTGGTGCACAAATTTGAAGTTCATATGTTAATTTTTGACACAATATACTTAGCATTTATAGCCTACTCTTAAAGTGGTTGAGTTTATTTTCATGAAACTGAATAATCATTGCTGTCGTATATTATAGAAATTAAATTAGTTTTCCCTGCTGTCCTGATGAGGGGCAATTTGCCTTATGACTATTTTGTTTTACTTTACTTTTAAAACAATGAATTATTGCTTTTGTGAGTGGATTTATTTTTCAGCTATTGGACACACTTCTATGACAAAATTTATGTTTATATTTAAGGTTTTTCTCAGGAAAGAAGAGAAACTTCGTTCAGTTGCCTTTTCCCTTAGTTCCTCCTCTGACCCCTGTTCTTGCAGACAAGTGATTCTGTGCAGCATTAAAGGCTTCAGCTGAACTTTCTGGAAAACAAAATGATCAGATTCCTAACAGTGCTTCCTCTCAAAATCCAAACAGCTCCAGGTCATTCTAATTTAGTGCTGAGGGACTCCACTTGAAATGAATTCTGTTTTTCATTGAAAATAATTATCGAGCTGTCTGGGTGGAATATCTTAAGCCAAACTGTAGTCTGATACTCTGTTCAAGAAACCCTTCAGAGCTCATGCTTAACTTGAAGCAGTGGAAGTTTTAAGCATGTTCATAAGGTTCATGGGTAAACAGGGATCCAAGACCAGACATGGGCTTTGAGCAGCAGCCTGTGATCTCAAGAGCAGCATTTGTGATTCCAGGTGTGATGTTTCATGGCCTTGCTCTAACAATATGCCCCTTTTATCTTGCATTCCTGTCTCTTGGGAAAGGTAAGTCTCCTCTACAGCACTGGGGTAATGTGTTTAGCCAAGGAATGCTTCAAGATATATTTGGGACCCTTAATTTAGGTAATTAAGGTATAGGTGCAAAATGGGCATTATCAGCAAGCCCACATATCATACCAAGCACACATGGGCCTTCCTTTCAAAGGAAGCTGTTATAAGCTCTGCCAGGTGATGGGAGACATGGAATAAGGTGGCCTGGGAAGGTACAAGTGGCACCACCTACCCTGCCTGATGCTCCATATTCTCTGACTGTATTCTGGAAGAACCACTTGTATTATTAATTACTAGGAACAATTTTCCCTATGACAGGAGTACAGAGTGTCCCAAAGCAGCCCTTGCCAGGGCACAAGTGCCTTTGTGCAGCTCTGGCAGTCCCCATCCAGGGGTACTGCCTGCCTCTGGTCAGCCCATTCACTTGTCCCTTTTCTCACTCCTCATGCAACTTAGTTATTCTGTGTCTCTCCCTCCCCCATCACCAGTCCTCTTGATCTGTTTGGACACAGCTTTGTGCTTTGTTCCTCTGCTGCAGCACTGCCACTTGGGTATAAACAGGAGCTCTACCCCACCCCGGTGTCTTTTTTTTTCCCCTTATTTTCATTAATGCTGTAGCTTCCCAGGGAAGGGGGGTGGGAGAAACGAGCCACCAGGCCAGTAACTGCATCCCTGAACATCACAGTAATGTGCCTTAAACCGCACTTTCTTGTGGTTTGTCCCAAGTCATTTGCCAGGACTCAAATGATGGAGCTCCTGCAACTTCCCTTGGGAGATGATGCCACAGGAAAACAGAAGGGATTCTATTGATATTCAACAGACCTTTTCCTTTTGTTAATTTAATGCCATTACTCCATATTCCACCATAACAATTTTCCCCCCACTCCATTGCTCGTCCTTCTTCAAAACACTTCCAGACATTTATGTTCCCTTTTAATCATCTCTTAGTAAAGATTTTGCTTGTTTTTAGGGCTCTTCCCCCTTTGCATTCTGTTTCAATCCAGCCCCTCAGGGTCATACTCATCTTTTCATCCATAATTGAAAAGACAACCACTCTATACAGTAATGGGAGATTTTTTTCTTTTTCTCCTCAGCTCACGCAAGCTATACAGATCCTCACTCGTCTCTTCAGGCTCTGAGACATATTGCACCATTGAATTTTAAGCAAATCTACTAGACAAGATCAATGAGCTATTCTGCTTTAAAATCTAGGGCATAAATTGACCATCCCTTTGTACATATTTTTACCTTTCCGGCTCTTCAGCAAAATGAAGACCTATCCAGCATCAAAAAGTAAAAATGAGCAGCCAGATTCTTCTTTTATTTATAGCAGGGCTTTCCCCACTAGAACAAAGAAAGCCATTTGCAGAGCAACAGCTCAAAGCAGAATTTTAGCACGGGGACTTTTACAAAGGCATCTTTTCCCTTTTTCACAGAAAGCAACATTATTCCAAAACGGAGCATCAGCAGAAGGCATGTCCACTACCTACACTCCACTTGGACACTCTGAAATGAAACACTGTGGTCTGTAGTGCTGAAGAAGCACTGTGGGACACCCAGGAAAATTTTACCTCTGTGGCACTGTCCCACCAATACCCAAGGGATGGGTTCAGTAAGGGGTTCCCAGGGTGAACCACAAGTGGTTCCACCATTTGGTAGGAGAGAAGGCTACTGTATGAAAGACAAAGAAATGTCTCTCCCAAAAAGATTTTCTGAAAGAAGTGGGGTTTTGGGTGAGGAAACATCTGTTTTTTTCATGTGGTCTGTGATGCTGGCCACATTCAGCTATGGCTGTCTGCTTGCTAAGGGCATTACTCTGCTTTAAGAAAAGGAATGAGCACCTAATTAGTTGTTTACAGAATAGTCACGGGTTCAGAAAGGAAAAGCTTTGTGGTTTAACCCCAGATGGCAACTCAGCCCCATACAGCTTCTCCCTCAGTCCCCTACAGTGGGATGGGGGAGAGAACTGGGAGAGTAAGGATAAAATTTGTAGGCTGAAGTAAGGCAGTTTAACAAGTAAAGCAAAAGCTGCACATGCAAGCAAAGCAAAACAAGGAATTCATCACTCCCCATGGGCAGACAGGTGTTCAGCCATTCCCAGGAAAGCTGGGCTCTGTCATAATGGTGACTGGGGAAGACAAATGCCATAATTCCAAATGTTCCCCTCCTTCCTTCTCCTTCCCCCAGCTTTTTATAATGAGCAGGCACCATAAGATGTGGAGTATCCCTGTGGTCAGTTGGGGTCAGCTGTCCCAGCTGTGTCCCCCCACCAGCTCCTTGTGCACTCCCAGCCTGCTCAGCGGTGGGGTGATTTGAGGGGCAGAAAAATCCTTGATTCCCTGAGGGAGGGAAGGAAGGAAGGAAGGAAGGAAGGAAGGAAGGAAGGAAGGAAGGAAGGAAGGAAGGAAGGAAGGAAGGAAGGAAGGAAGGAAGGAAGGAAGGAAGGAAGGAAGGAAGGAAGGAAGGAAGGCAGGCTATTTCATACTGAAAATGGTAGGGGAATGCTCTACTTTCAATTTCCCAGCTTGCAACACTGTCATGGGAACCACAGCCTGTGCTATTCTGTCTCCTGTGTGGTGCAAAGTGACAGACAAAACTGGCCATAATCATCCCAGGTGTGTTAGCTGGGTGCTGCAGTGTGTCACTATGCTCTCCTGAGCGAGCATCTGGCTGCTGGCTACCTCTTAGGTAACAATAGAAAAAGCAGGTATTTTATTTGTGTCTGTGGGCAGAGAGAAGAAACTCATTAGAATGTGACAAGTTTCTGGGCTGAGTGATACAGCACATGTAATCTCATTATCTCTGCTGGGGAATGGCAGGAGTATGCATGTAAAACAAGATTTTATGTGTATAGTTCAGTCAGTGAGGACTAATGGATTGATAATGGGCTGTTTGTTGCTGCTCAGATTTTGGCTTGCATCCACAGTGGGGTATGTTGGAGTAGATCCACTGGAGCACACTGATTGATACTTATGCTAAATGTAAGCTGGTGAGTGTTTAGACTTATTTTCCATTCAGTGTGCAACTTACCACTCTGTCATCTCTAAGTTTGTGCATGCACATATTACAAATACAGTCACATGGCCTCATGATTGTTTGCATTTCTCTGAAAAAATGAATGGAAAGGTGTAGTGGGTTCACCCTGACTGGATGCCAGGCACCCACCAAAGCCTCTCTATATCCCCTCTGTAGCTGGAGAGGGGAGGGAAAATATAACAAAGGGTTCATGAGTTGTGATAAGGAGAGGGAGACATCACCCACCAATTACTGTCATGGGCAGAACAGACTCGAATTAGAGATATTAATTGAATTTATTACTAACAAAATCAGAGCAGGATAATGAGAAGTAAAATTAAGACCTTAAAAACTACTTCTCCCCACCCCCACCTCCTTCCCAGCTCTACCTCCTCCCACCCCAAGGAATGGGAGTTATGGTCAATTTATCACATGGTCAGATATCAATAGAATCCTTTCTGTTTTCCTGTGGCATCATCTCCCAAGGGAAGTTGCAGGAGCTCCATCATTTGAGTCCTGGCATCTCAGGCTGGATCAGGAGTTGGGAGGACAGTGAAACCCATCCTCCAGCACATCTTTGAGCACTTTGTGCTGCTCCAGGTATGTTTATTTTTCAATGAAGGTGTTACAAATAGTGATATTTGGTACTGTTGGTACTGTTTTAGTCATCACAGACAAGCCCATCAAGGCACAACAGAGAGGAGCTGAATCATCTCCAGACTCAGACACCCATAGATATGTCAAGGGTTTTTTGTCCATCTGCCAAAACATGCCATTATAGGCCAGAAAATCTACAGAGCTAATGTTGCTGTCATTCTGTTCTGCTGCTTTCTGTCCCTTCTGTACCTTTTATTCTGCTTTATAGTGTTACATGACATTGCATAATGCATTCACATTTTTTACAACAACAACAACAACAACAACAGCAACAACAACAGCAACAACAAAATCTTCCTTTGGATCAATAGCAAGTGTAGTATCCAATTGATATTCTTGGCAGCAGAGCAAATAAACCAGTGCCTGCAGTCAGACTGTCTCAACAGGCTCAGTAGCGAGCTTCTTACCTGCTCCTTACCAAATGTGTGGGCACTGATTTCAGCAGACAGTCTCTGAAGACTGAAGTCCAGTCAAAAAAGCAGGATGTACTTGGGAACGAAGTCTTTCACTTAAGGAGAAAGCAGCAAATTAATATTGTTCAAGCAGTGTTGCTGGAAAGCAGGTAAAGGAAAATGTGGAATGAGAGAGCTGTGTGCTGAGCCAGTGCTTCCAGCTATCCCTCCAAGGAAGTGCTGGTAGAACAGGAGATATAGCTCTGTTTTCCTCCAGATTGAAGCATGCTTCTTCTAGCTGCTTTATTTGTTTTCTCTGACAAAATTAGCGGGGAAAAATCTGTGAAGAACCCCAGTATCTGGAAATCTGATGGGGTGTGGCTCAAACCACACGTCAAACTACTCAGCAAGATCAGAACACTTGCAGCTGCACTTATGCCTAGACAAAATACCAAGTGCAGAAAATCCTGGAGGCATCAAGAAGTCTTTATACATCCTCACAAATGCAGAAAACATTGTTAAAACTGGAAAATGGGTTTTATTCATGGATTTCTGTTTTTGTGTGGGTTTTAAAAGGTTGGGGTTTTTTATTGTTTCAGCTGACTTTCCTCAAAATGCAGTACAGGATTAATAATCTAACTTGGTCAGGTTTTTATTTTAGGTTCACTCTTTCTTTTCAGCCACCTTAAGGTAGATTTTCTGGCACCTGCAGGGTCTTTCTCTGTGTGGAAAGATATGCATAGAGGAGTTCACACAACTCCTACAAAAATAGGATCTCTTTAGACATCAAGTTTGGTAGAAATTAGTCGCTGGCTCCAAAGTAATTGTAAACAGCCTGGCAGACACAAAATGTCTGCATAAAACCTGTTTTCCTAAGGCATTCTCAATAATTATGATGAGAGAATGGATGAAACATGGAAGAAGAAGAGCTCAGGAAGTGGACACAATATTAATGTCTAATTAGGCTGAGGAAGGAGATGATTGTCCTAAAGGAAGCCTGCAAACCTGAGATTAAGAGAGACTTAGTACATGCTAAATTCAGTCCTCTTCAACCAGCTCTGTTCAGGTCCTCAGAAATATCTTCATGACCCAGACTTGTCATTCTTAGAAAGGAATTCTTCACCCTCCAGAGGGGGAGGAGCAGGGAAACCTTTCTTTGCCTCATTACCTTCCTATACATAAACCAATCATTCCAGGGAGTCAAGAGCTGAGCTTGTGACTCAAACCTGGACGCCACGCTATGAGATCATCATGTTTGTTACATATGTGAAGCTGAATGAAATTTTTGTTAAACTAAAAAACAAACAAATGGAAAAGAAAAAAAAAGACACGTGCCCTATGAACACAAAGGTCTTGCTCAAAACAAATTGGACTTGCAGTTGTTAGCCATCAACTGCTGTTCTTTTAGGTAGTTGCAAGAAATATTAGGCTTTCCCAAACATAATGGGATTAATTTTTAGGCTTTGAAAGTAAGCCTAAAATAAGTTGAAAATATTTTCATAAATAGTTTCATTTTAGTTCTTGTGTCAACAAAACTATGTGTTTCACTTTCCATATTTCTACCTTTTAAAATGTTTTCCTTGCTGCCAACAGGATAGCAGCAAATGCAGTAAAAATGGTATATTTCAGTATCTTCTACAGAAAGAGGCTTACTTTGGTCTTCTTTCTGAAAATTAAAACATCCGACTCCAAGGAATTAGCTAAGCTCTTCATGGGCTAACCTTTCAGTTTTGTACAAACCTCCACTGATAGCACAGCGAATACTGGAAGAGCAATTTTTGGGCCAACAGATATATAGGATAAAAGCTGGGATGTGAGTGGGCTGGGTGAAAACTACCAAGGGTCAGGACTTCCATCCTACAGGATCCCTACAGTTGGAGGACTCTGCTGTCTCTGCTGTGGATGTCCAAAGCCATCCCTGAGCAAAGCTCTCAGCTTTACTGCAAAAGCCATATGATTTTCAGAAGACAGCTGCTCGGGCATCTCTGAAAATGGCATTTATAAACTAGATTTCTCCAGACTGAGGTGTGGCAAAACCAGCAAACCCCTTGGGCAATGACAGCTGGACCATCTAAATGTACAAAACGTTTTTGAATACCATTGAACTGTAGATGTTCTTGCCGAGTACAAGAGTCAAATATGCTCAGCATGTCAAAAATGAGTTAGGAAAGTGCTGCAGTTGCTGTTTATGCCAAAGGCTCCTTCAGCTGACAGCTTTAGAGATCTTAAAAGCATAAACATTTTAGCAGACAACAAGTTGCATTTCCTAAACTAACAGCTTTTTGAAATTATGGAAAAGAAACCCCTAAAATGCTTATGTATAATTCTCCTCCCTCACATTCATTTTAAAGCACTTTACCAAAGTAACTCTCCCCCATTGTGGTAATAGGAAAAGAACTTGTTTGCAAATTGTACACTGAAATTTAAGTTACTGGGAGTAGCAACAGGTTTGTAGTGACAGGTCACTTTAGATTGGAGTTTAATTTATGAAGATTGCTTTACCTGAGGCTGTGGTAATCTATGCCTTCGGAGTAATTCTCCCTCTGCCTCATTTCGAATGCAGTCAAAGACTGTCGTATTTCACTATGACAATGTAATCACAGATCCACATTAAAAAGTCATTATTGTTTAGAATCCAGCCTGGTTTGAAAAACACTTACTATAAAATTCAACAGCCTTTGTAAATTACCCAAAGGTTTACTCAAGAATACAAGGTACAGTGATTTAAATCTGAAACTTACTACTTTATTGATTATATGGGATTTTTAGGTCACTGCATTTACGGGAAATGATTAGTGAGTAATCAAAGTAATAAACTCCTTGATGTTGGTTCATAAATAATTATGAATTGAATTTTCTTTATCAAGTATCAGATAAAAACTGAGTTAGCCATAAGATATCTCTTCTTTAACTTTCTTCCCTGAAGCATTCTAAAACCCAACAGTGATAAAACCAGCAATAAGAATAATTTTCTGATTTCTCTGTCGTTTCTTAAACCAGAAGCAATGTGCTCTCACATACATATCTATTGCACTCTTCAGCTTGGAGTTTTGTGTGAACCTAAAACTTGACTCTACTTTTTAATTCTACACTGACCTTCTTGGTATTTTAAAATCATCTCACAGAGAGATTCAAACTACTTTGTGATTTATTAAACCCCAGATTTATATTCTAGCTAACACTCAGCCATTTATCTATCCATGTACATATGGTGATTATTGAACTCCTGCTTATCTTTGTTCAATATCCTTCTTCATAGTTCTTTTTTCCCTGCAAATTGAGAGACTTTTAGCCCTGACTATTGTGCAAGAGTTTAAAACCATAATAAAAACAAATGATGCAATGAACCAATTAAAATTGTTGTATATATATATTTTTAATTAGACATTTATGAGCTGCGAATTGGATCAGATATTCCCAAAGCACATGACATGCTGACATATAATAGCTGCTTTTGGGATGTCAGGTTAGCTTTTTATGAATGCAAATGAGGGTAGGTCTTCTTTTTTCAATTAACTTTAGGAATAATTTTGTTCTATTTGGAATACAGTTGGATGCTTCCATGTAGCTTACTCAGAAGGTTTGAAAGCACTACATTTGGTAACAGTGGTGTTCAGATTTCAGTAGAAAGCATTTCATAAATGTTTTGGATGCTATGGAAAACTGAATATTAAAAAAAAAGATAGGTTTTTACCATGCTAGTGTCTGAACTTGCTGGTAAATGAAATCATGTGGACAGTGTTTGCCTGCTGCTGATTTTCTGGATAGAAAAATCTCTTCTCCATTGTTTTTTAATACTGTGACTAAACTGAGCTTTGGAAAGTTTTTTCCATCAGGTCTTGTTCTCAGAGCTGCTCTGCCCACATCCCTGTGAAACTAAGGAATTTCAATTCTGCACTGCGAATTGGTCCAACTTCAGGTGCCTTCTGTCTCTGCACCTCACACGGGTGATCTCCAGTGCCATCAGCAGTGTCAGGCATGTCAACATGGAGATTAGCAGCACTGCATTCTTCTGAAGAGGTGATCTCAACACATCATGTTTGTGTTAAAAATGTAATACTCACATGCTGCTTAGGAGAGGCTGTGTGTGCTGGTGGACATGATGCTAGGTCTGATACAGCTTCCACCCTGTCTCAGTGCTTTGGAAAATCCACTTTGCCTGTTGTCTGTTTGGAATAAAGCCCACACTGTGTGAAATTTTTTATAGCTCACAACTTGCTAAATAATTGGGAAGTTATCATCCAAATAGGAATTAGACTGTCAACTATCAATGGTGACCTGTGGCTCTGAAAGAAATGGTTGTCTCTTTTCATACAGCATGGTCAAAACATCACAAATAAAATTAATAGCCATTTGGGAACTGGAAAAAACCAAAATGTGCTTAAAAGTTATTAGAAACTGTAGACGCTTAAACTAACAAAACTAACAATTGCTGCAAGATTCCTGTGAAGACAGAGTGAGCAGAAATACTCATTGATGACACCTAAAAAATGTGTGCAAGTCTGAAACAAGTTAAAGAGGAATAGTTACTTTAATCAGTGACAACAAGATATTATTGAGCCCAACAAAGCAGCAACAATAATAAACAACTTCCACACCTTTCTCATGTGGACCCCCCCACACACATGCCATAGCAGAGAAGCTTAGCAGTGCCCTGCTGAGCCTCAGCCTTTGTGTAGATCTCCTTTTGGAAACTAAGCAGCAGCGAGGGGCTCCAGACGAGCTGTGTTGCTTTCCCCAGCCAGGGCAGGGTTCCTGTGCCCAGTGGAGGCTCCAAACCCACAGCAGGCTTGCTCTGAGCTCTCTTATGGACATCATCCTAAAATGCAAGCTCCTATCCTCTGCAGACCAACTTTTAAGTAGAAAAGTGGAATCTACTGAACAAGCGTCTGAAATTATCTTTTCTCGGTGTAACTTGGTTGTGGATATCATAATAAGCAAATAAAGAAAGCCTTTATCATCCCTCCTGTTATTCAGTTCATTTTCAGTGTACCAGCATCCTACTTGATGTGAGCAGAAACCCACTCTAATTACACTTCATGTTAATTCCCCGCATTTAATCCTAAAAGGGTTAATAATGAGGAATTGTTATTTTAATCAATGGCAACAAATTGCTGCAGAATCCAACAAGAGGATAGATTCAAAGCACTTTTTGAAGACCACTTCCCAACAAATAAGACATTAAATCCATGAGTTACGGCTCTAAATTACTTTTCTATGAATTACATGAAAATGGGCTCTTTAACATAAAGGGCACCATCAGTTCTTCCCTCTGATCATGAAATCATTCTTTTGAATAAATGGTGTTCTCACTGGGTTGTAGGCAGTGGAGCTTCCAGTGGCTCTTTTAAGCCAGTCTCAGAAAAGCTGTTTTCCTTCAATTTTCTTTTAAACACTTCCTGTCAAATAATCTCCTTAAGTTGTGATAAACCTAGTCCTGAGTGTGAACTTTCCAAAACCCAGCAGGATTGGGCTTGGGCTTTGAAATCAGATTTTATAAGCAGGTCAGTGTTGCATTCCCATGAGAGATAGGGCAGGAAAGTAAAAATTCTCCTCAGTGCAGTTTGCAATAAAATAGGATACCAGTGAGAGAAGTGACAAGCCTGCAGTTTGAAGAGGTGGTGGTTGATATCTAATTAGCATAATTAGCCAATGGTGTTTTCTTCATGGGTACTAGTTTCTTACTGAGGTGCAGCTGCTCAGTGAAAGAATTTGCTTGGTGAGAACATGCCATCTGATTGAGAGGGACTAGGGCTTTTATTCCTACAGAAATGCCACCCTGGATAAACCCCTAATTGGCAGGAGTAATTAACAAGAAGGGGGCACATTTTTGTGTAAGTCTAACCATTTCTGTGATACCCAGCCATTTCTGTGATAGCATCTTCTCCCAGCAACAAAACCAACCTCAGGGAGTAGGCAAGAGGACCAGGGGGAAGGCAAAGGTGCTTTCTGGCCCTTCAAGAGCTGACAATGAGTTGCACAGTGCTGTAAAGAATAAAAGCACTGGACAAACACTCACTGACTGCTAACACTACTCTTCTTGGTTTTATTTGACAATAAGCTATGGGGGTTATTTTACATTCCCTGTTTTTCCTCACACACTCCCACTTCCCACTACAGGCTATTCATAGGCACAGATGTGATTCACTATCCCTTTGGCTGTCACCATCTTGGACAAAACCCCAATCAATTCAAACTAGCAATAATCTATTGTGATTTAAGGATATGGATGTTCTGGTTCAGTGTTACTCAGTGAGGGATTGCACCTCGTGCATTAAGACATCTTTGCATAGCCAGCCAGGTATAGATTAAAATGGAATGAAGTGGAGCTGGGTGAGGGCTATGCTGGTTTTGTGCTGATGTAGCAACCTCCTGGCTGGAGACAAGCTGCAGGACTGAGACCTGAACTTCTCATGAAGGTCTCAAAGGGCCCCAATTCCAAGAGCAAAGGATCAGGTGCATTTATTTCACATTTTCCAAGTAAATGGCTACTTATAACGTTCATATTAGAGTAGAGCTAAGAGTTCCCAAGGCACAGCAAAGCTTACTATGGCAGGTTTCCATGTACCAATTTTCCCCCTGTCATTGGTTACTGCTCTATTTTCTGGGGTATTTTTGCATATTTTGTTTCCCTGGAGTTTTCTGTTCTTTGAATAATATAATGCTTACATCAGTTTTAATGACTACTAAAAACCTGTCATATACATAGGATGCAATACTTTCACTTATTATTGGATCAGTTGATATTAATTTCTGGTTTCTCCTTTAAAAATAATAATAAAAATACATATAAAAGTCCTTTGACACATGATGTTGATAACATTTTATGAATGCCTGCCTGGGCATAAGGTTACATGGAATAGACAGGATTAGTTCCAGCGTTTGTTCTTCCAAATCTCAGGAATGATAACTTAAACAGTTAGGTCAACAGTCTGAGGGTGTGCTTTGGCATGAGCTAACGTTCATTTGGGCCTTATCTAAAAGAAGCCAGGTGTTAGCATAAATTGGCAAAATACTGCTTAATCCCACTGATTTAGATAGCTTCTTTTCTTTCCCACAAAAGGAAAAGATGAATGAATTCAAACTATGGAGATGACGGACTCCTATTCAGAGGGGTTTGGACAGACTTATCTGGAACACTCCTTGTACATCTCAATAAGAGCTTCTATGTTTGCTCTGCACTGGTCTCTCATGTCATCCCACACCCTCTCATTTTTTTTATCAGGACGACAAAATGAGGAAAATATCCTAGGAGGAATGATTAGAAAAATCTCCCCTTTCCTTCACACACTGGGAAAAGTATAGACAAGGAAAAAATCTATAGGCAGGGAAGAAAAAGACTCCCAATTCTATGAAAACAGAAAAGAAATTTTAAATAATCAGAAAAGAAATGCAATGGAGAGATATCCCTTCTCTCACTGAAAGAAACAGCAGGTTAAATGCAAAACCTTTGGTCAGAGCTGGATGCTGCTGGTTTGGGAGAGAATCTCAAGAAGCTACTAGTCAAATGAGGGTCCTCAGAAAATAAAATGTACAACATTTTTCCTATCTTCAAATCTCTTCTGATAAGGGATATCTGAAAAATATTTTTTTTCCCTATTTGATGATTTCCAGGCCAAAATATATTGGTTTTAATTAGTGATATAGAAATGCAAAAATTAAAAAAAAAACCCAACCAACTGGCAACATTTTTCATTGAAAAATAGCCAGGGAAAGTCCCTCAGAGCTATTAATTAAGTTTCTAAATATGTGAACACCCACACATACCTAAGGGGAGTGGAGAAAGCAGTTTCCTGCCAGCTTTAGCTTTAATTCATTTTCCCATTTTGCACCTACAACTTTGGCAGCACAAATATTTCCTGGGGTCATTCTGTCAGCAAAAAGTAAAAATGGCAGCAGTTGGTTGTCAGTCAAATCACACCCATGTTTCCTTACTTGCCTTCACAAACATTTGGCATTTCCAGCAATTCAGTGGCATGTGTTTTGGATGCTTTTGCTGCTATGTGCTGAAAATTTGCACAACATCTTGAGAGATCTTGGGTCAAATCTTCAATATGCACCTCCTCTGAATGCCAGTGTGAAATAAATATGAATCTATATTGACCACTGGATTGAACCAATGCTGCTCTTCCTATTGCTTTTCTCTAAATGAGACCAGTGCTGCAAATTCAACAGCATGTTGGTGATTTACCCAGGCTGAGGCTCTCAGCTTTGTCCATCCTGTGAAAACTGGGATGAAAAGGCTTTATCCCAGCTGGAGGTTGCCAGTCATACAGAGCTGTGTTTTGGACAGGAGTCAGTGATAGCACTAAAGCTGGTGTTGCTCTCTGTCCAGCCCCAGGAGGAAGAGGGTTGGGTGCATTTGTGAGCCTGAATCCTCACATCTCCTGCCTTAGAATGTGTGGTTGAGGGGAATAACTGCACAAAGAGTAATCATAGAAACCCCCTCAGTGCATGTTAGCCATTGGGTTTCTGTGTTGTCCTGTTAAGGAAAAGATTTCTGATAGGGGCAAACACTCTCCCATGTGAAAATTCCTGACAACTCTCCTTATCTTTGCTTTTCATTTTCATTCTGGCTACTGGTTAAGTAGTAATGATCTGGGTGTAGGGTATTTTCTGAGGATTGATGGTAGTCTGACAAGCATTTATGGCCAGAGGTATAGCCAAGGGTGCCATTAGTCCCAGCTGGTCATTAATCCCTGAGAATGCCCTGTGCTGGGGTCGCTATTGTTATTATTAGATGAAAATGAGAGCAAACACAGGAATATGGATTTTTTTAATGGTTGATGCTGTTATGATTGGAATGTGTAAGGTGTTTCTAAGAATTAATGTCTCACTCATTAGGTAGTGCAATTGCCTGAATTTTCTGCACACTGCATGAAGCAGGTTACTATAATTAAAATGTTTTAATTTTTTTACTTCTTAATTAAAAAAACCCAAAAAGCCTGTGTCAAACTAACACAGTTTCTCAAAACTAGAATTCCCAGCAAAGCCTGCAAGTTTCAAATTAGTTTCAGAAGCAGCATTTGGGAGATGTGAATTTCCTCACTGGACCTGCCAACCCTCTGGTAAAAGCTTGAGAGCTCCCCAGAGTTAGAACCTTTAGTAAAGGGTATTGATTCAGAGGGTTCTGGTTTTCCATATGCCTGCTGGAGATAACTCACTGTTAGTTAGACAGCTCCACAGTAACAGAAATAAAAAGAAAGGAAAAGGTATCAGAATGCCTGGAGCAGCCAACAGGGAACACGATGCATGGGGAGCTGCTGCCTCTCTCTGGATGCAGGACACTGCACACAACAGCCCATGAGGATCCCTTGGCACTCTCTGCTAGGAAGGCTCTCCTGAAAACAGCTGTCTACAACCTTTCTTGTAATTGCTGGGTGGGGCTTGTCCTCTTGAACCAGATGTTTTGGTGATGCTGAAAATCTCTTTTTTACTCCATAGATAGTCACTGGTTAAAACATTTTTAAAAAGACAGAACCGTGACAAATGCCACGATTAAATTCTCCCTTGGTAAATTATGGATGGATAATACATGGAGATTTCTTGTAAACAGGGTCTGATGGTTTTGAACACAGGTAAGGACAGATGGACAAAGAGCAGAGCTGGTTTTAAGATAGGTCTCCTTTGCTTCCTCAAAGGGAGAATATGGCATCATCATCTGCAAAAGCAAGGAACTGGGTACCAGAGAAAGGGACACCAAGAAGAACTGTATTGTTTGGATGAAGGGTTCACCTACTGCTCTGTCCTTTCTCCACCAGCTCCAAAATCTGACCTGTAAGAACATGGGCTGCTCACTCCTGTTACCTTTCAGCCTCAAGCTACTTTCATCTCCTAGGACTTCCTGAGGTTGAAATGATCTGTCTCTCTACTTAGTAATTCCCCACAAAACTCTCTTCCAATTATTTTTTGCATCCACAGTGACTCCTAGAAAGAACTCACACATATCTATCACTGACTTCATGAAGAATCACAGGCTTTTGTTTGCTTTGACCCTGATTCTCAATAGCTTCCTTTGGTTGCCACTAGCCTAGTACAGAAAGGGGCAGAAAACAGTCAGGCTCTGACCAGCTTTTCCAGCCTATTCAGACTTTTCTAGACCTTTATATTCCTCTGTCTCTTTTCCAGGCTGAAAAGTTCTAGCCCAACTAGGCATTTCTTGTAAAAATCTCCATGAGTCAACTTGACTGAAAATTTTATCAGGGAGAGCCTGTGCAAAAGAAACACACAAACTTCAGAGTTGGATCTTGCCACTCTTATGCAGGAAATTTGAAAGCAAAATCAATGGAACTGCCTCTAAATGAAGAGTGGCAGACACTTCTGCTTACAAAGCAAGAGATGTGTTAGCACTCATTTGTTCTGGTAATGTGGCAAGGACTGCTTCTAATATGTATCTGAATTGTAAGGCTTAGGGCCCAATATATAATCTGCCATCTCCCATAGACATTCTTCAGGTGGAGAGCATCACAAATTTTGATCTTTTCAGTTTTAATAGTCACTTCTACAAATACTGGTCATACAAAATGAGATTGCAAGGAAAGGTCTCCAACATTATTCTGTCCTTTTTTTAAATTTCATTTTGGTACCTTAACCTTTTGAAAATTGCCTATGTATCTGAAATGAATTTGTTTGATATCTGAAGTGCCTTTTTTCTCCATATTATTTCTACTGTTGTGAAACAGAGCACTGTAGTATTTTAGGTAGAAATAATTGTTTGAAAGGTTATTTGGCTTCTTTTAGTGCAAATCTTGGTAGCAAGTCAGAACTGAAGCACTGCATTTCTCAGCCTAACTTATTTTGCACACATATTAATGCTATATAATAATAACAATAAATCAAGAATCTATCCAGACATTTTTTTGAATTAATCTTGTCTACACACTATTTTACCTTGCAAACAGGTCATTTTGCATGTGTGTAGGACGGTTTGATATCAGAATCTTTTTTTCTCCCTAATGCTTTTTTTATTCTTTGGAGAATAGAGCCCTCAAGAATCAGGTGCAAACAAGTACAATTTTCTCAATCTCCCACCCAAAGAAGGAGAAGGACTTAATAAACGAAAGGAGATTGTCTACCACTCAGTACAATAATGCAGAGAATAATGAAGATATGAATGTTGAAGGCTCTTCCATTGGCATGGGGAACTCTGTTTCCTGCTGCCACTGAAAACAGGCCAGGAAATTTCTTTGTTTGGCCTTGCACTGCCTTTGATGTTTGACATGAAGCACACAAATAGTGAGCAGTACAGGTAGATTCATGACAGGAAGGCAAAAAATCTTCCTTCCAGGGTATCAGTGCACTTTATTGGAAGAGGAGTTGTCAGTGTGCAAGTATTGGTGATCCAGAACTGCCTCTGTGTGTGTGCAAGTGTGTAAGAGAGAGGATTCTGTTGCAAATATCACTGTGCCTTTCACTTGATCATGATCATTGCAGTGCCTTCCAACCCAAACCATTCCATGATCTATGAGTCTATGATTTTCAAACTCAAATCAGGGCTCAAGATGTGAAATTCAAAGGCTTAAAATTCAATAGTTTATAATCAAACAGAAGATGGAGAGAAAAAGGGGGAACCAAGAGGTGAAGTGAGATGTAAAATGGCAGAGCAGGGCTCTTTCCAGGAGTTGGGGGCACTCCCATGTTGTCACCCCACTTCAGAGGACACAGTGGTTTGGTACACAACCAGAGCTCTCTATTTTGCCGCTGCTCTGTAAAGTCCCAGCTTGTAATTCAGAGAGAGCATGCATGGAAAGTCTGTTTTAAAATAAAATTAAAGTAAAAATTTCCTTTACAAAGGCTGCTTTCTTTAGCTGGGTACAAGCATTTGACATAAGGACAAGTGTCATCAGAATACCACTTTTTCCATTACTGTCCAAACAATATGCTTTTCATCTCAAATATAAACTCAGTGTCATTCCTTTCTGGACCACAGGAAAAAATAGGTAAAATGAAGTAAAGCAATTGAGATGGCAAGGAAAATTAGGCATAGTGGATAAGGGTTTGATCCAAAAGTAATACTTTAGAGATTATGACAGAGAAAACAGTATAAATTCTACAGGGACACTCATGATTTCTGGCCTAATTCACAAAGATTACTTGCCATAAGGTACCACTTGAGCAATGTAAAAGAAAAGCACGTAGATATGATGGGAAACGTAAGCAGCTGACTTCTTTATGTGGCAGTAAACTGGGGTAATCTATTCCTGTCCACTAATGTTTATAAACATATTGTAAACAAGCACAAATGAACAGCTCATCTCTCTGAGGGGACCAGATGCGTCCTTAACACTGATTAAGTGTTTTGTTCTGCCTGAGTGTCTGGCAGAGGTTTATGCTCCAAAGCAGAGGGAGGGAGACAGAGTAATGACAGTCTCATATTCTCCTGGCTCTGTGACTGCTTTGGGGGATTCAGCAGGCAGTATAGCATGTATAATTCTACTGATGATCATTTCCCACAGCACACCCTCACACGGGATACATTCTGCATGTCAGGTCTTTAAAGCCACTTCCCAAGAGCCCTTTTTTGCAAAGGAAATCAGAGAGGCAAGCAGAAGCAGGAGAAGCATTTGTGCCTGGGAAGGTGGCCTCACCCACTTCCATCCCCTTTAATGCCACCAAAAATGTCTGAATGCTGAGTCTGTGACATGATAACAATCACAAATACAGCACATTCTTCTTCTTCTGTGTGTCAGTAAGCTCCCTCTCACTCTTCAGAAGCCTGAGGTCTAAAACGGGCAAAACTTTCATTTTTGCAGCTTCCCACAGAAATTGGGGGTCAGGAATGATTTAATAAGTCACCTCATTCATGTCCCGTGATTCTACAGCCAGCTCCTACTGTTCTGTGGGGTGTAATTTTAAGAGCTGTATTTTATGGGCAGTTCTGCACTCCTTCTCTCCCTCCCCATTAATTACAGCCACAAATGCAATTCAGATGGACTCAGATGAACTCTTTGTTGGGTAGCAGGGTGAGGATTTGCTGCCAACAGTGTACAAGCAGAATGAAGATCAAAAAATCCGAGTATAGCTATTTGTTGGTGTGAAATCCTCAAAGCCAGATCCTAAAGCTTTCAAACCAAACTGCTTTCTTTCCTGAGAAGACTGGTGTGCTGTTTCTGGTAGCTCAGCCGGGGAACCTGCCTCTGCTTTCCTGACAAAATTCCCTGCAAGAATGGAAACTTGTATGAAAGGGTGAAAGATAGATTTTTTTTTTCCTAGAAAGAGAGGGGTAGTGGGCATGCTTTATAAAGTGCAATGGTTATTGTTTTGTATTATTTATCTTTTTGCCAGATTTGCTTTTTGACTACTACTAGTAAGCTAGGCAGTTTTATCCAACACATTATTTAAAACAATGCTTGCAATAGCCTTGTTTAGTGATATTATTTATATTGCCCTTGGCAACAGACAGTTGTCACAGCTGACAAAGTAACTTTTGAGCCTCTTTAACTTGCCCTTGTACTCTTACACTTTAAAATAAATACTTGAAGAATTTTGTGGGCCGTCAGAAGCTGTGCACAAACTGTAACTGGCAGCACATGAATGCTGAATGTGTAAATGTGTTTGTGTTTTCCATTATATCAACTACCTCTATTTGCTCTGCTACTGTGTACCTAGTGTATCTTTAATTTAGGATAAAGGGGTCATGCATGGTCTATCTATTATTAACGGTGTAAATAAGATGTAGCTCTGAAAAAAACCCCAAAACTAAATAAAGTAGGAAAGTCAACCCTGCAGAGTACTAAGACTTGTATCTCCAAAAAATTACTCAAGCTATGTAAGGGAAAAAAAACTGAGTAACGAGCTCTGGGTGGGCCCATCAGCTCCCCTGGCTCCTGCTTCTCTATTAGCCTGAATGAACAGTGTGGTTGACCCCAGGACATCACTTCAGGTCCACTTTAAATAGAGCCTTGGATTGCTGCTTCATGGGCAAAATAGCAAATGCTGGGTATTCCTGTTGGGACTGTAAGGACCCGTGTCTGAGCTGAGACATTTGGAAGCAGGGATTTCTGAAGGAAAGTTGGGGGTTTTTGTTTCATTTCTTTTTTTTAAAGTGAAATATCAAGGGGAAACTTCACAACAAAAAAAATCTGTTTAAGGATGCAAATGATGTAAAAAGGTCATGAAGATTGATTGGAAATTTAAGAAAGGTTTCTTTCCCCTCAGTGACATGGAAGATGGATTGCGGGACAAACAACATTAGCTGCTTATATTCTCTTTTTTGCTTTCAGGCTAACACATCAATGCTAATGAACCTGGATGCTTTATTTATTTGCACATAAGTTCGACTGCACACATTAAACCAAAACATTGTTTTCCATCACTGTGGATATTTTAGGATCTATTAACATTAATGACTTACCTCTCCACTGAAAGAAAAACTCTGTGAGAAGAAAAGGCTCCATAACATAAAGAAGTAGATCCTCAGGGCAGCTGAAATGTCAGAAAAGTGTTAGCATGCCAAATCTACAGTCTCCTCCATTCGTAATTTCATTGCCATGTCTTTTCCTCATTACCAGTCAAGCAAGTTTGGAAATAAAAAGGGAAAACTGCTAGGCACAGATTTTTGAAACATCTTTTCATGTTATTGCCAGTAAAATTCCAACTGCACCTCTGTGGGGACACTGGCACCTCATGTGCAAGCTGACCCAGAGTGTCTGGGCTCTGGAGGTGACACTGAAGGGTCCGAGATTCTCCAGCATCCCTAGCTGATGCATTCAAAATTCATTGCACACTCTAGAATCTGTATTCAACAACCTCAATATTTTCAGAAAAACATGGTACTCCTCCCCAAAAATAACAGTCAAAAAGAGGGGTTTTAGTGTGAGGACAGCACTTTGCAAGCTGAAGGGAGCTCTGCAGCTGCCCCTGGTCATTCAGAGTGCTTCTGTACTCAGACAGAAGCATCTCTGCAAATCAAGAGCTCTCTAGTAATTATTAATTTTGTTCATAATGCAGGTATGACTGTAAGGAAATTCTGATGTTGCTGCTAGTTAAGCTCATTAATTTCTTTGGTTACAGGGACAATGCAAATAAGAATTGCCTGAAAGCAGAACCTGGGTCTGTGCATGTTTGCAACCAGCAAGCGGAGTCCAGCCTCTCCTGAAAGGAAATCTTTCCAGGGGGGAGAAGTTGCAGACATCAACTTGTTGGGGGTCAGTTCCCTGGATGCCATGCTCATGCTCCTGGCCACAAGCAATGTGGATTTCGGGCAGAGGCTCTGATCTATGCCTCAGGTCTGGACTGTAGTTGTCAAAGAGGGCATTTTTCCTTCCTCTGGCACGGCCCAGAATGGACATGTAACTCCACGTGTCTCCTCAGCCTTGACATGCAGGTGATGTTGTTGCTTATAATCTAGGGAGGAGGCATTTCACAGTGAACAGAGGAATTGGAGCCTTACATTTCTTGCAGACTTTAATGCATCAGAGGTGAGAGCTGCTGTGAAGCACTTGCTGACTCCCTGGCTCTCCCTGGGTGTGTTGCCTGTTGCAGAGCCCTGAAGGAATGTGATGTGTTATGGTGCTGGAAGCGTCATTTTTCCACTCTACCTGTAATCAGCAGAGTGTGAGGAAGAGGAGGAGAGAGATAACCAGAAACACAAAACCAGCTCAGCTTTCTATGGCAGATTTTGGAAGCAATTGCTACTTTCTGGAAGCAATTGCTACTTTCATTAGTATATTGATTTTCTCCTCTTCTGGCTATTCTCCCACTTAACTATTTGTTCAACTTGATTTGGGTTATCTATTGCCATGAAGAGGTTTGGTTTAAAGCTGCTTTTTGGCAGTGTAGAAAATGAGAAAAAATTGAAGGTGTTCTGCCTTCCCTCACCAGGTTATGATGAGCATATAATTAACAGCTAAAGAATGGAAATGTCCCTCATTCCTGTAAAATGAAAACTAATCCATCCATTTTGCCAGCTAGACTGACTCATCACTTTTCCTGGAGAGCTGTCTATGGGACAAAGGCAAATATGATAGAGGAGCATGGGTTTCTCATACTGCTCAGGTAAAGTTGCTACCTTCTGACAAGATGAACACAGGGACTGGCTTGCTCGGAACTGTGGCTGTGGACTTCTGTGGAACCATGGCTTTCACATCACTATAGATCTGAGGAACATCTGAGCCTGTCTTGCTTGGGAGCCTTGTTTGCTGCCTCTTGGTTTGAATCTTTCCGGAAAAATGTTCCTGGTGACTTTCCATAATGCAGCCTGTGCTCCTGCCTTGCTTCTCCTTCAAAACATTGCTGGCACCTGCTGCCATTCCTTTTTGATCCAGTCTTGTTTGGTCCTCATGGTGATTTCTCTGTGTAAGGGACCATTACCATAAAAGATTTCACCATGCAACTCTCCCCTCAGTGTACAATACTGTGTATAGGAGATGTTGTAGGGCTTTTCACTCATGCTAAGCTGTGGATCACCCACTACTTAATGCATATGTAATGAATTAAAAATCCAAAATGAGTAATGGTTATAGCTGATTTGACCTTACTTTGTACAATGTGAGGCCATTTCTGGCAATCGTGATCTCATTGTAGCTTTAATGACCTCATCTAATTATTACTAACTCAAAGACCTTTAGTGCTTTAATGTGAGTCAGAGAATGCACACCAGCAAACTAATGAACTCATCACACTGTGCTAGTCTTTGACCAGAAACAGGGATTCATTTGGAAAATTAGAAAAAAATACATTAGGGAGAGGAAGCTTGAGATTATTTCACATTTATTTCCCTGACTTGAAAGAGGAAATGATAATGATATTGCTGTAGGAAAAAAAAAAAAGGTAGATGAAAGTAATATTATTGATTGCTGTAAACTATTTAGTTGAGGAGAAGGATAGAGGAGCAATGTGTAGCAATTCTGGAAAGAAACATGGAAATGCACATTTTGTTTACAGCTCTTGTAGATTAGTCTGTGGACACAGGAAAGTAGATAATAGGACAATCACCCAACTTGGGAACAGAGGAGTTACTGGACCACTCACCCAATTATTAGGGCAAAGCAGAAAGAGCATCAGTCTCTCCACATGAAAGGTACAAAATTAGACTATTTACCAAAAGATTTAATTTTTATATTCTTTCTCAGTAAGCACAGGGTCTGTAAATGAACAAGCTTTGCTCCAATCTGTTAAAGAATCAGAAGTCTGTGTTTCCCACCAACAGGTAGGACAGGTTATTATAAGCTATTAAGCTCCCCAAATCAATGTTTGATCTCCAAATGCAACAGTAGACCATCAATATGTGAACTTTAACAGCAGGGCGCTCACTGTATATTAATCAGGTTTCAAAGAGAGCTTTTAAATGTCATGAGAATGAAGGGCTTTATGAAATTTCAATTCATTTCTTCTTCTGGCCAGACCAGAAATATTTAGAGAATAGGTTTTTGTACAACACAG
Organism: Aphelocoma coerulescens; assembly: GCF_041296385.1. NCBI lineage: Eukaryota > Metazoa > Chordata > Aves > Passeriformes > Corvidae > Aphelocoma > Aphelocoma coerulescens. The sequence goes on from NC_091019.1 coordinate 58,987,243, forward strand.
TAGTACTTGAGTAACTGGGAAACCAAGTTTCCCTCACACAGAATACAGGACAATTTCATTACCTTTCTTTTTTATTATTTGTTCGGACTTACAGGAGAAAGAGACTTTGAAGTCTGTTTTAAAAGCTCCAGGCCACCAGGTAGGCAGGTGAGCACTTCTTTTTATCAGCATACAAACCTAACCCTGCGATTCACCATCTGACTATTCATGTTTGATTCTTGCAATTTTATTGATATCAGCAAGCTGAAAAGTAGCTGCTGAAATCCCTGTACTTAGAGGGTCAGGGAGAATATGGCTAAGAATACCTGAAATCAGCCATTCAAGTCCTTTTTTCCCCACAAATGTCTACATTCCTGGAGCTTCTCATAAGTCCTGAGCACTGCAATGACATTTATCAATTGAAATTTTGCCCTTACACTCAATTATAAAAAGATATGGATCTTCATAGTATCCGGAAAAGGGATCATTATTGATCTTTCTTTACTGGTGGTGTTTTCATTCAATTTTTCAAAACATATAGGCTTCTGTTTACATAAAGACAATCACTGGCCATAATCCCAGTTTAGAGACATAATTAAGCATGAAATGAATCAGCTTTGGAATACAATCCCCAAGCAATTCACAGTTTTAATCACACTAAATTGCTCAAAATCAAAAGTTTGTCTTTTGAAAAATACAGAATGATGTCCTTCCTCCACCAAAAACCAAAGTGCTCCTCACAACAAGAAGACCTGACCCATAACTTCAGTTGATTGACCTGGAAAAAAATTGTGAGACTTGTTAGATAATTTCTTTGAGGTGAATCATTGTTTATTCAAAACTCAGTGCTTGTTTTTGTCTGGTTTCTCCACATGGGATTAGTAGGGATGTGAGAAAACAACTTACAGGTGGAATGGGATTGAGGGGTCAGTTTCTTTCATTTTTGGTCCCTGCAGCAGCAGTAAGGCTGGTGTGATCAAATGATCTGTGTTGCTGATAGTAAATTCTTCAGCGATTCACTTCTGCCTGTGTGTGCAATATATCCTGAGCCCCCTCTGACCGTTTGATCCAGCACTTACTGGAATCAATTTATAGGCTGCCCCTTTGACTCCAGTGAGCACACTCTGAACCAGCTGGAAGCACTTGGATGAAGCCAAGTGTGGTGTAAATCTGTGTGTGTCTGTGTGTGCTTGTGAGCGTGTGTGCAAGCAGAGCACTTGTGTCATCCAAAAAAACCTGCTCACCTACAGACAGGGCGAGGTGCTTTGCATCCCTTGGGGTAGTGTGTGGGAGGTGTGTGTTTAAGGCAGTAAAGTCCCCAGGCACAGCTGTCCAGGAGTCCTCCCAAGTGTTTTCAGGTTGTAATTTTAACAGTTCAGCTCTCCCCTCCTCCGTATCCCACCTCAGAAAGATTAACAGGTGAGGAAAGGGTATTTTGTCTTTAGTCAAACATCACCTGCACTGATGGTATGAAGAAAAATATGGAGTGTCTGCACTTCAACACATTGATGTTGTTCTGAGGAGACAGAAATTTCTTTCCTTCCACAGTAGCAGAGCTGTTGCTTTAGTAACAAATTATCCCTTAAAAGCAACATAACCGGCTTTCAGAAAAGTACTGATGCAAGTGCTGATACTATTACAGCAGAAGAGCATTTAATTTTTCACTTTCGGCTTGACAAACTCTTTAGCATGGGATACCTCCATGAGCACCTTAGGAAAAGAAAGAAAGAGCAGGATAGAGTGGTAATTGGCCTGTGCTGGGATCAAAAGCAGTAACACACAATGCTAAAATCTCTCTGCTTTTTAAGCATAGTCCTGATGAATGTGAGTACTCCTGCCCTCCAATGTGTGTCAGCTGTGACACTAAATAGAGAAAGCATCTCAGCATATCGGGTCCTGATGGGTAAATTCTCATTTGGTGTGAAAGAAAGGCAGGAGATGAAGTGTGACTCTTGACTGCACACTGTGATTTGAGCTTCCCTGCAAAGTATTCATGCCTGCCTGATGTACTGCACTACATTGCACAACTTCAGATATCATTCTGAGACACACTACAAAATAGCTACAAGGAAATTAATAAATACAGATTATATTTTCAGCCAGGTAAAAACTAAAAAGGAGCACAATCGGGGCAATTGTAGCACGTGTATGTTCTGTACTGACACAAAGTTATGGCAGGCTCCACAATTCAGAAATCAGTGTGCTTTCTTTTTGTTTCTAATAATTTTGATACAATACTTCCATTTGATCCATTCCAAATGAAAAGAATTTGTGACATTTGCGCAGACAGAATATTACCTAGGATTTTTTTAAAACAGCAGGATCCACTGAAGTTTGTTCTCTAGTTTTCTAAAATGAGGTGAAGCCATTATTGAAAATATGGATCTGAAAACAGCGGAGAGAAAAATGAGAGTAAACAATTGCTTAAATTTTAAACTTGATGGTTTGCACCTAGGACAAACAGAGTGTGCCTACCAGAATATAATATTGCACTGGATTTTAATTAAACTTTTATTTTTGTGATTGCTTACAGTTTAAGGTGAGTGTTATATGTGTAAGAATCTGTGTCTCTCTTGTCACACAGTTTGGATGTCGGGCAGATGATAGGAATGTACAGTGGGACAAAACACTGTTGAAGGCATCTGGACACAAATTCCCTTTCTGCTGAGATCAGCCCTTGAATGTGAGACCAAACTATGAAGGCAGAGACATCCTCACGGAGAATTAATTCTGTCCTTGTTGCAGTGTCTCACAGATCAGAAAGACCACTCTTCTTGATCACAAAGTGTGTGTTCAGTGCACTTGTGGCAGTGTAGTAGTTAAAACTATTCTCACCTCATCTTTCAGGTTAGCAGCTCTTTAGGGTAAGGTGGAAACATCCCTACCCACCCTGCTTCCCTGCCTTTGCATTTATATTAACTGAAGATCAAAGTGTGATTTTTTTACTTTGTTTTGATTGTAACAGGACTCAGCAGCCGGTTGAGACAAAGGATGAATATTGTTATGTATAGTATCAAAGTCAGAAGAACAATGAAAAATGTTAATATAACTCAACAAGGGCACTTTGTGTAATAAAAACACAGAGGAAAACACATGAAAGCAAATTGTAACTACAAACATAAAAAATAGAAGAGGAAATTAGGTCATTTAAGGTGGCTCAGGCTCTGACGTGCAGCATGGACCATTTCACTTGTATTTAGGAAAACATCTGCTTCCCTGGGTGCTGCAAGATGGATGACTGTGAGCCTTGCTCAGGTTTGAAACCTGTCTCAGATCTGTGTAACAAAAGTGTTGCTTCTGATTTCAACAGGATTGCCTCTGATTCAGGTTGCTACGAGCAAATGGAACAATTAGCACCAGACAACTTCACCACCTCCTCTCACACAGTTCCTGATCTCACAGACAGTTGTGACATAACTCATCTTAAGCATGAGCCCTCCATAAAAGCTGTTTTCAAAACTGCAGTTTTGCTTTGAACTAACTTCTGTCATCAGAAGCTGCTTCATTAATTCTGTAAGGCAGGCTACAGCTAAAGTGAAAAAATTTCAGCATCATTTTTGATGTCTTATCATCTTACTCTGAAAATGCTTGCAGCCTTTCACTTTCCACTGGATGTGTAGGATGGTTGTAAGATAAAGTGATGAAAGAATAAAAAGATCATATTTTAAAAGTGTAATCACAAAATTATTTCTAATAATTTCTAATTTTAAATAATAAAATATCATACCATTACAAAGTAATAAAAATGTAATAAAATTGAGGTATTAAGAAGATTTAAAATATAATTGCATCTTTTAATGTTGTAATAATTATACAATTAAAATTACAAAACCACATATAATAATTAAAACAGAATCTCCTGCTGGGACATTATCAGAGATTCTCACTGCATCAGGTTCATTAATGAAGTCTCTTTATACAATAGAATAATATAAAATCAGTCCTCCTTAGATAATTTGTGGGGATTGGTTTTGACTGTGCTTGGATGCAGTGAGAATCAGAATGCTGATTTCTGACTGATGGTGCATCCTTTTGGGTTCCCAAATTCACTGTCATCCCCACTCAACTTTCTCCACATCCTACACTAGAAGCTTGCCCCTATTTTTGCACTAAAATACCTGCAGCTGGATTGATGGTATTATCTGGGGACATTCCAAGATTCCTAAAGATTCCTTTGTGATGTCCAACATGACATGACTGCCCCAGTCCCAGAGTGCCTCCATCAGCCAGCTCTCAGTGTCTTGCCTTCCAAATGTCACCAAGGCAAATGCATTAAAAGGCTCAATTATGTGGTTAAACCACACGTTAAGTAGCAGAATGTTCGATAAACTAAGTTTTTTCAGAGATATATGTAATTTCTTGCATTTAAGTAGACAAATCACTGGTATTTCAAATCTGTGCTTCCAGAAATATATCAGAGTTCGAAGAGCCCTAAAAGGATGTTTAATAACACATCTCCAGCTACATAAAGTGATGTAGAATACAGAAGAGAACCAACGCTTTTCAATTTAAATGACAAATTTTTTCAATGAATCAACTTCAACAGGGGAAGTGAAGGAAGCACAGATGAAAGCAGCTTTAGGGTCTCTTTAAGATGGTAAAACCTTTGTTCACACCTTCCTCATGTAGTCTCTGTCTGGTATTTCACCTATATTCACTTTTGTGTCTTTCTAAAGCGTAGGTGTCACCTATTTAAAGATGGAAAAAATATGTTTAAACACAAGGTGGTGAGTTTTATTACAAATGCCAGCTTCAGAGGTTGAAGATCTGTGATGATGTTCTTTCAGACAGGACCTGGCTGTGCTTATGGGTATCAGCTTTGAAACAGTGTCTGCTGAAAATAAATTACAGATTTCATAAGGGGACAGGGACAGACTCACAGACTGTACCTCAAAAGCAAACTCACAGTGAGTTGGAGGAAAAGATTGGTTGGAATTCACTAAAATTTCCCTGCCCTTTTTGACTCAAGGGAAACTTTAATTTGTAGAATGTTTCTTCACAAACCTCATCATATATTTGGACACGACCAGTAGGCCAAGAGAGGTTAGTGTGGAAAGGCAGGCCAAGGAGAGGCAGCCTGAAGATATGCAACTGGTGGGAAAGGGTCAGTGAGGAAGACAACATGTTTAGATGCTGCTCATAAGTTCAGGTGCCCCAGACAACAGCAGAAAGGAGTAGTAGGGCCAATAAAAGCTGTGGAAGACTCCCACAGACCTGCCACAGTGTGCAAGCACTCTCCTGTCCTGCTTGGTTCATACCTTGCTCCTGCCAGCTTCATTTGGTCACAAGTAATTATTGCATAGCAAGAGACAACAGGCAGTGGATGCCCATCCCCTCTCCACTCAGTTGTTTGAATTTGTACCCTCTGCTCTGCAAGTTTGCTCTACCCCAGCTTGAAGTGTTCTGAACAATTGCTAAAAGTCACCCACAACTTCAATTACACATCAGGAAAATGTCAACCACAGATCTGGCTAATATCTAACACGTGTGACTGGTAACTGAGCTATAAATGGAAGGAATGAGACTTTTCAGAGAAGAACCATCCCAGCACTGTTCAGCTTGCACTATTGGGTGGACAACTTGTTATCTGTTGTACACCCAGGGTGGGGAAAAGAAACCCCTGCTACACATCATTATTGCCATGTACTGCACCTTCTTTGCCTACTGCATAAGAAAAGAAAACAAAGGGGTCTTGAAACCTCAGACTGATGAAATATTCATATTTACTGTCTTTTCTTTTTATTCCTCTTCCCAAAGGCTCCTTGGTTGAAAGACATGGGAAAGGATTGTCTTGGAAATGATGTTACCCTGACTTCTTCATATCAGACATATGCTTTCATCTAATCAGGGATCTTTACTTCAGAGGATGCTCTGGGCTACAGAAGATACAACATTTCATGATTGCAGAATCTGCCCTAATCTCCCAATCAGGCATTTGTTACCTCACACTGAAAACAAACAGAAATCCCATAGCCGAGAAGAAATTCAATCATAATTCTGACTGATGCATTTTTGTTCTCTGGACACAGAGATTCAGCCTGGAGACATGCAAACATGGAGCTTTTCTCCTTGCTGTGCTTGCAGTGAGGATTGTGCTGAGTATGCAGGGTGCTGAGACCCACAAAGCAGAACTGGAAATTGAGTTAAGCAGTACATGCAAGCAGTCACAGCACTGAACAAGGACCTGGTGAGACTACACTCTGTTTGCAATATTTCCCCACTCTGCCTTTAGGCAGGACAACTCACCTCTACATGCCTTGGTTTTCCCTCTGAACTCCAAGCCAGATTGTGTTCTTGCTGTTTGTTCTGGTGCACTACTTCATTCCTTGACACTCAGCTTCAGTTGTGGCTATCAGCTACTGTCATATGTAATAGCAAATAAACATAACAGTTATCATGTGCAATAGCAAATAAACATAACAGTTAACATTAGAATGTCAAATCAGGCTTAATGTTGTGTGTGCCCATGTTTATTAGTGCTTTGCATAGGATGTGTTTCATAGGGAAAATAGATATTTTCTGTGTAATAAATAGTTTTGGCAGGGATGGAGTGAAATTTAATTAGACTTTTGGTGCTGTTGGAAGCATGGAGAGCTGAAGTGTAGGTGTTTTCTCAAAACAGATAACATTTCCAAATATCTTTATAGAAAATATTGGTCAAAAACAGTCATAAGAAACCAAAAGAGGACAGGGGCCAGTGGTCCCCATCTGTGCTTCCCATCTATCCTCTCTTTGTTCCTCCACAAGACAGCAGGTTACTAAAATTAAATTTAAAAGAGGACAATGTAAGCCAAAGTCAATAACCCTCTTAATATATCAGAAACTCTTTTCAGGAGAAAATAGTGAAGGATATCAGGAACTGGGGAATCAGACAGTCTTTAGTCAAATAAAGCAAAAAGAGTTTTCTCTGGTTCATGAACACTAGACTTGGCAGAATCCCAAATCACAGTTTGAATCCAGAAGTTTGATCAAAGAAACAGACTCTGAACATGGACAGAAATCTCTCATGCAGAATTTTCTTTTGTTCCTAGTGAAACAAACTGTATTAAGGTGGATAGGAAGGAGAAAACTAGAGATTTATACTACAAAGAAGCCTTACATTAACACAGTTAGATTCATGGCTTAGGACATCTTTCCCACTATGTGATATGAACAGCAAGAGAGAAATTCAAACCGATTTGGCCAGCTCCTGTTCATTCACAAGAAAAATGAAATCATCAAAAGCTCATTTCTCATAAATTGTAATTTTTCCAGTCAATATCTTTCTGCAAGTCTAATAATCTTGAAGACATACACAAGAGGCATTTCCAGCTCAGCCAGTATGATGAAGTAATAAAGCAAGGAATAAGAAGTTGTATAGTGTTCCCTATCCACTATCTGTATTGGAATACAATTAATTCTCATTTTCAGGAACTGCATTTTTTACATATACACACATATGTTTTCTGAGAGTAAGAAGAAACATTTTGTTATATTCCAGTTACTAAAGTCTTTCTCCTTAATTGAGAAAAATGTTAGAAAATAAGCTGATACCAGCCTGCTCCTGTGGCTACTGTTTTATTTAGTCAGGGGGTAGTTTATTTTAATTTGTAATATTTAATGCACAGTGGGTGTTTAGAAGAGACTGCTCCATCCTTCAAAGTAATAAATGGCATGCAGCAAAAGAAAATGTTTCTATGACTGCTTTAAATCTCTTGGGAAATGATGAATTGAAAAGTACTATTGTCCAAGCATTGATATAGATTACCAACAAAGAGCTGGCTCCAGTAGGTCACCAATTACATCAAGGCAGCAGAAATGGCTATTTGACTTTCAGTCACAACTTCACAGCGTGAGCCATCTCGCTGCTATTTATTCACTCTAATATAGTTCTCAATCAAATACCTTTTACTCGTTATATAGGTACTCATATGACTCTCCTGCATACTATTCTGCTGAATGGCCTAGAAAGATCTAACAAATAACTACAGGTCAATCGTGTACTTCTGCCCTGGGGATCATGATTTAAAAGATCGGTATCGCGTTTTGGTCTTTCTGCTTGTACTGTAATTTTAAAAGTAGATGACACAACAATGCATGAAATGAGTTTTTAAAATGGAATGAAAAATCATTTTCCAATACACTTTAAACTGCCTTTGTTAACTCCCACTCCCAGGAACTCTAACGGCGTAGTGCTAAGGGGCATACCTAGCTCGTGCTAATCATTATATCTTGTGTTTGCTTCAACAGTGTTTATAGCAGTGGATCTGGCTCAGCAATTGCAGCTACAATATGTTTCCTTCAAATATTGCCCCTGATTTCCTCACTCTTTATCAGCATTGAAATGTCATTTATTGAAGCAGACTAAGGATTTCAGAAGCCTTCATATGAGATGGGTTAACTCCATGCAAGTTGTGGTCTCCTTGGCAATACTTTTGATTTTCAACTTACACATCAGCTTTCATGAGAGCAGGATAGCGTGCACTTGGCTCCTTGTCACTTCCAGCTCAGGAAATTAAATAAATTAGCATTATTGGATTTTTGTGGTGCTTTACATCTCTGCTAGATCAGCTAAAGTGAAAATGGCAAGGACAGCAGTCTCCTGAGTGAGATGATGTCTCTACTCTGGCCCTAAGCCCATACAAAAATATAAACTTGTAGACGTAGTGTCTCTTGCATGGAGAAACTGCTGAACTGGATTATTTGCTGTCATGATTTCACCCCAGCCAGCAGCCAAGCCCCACACAGCCACTCACTCCTCCACCAGTGGGGTCAAGAAGAGAATAGGAAGGGTAAAGGTAAAAAACTCATGGGTTGAGAAAAAGACAATTTAATACGGAAAGAAAAAGCCCCATCACAGTAACAGTGACTTGGGAACACAAACACCATCACACCAGCCATTCCCCTCTTCCTTCCCCCCATATGTACATGAAGGAAACTCTCTCACTCAGCATATTTGAATATTTTTTTTTCTCTCTGCTTAGGTGACTTTGGTTTCGGAGACTGGTTTTTGCGGGGGTTGGTGATTTTTGTTTTTTGTTGATTTTTTCTTTTTTGAAAACACATAGGAGGCTGGATTTGTTCTCCATCAAACCTCCAAACACATGGGTCAGATGTTGTTACCACATATCATCTTCACTCTCTTCTACTTTACAGGCAGTGAGACTCCTCTAAACATCACAGGGTTTAGAGCAGACTTTTCACAGACCTCAGTTATTTATTTTTTTGTTAACTCCCTGCTGGCATTTTAAAGACTCTGACAACTTGATAAAAATGTCTTTGAGATATTGTCTAACAGCCTTTCACTTAACCTGTGCTCTCTCAGGGCTCTCCACTCTTCTTATTTCCATGCAGAGCTCTTCTGTGCCCTGAAGCAACCTCCAGATTATTGTACTGGTATACACATACCACTAATGCTAAATGGCTCTTTTCACTTGTGCACACATCAACTAATCAACATAAGGGACATGCAATCATCAATCTGAAAGCCTTGTTTGCCATCATCACCGCTGAGGCCTATAGATCAATAAAAAGATGATATTGTTTATATAAAACCCAATAAACAAGTCCTGTCTGAGGCTTACATATGGTTTCATTCATTCTAATAAAGGAAGTGCATCTCTTATGAGCTTTAGCCCATCAGATTTCGTAAACTGCTTATTCACTTCAACAATCACTGACACAAGGATATTGTTGTATCCAAGTCTAGGTCAAGCAAGACTTACTTGATCTCATCCCATTTCCATAATAATCTCTGTCATTTCTCTAAGAATAAGAAGGTAAGGGCACTTTTATTGCTGCAATAAAAACAGCAAAGTGATCTTCTGATGGCACTTAATTAGATTCATTTTATCTTCTTTGACTGAGCATGACATACTGTAACCCTTATTTATGAAGTAAAAATGAATGTCTTATGGTTCCTAACACAATTGAAGAAGAAATTACCGTGGTATTCCGCTTAATCTGTGTTTGTATCTGACATAAATGATCTTAAGATAAATTACAGGAAATTATTTTCTACTCCTGGTAACCATAACAACAGATGAGAATTGGTTCTAGTTCAACTTACTGACTGTTCCTGAACTCTTCTGTAATGTGTAATAAAAATTATAAGACAAAAGCAATCCACAGACTTTTGCTTTTGTTTGTGTAGGAGCAATTTGTGAAGCACTGAAAGGTAATTTTAGGTTTAAATTAAGCTTCAGTCTTTCAGCTCTCCATCAGAGGTAACGTGAAATGCATTCCTATTTCAAAGTGTGATGGCATACAGGTAATGGATTTCCCCTGGGAAGGGACACATGGAAAAGTTTAATGAAAAACATCATGAACTGTGTGGAAATGAGCAAAATCTGAGTATAACTGGAGAGGATTTTAGAAAATACTGCAGATGTGAGCAACCCCTACAAGTGTCTTTGAAGGACAGTAGGGACAGCTAGTGAATTCATCACCATGACAAGCTGATACTAATAGAAGGCACCTGAAAAGCTTGGAGGCTTTAAAGAAGTTAAATTGAGCAAAGTAGGTCACTGCAATGAGTGAGATTTCACAACTGGAAAAAGAGCCCCAGTGCACAGGGACACAGATAAGAGTTTTGAAGAAATTCTGATCTTTTGATTAAACAGGTGTAAGAGTATCACACAGCCACCTGATAAAATGTCTTGGCAAGGGCCTCAGAAGATCCCTGGTTCAACATAATGCTCAAAGCAGAGTCTGCAATGAGATCAAAAATAGTTGCTCAAGGTTTTATCCAGTCGACTCTTGAAAACCTCCAAGGATGGAGGCAGCAAAACCTCTGTGAGAAACCTGCTCTGTATCTTAATTGGTTTAAGACTCACATAACAAAATCCAAGGCCTCTCCTGGCACTTGCCAGACTTCTATGGCCTTGGCTATGGAAATAGTGGGATCTAAGACAGGTTCTTTCCCTACTTTTTGCAGTTAGCTGCAAACAGCCACGGCTTTGGAGTAAGATTGGCCCAGTCTTAATATCCAGCTATCTGATCTCATACTACCTATTAGACCTGAGAGAAGACTTAGAAAGGACTGGTGACAAAAAATGGAGCCTGGAAAACAAAGCACAGATCAGCTCTCAGACAAGTGATGCCTGACAGCACCCATGAGTTTTGGCAGAACAGATGATGCAAGAATTACCAGTTGTTGTTTGCTCTCAGCTGAGCCTTTAGATGCAGCAAGTTTGAGACGGGGAGAGAAACATTTTTAAAAGCCACTGGGTAAGCACCAATTAAATGGAAGAAGTGTTTTGGGGAACCCTTGGTTCAGAATGATTTGCTGCCCAGAATCTGCTAAATTCATATAAATACCTATGTTGCCACAGGATGATGCAGAGTGCAACAACACTTAAAAGATTTGCAGGCTAAAAAGTACTAGACAAAAGAAACAGTTCTTTCAGCCAAAAAAGTTGCATTTTGTGCATCCACAGGATATGTTTACACATTATTGTGAGACAAATAAAGAATGACTCCTACCTGCACTACAGTGCAAGGTTAAAATTGTGAGTGGTGTAGGACCACTGCACCAAGGCTGAGTGTACAAACTTCTGGTATAAAGAGAATTGGCAGACCAGCCCAGTTACATGGCAGAATCTCTTCTTTCTGCATGATCCTATAAAAATCTTAATATATACAGGCATTTCCTATGCTGATCCAGTTTGAAGAAAGAAGATAAAAGACAACTAAGCAGTATGGGACAGCCAGTAAGTTGAAGCAGGTGAAGTGTGGAACAGGACAGCTAGATCTAAGTAACATGTGTATTTGAGGCAATGTATGAGGATTTATTTTGATTGCAGATTGTAGACTACAAAATGAGTGTCCACTGCATGACCTGGCAGGCAGCAGGACTGTCAGAATAGATTGGAAAGACATCAGCACAGCAAAACATTTGGATATGGTTTGCCCTGGCACCACGCAATCAGAGGTTAGACCACAAAGAGCTCTGGATGTCTCACACTTTCTCCTGTGTTTTGCTCTCAGAAAGGAATTGCATGTCAAGCCACTTACAGCAGGACAGCCCTTTCCAGATATGCATTTGCACCCACCAGGGACCTAACACATGATTACTGGATATCAGTAAAGCTAGGGCAGTTTACATCAGACTGTTTGCAATTATTTCTTTCCTTTCTGAAAACCATTTTACAGATAATAATAAAATTACATAGCAATTAAGTGGTGAGTCATTACACCCTGTGGAAGCAATTCAATAGATAGTGAGGCAACATCCATCCTGAAGTGGTTAATTATTTGTCTTAAGAAACAGACCTTCATCCATGGAAGCATCTGAAGGTCACTTCAGTCAGAGTATGTCTAATCCCAGCAGGTCAACACACAAAACAACACAGTCTGTGTGTGCAGTCTCCCCTGCAGAACAAATGGTAAACCACTACAACAAGAAGGCAAGGAGGTTCAGCTAACACCAGAATAATCAGATTTCCTCTCCCTTCTTCTGCAGTTCCACTGAACAAATACAAAACCCACTAATGTCAGGTCATTTTATCCAGTTAATCTGCTCTAACCCTCAAACTTGTCAATGAGCACAAGGTTTAAAGAACTCAATGCTAAAGGGCAGTTAAAGAAATTTTTTTCTATCTAGCATGTTCAGAGAAAGAAATCTGAAGTCTCTAACTCTCTGTTATACAAGCAAGAGCAACAACTATGTCACACTTTAAAAAATTATGACTGGAAACTCTTGATGATGGTAACGCCATTTTATGATTTATAAGAACAGTTGCATTCCACCCTAATTTCCCAACTGAATAGCAGATGCTCTTCAGTAAAAAGCTGTTATCATTTGATCTGTTTTACAATATGCCATGTATATTTTGCCAATCATATTTTGGCTCCCATCACAGTGTCTGCTGTAATGCAATTGTAAGCCCGTTTAATCAGTTCAGCATAATCTGGTGCTTTCAACACTGCGAGCACGCACACACACACATGCACATCGTGCACTGCCCACACTATTCCCTTTTGCCTTGTAAAATACAGATACATCGCCCCATCCATTTGGTAGGCAGAACCTGCCTTTGAAGGGCTGTGTGAAGTTCTGCTTAAAATGGATGGCACAACATGCTACGTGGTTTTTTACCTGGCTGAGCAGCTATTCATTAAAAAACATGGCCTTAATTGGTGTTGCCTCACATTTGTTTTAAAGCAGATTATTAGGTTACACATAGCACGATGCACGCTGCTGTTTCGCAGTTCAAAACCGTGAATCAAAAAAAGCTACTTCAACTTTGTACCTGTGCAAATAGAGACTTTCATCTTCACAAGCTTAACAATTTATCCTCCCAAAACTCATCCATCAATCTGTAGACTGATTTCCCTTGAAAACACCTGGTATTAGCTCGTTCTGATGCAAGCTCTGGTTATTTCCAAGGCTGCTGACACCAATTTACATTAAAATTCCCATTTCACATATCTATTCACAAAGAGGCCCATCCAGCTTGATCTGAGTTTGTTCTGCGGTACAGAAACCTTACAGAAGGTGGCAGCTGGGTTTTGTGCCTTCTCAGCTCTTTTTTTTTTTTTTTTTTTTTCTGTTACCCTCTTATTCCTGTGATGGTTGTTCCTGTTGGCCCTCAGCTGCACTGACCAGGAGGGTCCATGGCCATGGTCAGTAGCTTTCACTGGGCCTTGCACATAAAATCCCCAAGTCAGCAATAATAAAGAGCAGCCCTCAGCACTTTTTTATACTGCCATTACACACTGCTTGCTTTTCATTAAGGGAGAACTAGAAACTTAGCTTTGCACTGGATATAACATCATCACAGTCACTGGGTATAACAGCTCCAGCAAAACCCCTCTAATTAACAGCACAAGGAGTGATGATTTCAGACTTCATCCGTGGAGGAACCAGCACACTTTCATTAACATGCTGAAGCTCCCTAAAAGAAAGTTTTCTGACCAAACCTTTCACACTGATAGAAGGGAATGGAGGGAGAAGCTCTCACTGCTGTTACAAGGGCTGGTGCCTGTGAACACTGTGTAGGACAAAATCCTTGCATGGACTGCAGAGGGTGGGAACCTGCTACATCTGCACCCCTTGGCTCATCCCAGAATATGCCTTCCTGAGTTCTGGAGCAGTCATTTCAATTCCTAATCTACCCAGTCCTGGGCAGCCTGTAGATGTGGATTAGGACCTGGCCAGGAAACAGGACAAAAGCTCACTGAGAAGTGAAAATCTCTGAGATGTTTGAAAACAAAGAGCTTTGATAGAAATTCGGCTTATCCATGGATATCTCCATCAGTCAAATGGAATGAGAAGAAAACAATTTGCTTCCAGTTAATGATAGAAAAAAACTGCCTTGTGGCAGAGGTCCCAGGAACTCTCTTCCTCCTATGCCATTCCTGAAGGGACTCTATGCTTTAAACTTGTGCATCTTTAGTTCAGATGGAGATGCAGAGCCTCAAATAATTGCCATGGGGTATAGCCCTGAGAGGGTGTGATCACTGCCCTATCCATGGGAATGCACCAGGGGGCACTGGGAAAGTGCTACTTTGGAGCAAGAGGTGCCCACACTTAGGTATGGAAGGATTTATAAAAGAAAACTTGGCATCAGTGGCGACCTGCAGAGGAAGAACAGCCACACACAAGACAAGCATTGAGCTCACAGCCCAGGTGATTGTTCGAAGACAAAGATGGGAAAAAATTTTGACCACATCAAAAGACAAGGGAGAACAGGGCTGACACCTCTAGAAATGGGATGAAGCTGGGTGAGTAGTGACAGAAGTGCCATGCAATGATTTCTTCTGCCTCCCAACAAATATTGGTATAAAAGCTCAGTGGCGTACACATTTGCCTGCAAGGCAAGTTTTAAAGCAAACCTCATCCTGTTCTTGAAGTGTTTATTTGCTCATCCAGCACGAGAAGAGATTTTTGCAATTTTTGTCATCAGTTATAAAAAGTCCACCAGGTTGTAGAGAATGAAAATTAATTTGACACTATCTGCACTGGACAAAAAGGCACAACCACAAAACCCCATAGATTTCAGTGGGTTGGGTATCTGTTTAGTTTACCTAATGAAAAGAATTGACTAGAGGAGGTAAAAAATATCAGTCAATAATAATAAAATAATCTACCATGGTCTTTTTTCAAATTTCAAGCCAATTTAAAAAATTATTACCAAAATTTTGTGAAACGATATCATATACATATTACACTAGACTATAAGGTAAAGTGCATATATAAATACACATATAAAGACATGTACACTTCTTGAGACCAAAACGAATATCAATGTTTTTAACTTACTGTAGGCACTTTAAGTGAATAAAAACGGTTGATAATTATTTCTCTGCTGTTCCAGTGGCATTCCAAGCAAAAAGCTTCCTTGAGAAATTTCACTTTGAGTGGGTGTGTTTTCAGTTCTCTAAAACAGCAATGATTTTACAATTTATTATCTCTAGAAATGATAATTAAAAGTTACAAACCTGCATTTTTTATTCTTCTGTTTATTCAGGCTTCAAATCAATAGACTACCTTGGAGGCACCAAATCCTCCCCCAACCAGCTCTCACAGCTGCACAGACTGTTTTGTGCTGTTTGCTGCCTAGTGAGATGCCACTATTTTTTTTTTTCTGGGGCACTGAGAAGGAGGAAGCATATTCCAAAACCTGGGAAAGTACTTACAGTTATCGTGCAAAGATGCCAAATGATTCATGTGTTGGGAGAAACAGATGGAGGTTCCTTTATCTCAACCATGTTTCACCTCTTGAAACAGCAAAGAATATGGCCCAAAGGCAGACGTGTCATTTCTTGCCTCATAGACATTTGTTCCCCAACCATTGAGAAATGCTTTTATCTTCCCTGTGCAATAATTACAGTGCATCAAAAGGCCAAGAAGGCACTGAACTACACCTGACTTGTCACTGGAGTTTGATATTTTAATGCAACATATTCCATAGTTGCTTTCTATGTTCTATGTTTTCTATGTTTTATCTTAGCACTTTAAGCTCTGTCATCTTGGGTGTAGTACTGCAAAGCAAGGCTATTTATCTGTGTGCTAGAGGAGCTTCACCAGGCTCATCCCTCTTCCTCACTCTTCCAGAAAAAAAGGCCTGCAGATCAGACAGGTCAAGCTGACCCTCTCATCTATCTCCCATAGCTTCTGGAGAGGCTGGGCTTTCCTCTCTGCTCCTAACATTTTGTGTTCTTTCACAGATCTTTCCAGTCACTCACATCCTTGAGTAATAATTGCAATGAGTTATTACTGCGCCCTCAGCTGCAGTCAGTACAACAGCTCACTCCCGTCAATGCTTCCTCAGAGACTGCACCAGCTCCCACCTTTCAGTGGAAGCTTGCTGATATTTCCCCATCACTCACCCATCCATCCCAGGATTTGCTCTTTGCTAAAACAATTGATGCAGACCAGCCCCTGTGTGCACAGGCCATGGATGAAGCACCAGGTAATGCAGATCCCAGTCCCAGTGAATACCCCTGCTGTTCTGCAGAGCTTTTCAGCCCAGTTTCAGTGAGAGCTCAGCAGAGACATGTTTGAACCCACTTTCCCATGTGAGTTGCAATGCGAGTCAGCCACCTGTGGAGCAGGTGATTTTAGGAAGCAGCAGTGTCATTACTGCAGGGATTCCAATCCCTCAAGGGCCCCAACGTGGACATGTCCATCTGCTTCAGCATGGACAAAGAAAGAGCAGGGCTCAGCATATCTGGCAAAAGGGACTAGGAGAGTATGTCAAACAGGCAAGGAGGCACAAGGCACAGTGATGTGTTTACAGTTTGCACACCAGCCACTGTCGAGGGTATTGTTGGAAACAGCAGAAATGAGCTACAGGGTCCTGCTGTTGTGGCTGTGAGATGACCCCACTCATGCAGCCATGGAGCTTCACAGCCTTGCAGCACAAACAGCAGGTTTGTGCTCCTCACAGATCCTTTCTCAGGAAGTCTCCTGATTATCCAGATAATTGTAAAACACCGTTAAAGATGAAATGTGTTCTGGTGTCTCAGAAAACAATGACAGCAAAATACTTCCCACTTTATTGGTCTACAGGGTTATCATAATTACTGGAATGACTAGCTGGTGGGTTGCACATATTGATTCTCTGCCAGGCTGTGGAAGTGCAGATCTAGACATCAGCATAATAAATCTACATACCAGGCTGACAGAATATGCTCATGAGCTATGCAGCAGATACTGCAAATGCTACTTGTGGAAAAGAGGGGCCATGACTGATAAATATCTTTTAATCAGCATGTTTGAGGAAGACTTGTTCTCTCAAGGATGAAAAAAACCAATAAAAAACTGCTAGCAAACATGGAGAACATCCAGTTAAAAGAATTTAGTCCCTCTACCACTATTTCCATTTTTGTAGAAGAGCAGACAGATACATTTCCTTGTGCATAAAGAACTCAACATATTCCAATATGGTGGACTTTAATCTGTAGAAAACTTGCATATTTTGCTATGAGAATCTACTCTTTATAAACCTCCTAACTAAAGGAAATAGCTGCATGATATAGACTGCTAGCTACATCATCTTGCAATATTTAATGTGTCAGCGCTTTCCTTTTGTGTCTTCTTTTCCACTGTGCAGGTGGGAGTTGGGGTACAGGCAGCTGAAGCCATGGAAAAGGAGTGCAAGCCCTGGTCCCTGCAGCACACTGTTCAGTGTGAGGAAATCAGACAGCAAAACTGATAAACAGGCAAATAAATGCATGCTGGACCCTGTGAGCAATGGCGCAGCTTGCGTAAAGAGCAGCTTGGGAAGTACTTTCTGTATTTAGTTATTGCATTAACTGTGTCAATGGCCTGTATCCCAAACCGTGTTAACAATCCTGGAGCACAGTCAGAGGGCATCTGGCCTCTCAGCTGCAGCGAATCCTGCAGGAGAGAGAAAAGGCTGAGGACATCAAGCTGCGTTTACACTCCCGCCGGAAGAAAGACTGGCTCTGTTAGGGAGCCAGACGGCTTCGGATCTCACATCACTGCTCATACTGCTGGCTATTTTCTGAAGCAATCAGAAATGCTTGTACCATATTAGCTCTTCAAGACAGACAGAGGCAACTGCTTTCTAATTATAAGACACTGCTTCTTATTGGAACAGGGAGATTGGTTTTTCCCAAACAGCAAACCACTGGATATTACCACTCGTGTTTTCTGTAGAATCCAGACAAACACTTTTGAACATTTTAGGTATGTCTTCTTTTTATAGTGAAGTTATGTAGCATAATCCCACGAGGCTCAGCTTTTCTGTCATTGAATTAAAAGCAGAATTGTGCCCTCCACTGCTAATATTGTATGGATGCCCTATAAACTCATTTTAATCTCCAGCCCACGTACCTCCTTTGCAAGTTAATGTGCCATGTTTCAAGGAGAAGTGAACGGAATCATGATGATCACAGAATTCTCCTGAGAGTTTCCACATCAGATAAGAAGATAAAGACTGATATCTTGGTCCTGAGGTCAGTGACAGGTAAATCATCGCATTCAGCATTCCCTCCTCTTGACCATGCCATTTGCCTTTTGCAGAATGAATTGAGCTTGCAGAAATGTCCTGATGGATGTCCCTGAGAGCTGGATCTGATCCATAAGTGTTTAAACTACACCTGTAAATTGAAGCTGCTTTACACACAACCTCTGAAAGACACTAAACTGCAGGAATGCAAATAGATGATGGTGTATGATGACTTTAAATTATAGTAAAGTGATCCATGGAGAGGGGGAAAGCTGCTATCAAGAGAGTAAGTGAATGCGAAGAAAGACATCGGGAACACTGATTTGTGTGCTTTGCTCATGTAGCACTCCTCCCTGAGGGGGAGAAGTGGAGAGGGATGCAAAATAGAGTGACAAACCTGTGGGATATAGGCACCTTTAATCTGGTGTGTATAAATATGGATATAACTGTCTTCAGAATCGAAGCAGTGACTCTAGACTAGTACATAGTTCAGCAGCCCTGTCTCTCTGGGGCTTAGCTGCCTTCATACGAATCATCAGGTTAGAGGCTGCCCACATTTTCTTCCCTTCCTACACAAGGAAGATGCTCCCTGCACCAAGCAGTCCTTGGAGCAGGCAGGAGGCTTTGCAACCCTGCTGCTTTGTCATTGCTCCAGGGTGGCACATGGATGAGGAGACAACCAAGACATTCTGTGGAGTCCTAGCCAGGCATTCAATGCTGGGGGAGGCTCTCTTCAGGATTTAATAACTCCATTGTGCTGGGCACATTAACAACAGCATCTCTGCAAGCATGATAATGTACGTGCTGCATCGGTGACTGACATCATTCAAACAATGGATTCATTGATTAGTTGCTCCCATTTCAGAGAAAGGTCTCGTGTGGCTTTTCATCCCACCCCCCTGAGTGCAATAGGCATGTGGAGAGACTTTGCCAAGACAGCTCCCTCCCCTTTACCAAGCAACTGAGTTAGGACAATAACAGGCTGACCTCTAAGCAGAATTTATATGATCTATTCCTCTACATCAGACAATGTAAATGCTCTCTCCCGCCTCATTTTCCATTTAGGATAAGCCTTGCTATTCCCTTCAACTCTAAATTGGTGAATAAAGCAATAAATTTGGAGTGTACTCTATGCATCTTGGTCCTACTTCATTCCACTCTTCTGCTAACAATCAGCCAATTTAAAGACTTACAACTAATGCACGACACTTTTCAAAAAAGCAGCATATGCTCCTAATTTCCTTTAACAGTCCATTTTCATTCAATTCATCCAGTTTTCTCCATTCTCTGTAGACTAAAGGATTTCATTTGTATTCAGTTTTTCCTTGTAAAGAGAAGGTTTTTTTGGGGAAGGGAGGCAATAACATCCTTTAAGTTCAGGCAGTTTGTTTTAAAGAAACATTTCCATTAAAAGAAAAAGACCAAAAATGTAATTTAAAGTTGTCTGTCTTATTAGTGCATAATTTAAGTGGAAAAATGTCACTCTTCTATTATGCGAATGATGTTTAAAAAGGGGTAAAAAAAATTTACGTGTAAAGAACAATCAAACATCTCTTCTTGCAACAGAAAGGCATCATTATAAAAAAAGAAAAGAAGAGACACGTACATATTTAAATGAATGATCCAGTGTGAGGATACATGAGAGTGATTTGTGTCTTGAAGCTCTGCTGTCACTTAGATTACGCCTGATGAGCATTTAATGAATGTTCACAGGAAAAACATCTACTCATATTATTTTATTTGGGAACAGGGAAGGCAGCAGCCATTTTTAGGGGACAAAACTTAATGGATTTTCTTTCAGCTCAGTAGATACATTGATACTTGTAAATCTTTTCTAAGTGTGCCACTGTAATTATAAATCTTTTAGCTATATTTTTCATTAGAGAGCATTAAGGTAAATATTCTCTCAGTGGGAAGATATATTTGGCATATAGGTTTTTAAAGCTGACATTTAAGTACTCACTGCAGTGTTGCAGCTGTTCAATAACATTATTCTTATTATTCATTATTTAGGTTTTGTAGTCCTGGCTGCACTGTTCTTCTGCTTTAAAGCAACAAGACCCTTGATTTACCAATCACATGTAGCCAGTTGTTACCTAGAAGAGAAAGAAGAGCTTGCAGGAAACCACATTTTGTCGTTTTCTGATCTACTCTTGGCAATCCTATATCCATTTATCTTGAGGAACAAACTATACCCCATAAATTTCACCAGCACAGTATGGCCCCTACACAAGGGACCAGAAGAGGAGGTTTTTTGGAGGCTTTCTCAGCACTGGATTTGTGTCTAGACCAGCTCAGCCCTGGGAGAGCAGATCAGAAACAGCCAGCCCATTCCCCTTCTTCCTTCACAGCTGCTTGCTCTGTTGGGTAGCCCAGATCCCATTTCAGAAGGCACAATTCTCCCCTCACGAGAGCAGATCCATTCCGTATTCCCTGGGTGACATCCAAAGCCAGAGCAGCAGTGTGTACACCTTGATGTACATTGAGACTGTAGTGATGCTCCATGGTACAAAGTTTTTTTTTGTTAGAGCCATATTAAGAGCTGAAAGACCTATTTTGGCTCTCTATAGGCTGGTAATAAAACTTTATTGCTTTACCATCTTACCATGAGCCCTGTGTTACATGTTTCATAGGAATTCTTGGGGAATTCTGCAGGATTAAGATTATCAGGGCGCTACAGCATGCTTAGCTCCAAGCACACAGTCATATGCTGTGGGAATCAATTGTGAGTGAAACAAGGAACATGTTCAGAGCCCCCACTCATCATATTCAGTGTCAGACAATCATCTTCAGCATGCTCTGTTAATAGTCCAAGGTGCATGTAAACGTAATACCACCAGCAGAACAGCCTATCCTCAATTAATCAGGGCATTACACTTACCAGTTTTGCTCCATTCACCTTGACACTGGCCAAGGAAAGCTGGAAAATAGAGATCCCTAGCACCTACCCTGAAATGCAGCTTTGGCAAAGCTCATAAGGAAACACTAGAGCAGAGAAGCTTCTTAATTACCCTGGTCTAATATTCACTTGTCATCTTTTTTTTTAATACTGTAATTTCCATGCTTGGAACTCTGAGTGAAGTAGCAAAACACTCATTTGCCAGGTAAGTAAAATCAGGACAAAATCAATCACTAGCACAGAGAAGTGAAGTGATTTACTGAGAGCAGTGGGCTGCACACAGGAGAGCACCCACTCCTCAGATGTGCTAGACAGGGTGGAGAGGCTTGATGAGCAGCCATGGGCAAGTGAACCTTAAAAAAGGAATTAGCAGTACTGAAAGTTTTCACGTATATTCCTCTGAAACTCTTTTTTTGTTTGTTTGTTTTGGGTTTTTTGGGTCTTTCTGCAGCACAGCACATGAGTTCTTAACATTGCCTCCAGAGTGAGAAAGTAAGCAAACAAAGAGAGCCATCAAGACTTTTTTTTCCCATCAAGGGAGGAAAACTATGTAAAGTGGGACCCTCCTGACCCTTTTCACACAGCATTGGGCCACTGGGGAGAGCCCAGGGAGCTAAGCCTTGTTCTAGAAAATGTTTTGTTCTCAGCTGTTAAGAAAACACAGATTTTATTCCAAACATTAAATGCAGCTTTTAAATACAACTTGTTTCTTCATATTACAATTTGCAGAGTCCCAGATGGTTCCCTGTACATTTTCATGGTACTTAAAATGCTAATGTATTCCAACTTCTTCAGATGTTGTTTAACACACACACAAGCATGGCATACACCTTAAGTGAGAGTGTGAATAAAGAGCAAAATCACAAAGCTAGAATCTGGATATTTTGTTAAATGTTACCATTAAACCTCTTCTTCCTCTCTCTGCCCCCTACCCCCACCCCCAGCAGGAAAGAAATGGAAACATAACATCACATGGTTCAAGGCTCCCCTTTAGCAAGCTATAATTTAACCTCAGGTTATCCTGACATTCACATGCTGAAGGGAACACTTAGCCCATGTCATTGTGTAAGAACAGCTAAATGACGACAAAAATATAGAGAAATAGGTCAGAAAGGAAAGAATAATAATAATACAAGCAATTTACAAACCTCTACAAAGTGCAGGCGATTTTTGAACTGTGTTAATGTATTTGCTCAGGACATTTAATATTTGGAAAAATGCTAAAATGAAACGCTAGCTACAGGTACAACTGCAAATATTTGAGGATAGAGGACAAACAAATGTTCACACAATGGGCTAGTGATCTGCTAAGGAGTGGCATAATCATATCCCATTCCCTGACAAAGCTCTCACACCAACCCAAGCCTTTGTACATGAACATCTCCCTCACAAAAATCTCAGTTTTACTCATCAGTGCATCACAAGTGTAAATATCACAGACACTGAGCTGGCAGGATGAATATTTTGGCAAATGGATTTCACATTTCCACTCCTTACATCTCATCTCCACAGGTAAATGATGAAAAACGAATAAATACTAAAATGATGAACAATTGCAAATGTGATGGCTAGTTACTGGGTCTGGCCAAGTAAAGCATGCTGTGAAGACTCGTCATCCTTGGAGATGAAGTGATTGAGAGCACAAATGCTCCTGCACATGTGTGGTGCACAGAAGGAGCAGATTATCTTAACACAGTTCCATGGTGACTACCGATACCTGTGGCAAAACACATCAGTCCATGGCCAGTAATTGAAATTTTGCTTTGTTCCATTTGTATTACCATGTAGGAGCAGTTTTCTCTTCTAGTGATGCAGATGTGGATATTCAGGGTTGGTTTTATGTCTTCACTTTTGTGGGTGCCAGCAGTACCTATGGAATGGCTCTGACATGACCCCACAGGGTTACAGATTCCCAGGCTCACGAAAAAGCTTCCTTCTGCCATTTTTTGGATTTCATATAGTACTTCCTTTTCAACTGGAGCTCCGAGTTGTGCAGTGAAATCTCCATCCCTTGCAGGTGTGGCAGTCACTGTAAAACCTAAAATACATGTTGGGCTCACAGAAGTGAGCAATTGTAGAGCCACCACTGCTAGCTGTCACATTTAAATGCCCCCTTTCTACATACCCCTGATGTGCAAAAGCTTTTTGATCTCTCACCAGGTGGCAAAACACTGGAAGGATTGAACTGAAGTGGAATGCTAAAGGTCTTCACCAGCAAACCCTTCTTTTGTGCTCTGACACCTTTTCTCCAGCACTTAATGCATGAAAACAGGCTGTGTTGTGTCCTTCTGCTCTGCACAGACATGTCTGAGGGATTAAATATGCAGAGAACCATCAGGTTGTGCAGCCTGATGATTTCTTCAGCTTCTGTTTGAGGTGTTATGGAAGACAGTATAAAAGACCAGCAGATCTTGATAGATACCCCCTCAGTAAAGGATGACTGTATTATCAAAAATACTAAAATTAAAAAAAAAAGGTAATTATTTTTCTGTGCAGTTTATAGCCTCCCAGGAGCAACAGCCAGACACTCCCACTCATACAACACTCTAATATTTCACCGATCAAGGACATAACCCTGGTTATTTACAGACTGTAATGACAGTGCCCCTACTTTGATGTTACCATAAATAAACAGGTAAAACTGCTGAGTTTCAAGAAACTCAGCTTGATTGCCTGGAAGATGTTATTATTTTAATAAAAAAGAATGGCATGTTTAACGATTAAATTTATATCAAGTGTGCAAGCAGGCTCCAGTCAAGGAGAAGTATACCAGCCTTTCCACTCAGCTTGTGCTGTCAAAAAACTGCTCTCTGCTTTTCATGAAAAGGTGGAGCTTTGTTCAAATGACATAGAAAACTCAGCTCACATGCTGCCTGAAAGCAAAGGCCTACTGGGCTGTGATGGATTTCAGCAAACTACAGGCTCAGTACT
Source organism: Aphelocoma coerulescens (assembly GCF_041296385.1). Classification (NCBI taxonomy): domain Eukaryota; kingdom Metazoa; phylum Chordata; class Aves; order Passeriformes; family Corvidae; genus Aphelocoma; species Aphelocoma coerulescens. Next base: position 59,011,453 of record NC_091019.1, read on the forward strand.
TCTCAAATATGACAGCTCCTATCAGGTAAACTGTGTTTTGTAAGCTGTAGGAGCTTTAGAAGGGGTACAGCTCCTATCCTTTACATCAGTAAAGCCGTGCCTGGGATCTCTTCTCTAACCTTTACCTTTTTGTTGAGGAATACACCTGGTCAAGTTGCAGATTGAGCTCTGTCAGGAGGATCCCTGCAGAAGTAAACCCTGGTGCTGAGCACCCCATAGCCACATTATGTGGCGCAAGGGGCTTCATTCCTCAGCAGCCCTGGTGTCTTGAATGGATTTCCCTTTAGAAGCTGCATACTGATGCACATCTGGAAAGCATCTTCCAGTTTAGTTTCAGCCAAAAAGAAATCCAATTTGTGTGCTTCAAGACTGCTATGTAATGTCAGCCAAAGCGTGGTGAGTAGGAAAAAAATCAGATTATGTTCTTCAAAAGAGCAGCCTGATCCAAAATGAAAAAGCTGAAGAATATGCATCGAAGGAGTCAGGATCAAAATGTTAATGACAGCCTTGACTATAATGCCAGAAAGCTGTTGTCCATCAAAGGCAGAAAGGAGCCCCTCCACAAGAAGATCAAGTGAAAAATCTTGCTTCCTCATATCTTGGTGATGGACTTGTTGTTATACATTGTGCTACATATGCTGCATGTTACATCAACATCTGTCCCTGTCACCTTTCAAACTGCAAACATGCAGAGCCAGGCTCACTCACCACAGGTTGGATTTACACATCCCAGCTTAAGTTAGTTAAAATGAGATGCACATCTCTGAGCCAGTCACCATCCTGAAAGCCTTACTAGTCAAGTTAGAGAATGCAACTTCTCTGATCTTTCTTCAGTGTTTGGTTTGGTATGAGAGGAAACCACAGAGAAATAGATCACTCTGTTGGCTATGGAGATTATCACAACCTGTTCAGATTCAGACCCATAGTGTTTGAACATCCAGGTAAGGAATGCTACTTTTCCAAGTGTCTCTTTCTGTTTTTTGCAAAAAATATTGTTTTGATGAAGTGCATAAATTCATTAATGAATAAGGGCAGCATAATTTTTGTACTTATGACAAAATGCAGTGTGGATCTTCATGTAAAATCTGTGTAAGGGCCAAATGGCAGCAATTAACGGAGACAAAAACCTGTCTTAGATCTCCCAAAAGCCTTTCTGACCTTCATGCACAGAATGCTAGAAGAGTAAACACAATGAAACAAATGCATTTTACTGTGAAATTCCCTCTACCCAAGGTTTTCTTAATTTATCTTCTGACCACCACTCATTATGCTTAAACAAGCTCATAATTTCTTTATGTTCAAACATAAAAGTTGTTTGTAGCTCCCATTACTTTCCTACACACTGGTGTCCTTCCTTTTTTAATACTTGAAAGTGTTCAGAAAAGATATTTTTCTTCCTTTAACAAGGCCTCTCATGCACATGTGTTCCTGTAAACAGCTCTATTTCTCACAAAAATATCTGAAAAGATACTTGAAATTAGCTTCCTAATTTTTAAGCGTGGGCTGGCATCCAAAATTTAGCAGAACTCTAGTTAAAAAAAGATAAATTCCTCAGAGACTTTTTACTTGTCTCTAATCTTCAGGACAAGACAAGATTTGGAGAAATCTTTTGATTAAAGAGAGGGTTTCAATCCTGACTCAGCCTTCTTAATAGGATTTTCTTACACTTAGTGACCCTGTTTCTTCCTTGCAGGGTGCACTCTTTAATTTCTCCCTAATACACAGGGTGAGTTGTTAAACCTCTGTGCCTTGCCGTGCCATAAACTTCAGACATCAAAACCAAAGTATGCCAGGTGTGCAGTCAGGCACTCAGGGGACAGGCTCCAAAAATTCCCTGAGCAGATGTTTTTTGGTGTGGGTTTTTGTAACAGAATCCATCTGCTTCCTCTTTTTGTTTTTTTTTTTTTTTTTTTTTTTTTTTTTTTTTTTTTTTTTTTTTTTTAACCAGTAAAAAGAAAGTCTTTTCTCAAAATGATCTGAATAACTCATCAGAAATGCAGAATCTTCAAAGGGCACTCGTGGACGGGGAGGTTTCTCATGCCCATTCTGCTCATTATCAACCAGCAGAACTCGGTCCTCAGCATCTGCTAAAAATGTAATTCTTGAAAGGCTCAGCTTCAGTGCTGAACACCTGTTTTCCCAGCTTACCACTTTCCTCCCCTTAAACCCAGATGTCCTGTGCCACTGAGAGATCCTCCGGGTCTTATTACCTTAGCAGGTCATACATGCTCTGCTGTGAAGCCTCCTTCAACACAGGCAAGCTTAAGGGAGAACCTATCCCAAAACACAGCTTTCCCTAGGGAGCAGAAGGTCGTCTGTTTATCCCTCTCTCCAGATGATTTTAAGGATGGAATCTGAGTCTAATGCATGTGATAGATGTGTGCATGACACAGAGATACACTAAAGGGGAAGGCAGGCATCAGCCTTTGTGCTCTGATGTGACAACTTCTGCTGCTGACATAGAGAGAAGCAGCCATTTCCAGCACACCTTGCTCTGCCTGGAGCGTGAGACTGTGGGCGAGCTTATGAGAGCCCATATGTGGTGCCTCTCTCAGCCACACCCCAACTCTGCTTCAGGCTGAAATCTGAAGCTGCATCAGTTCCCAAATTTGCTACCAGAGGAGGGAAGCACACCTGAAGGCCTCTTTCCCTGCAGCCTTTGTTTCCCCTTCTATGTGCACTTGTTGTCTGAAGTTAAGTTACACTGGCTTGCTGTGAAATTACTTGAACTGCACATTTGGGGGCATAGAGGTCACAAATGAGCTGTCTTCACTTTGCATGTCCATGATCTACTTTTATCCAAATCTTGGAGAATAATTTAAATAATAGTTTGATACAACTAAGCCCAGTAAGACAAAGGAGAAAAGGGAGCTGAACCTCCAAAAGAAGTGGCAGACAGAAGAGTCCTTTCTTAAGAATTAGTCCCAAGCTGCATATGGAGGATAGTACTGCAAAAGCATAACCATATCACAAATAAAAATGCTTCTGTCACTATATCTGTGAGTCTAGCTCTGTGTTTTAGTAAGCAAGGAGAGCATAGTCTAGACACAGGGGATTGATATCTCCCTAAAGGCACATCCCAGAGGCAGTCAGGGAGTTTGTGCAGCATCATTGAAGATATGAAGTCACAGAGCAACTTGCAGATGCCAAAGGCTTGAGGTGAGGTGACACAGTACTGGAGACAGCTTTTCTTAGTACCACACATCATTGCTAGCAGGAGTTTTACTTCCCTCTAAGCCTACTCCCTTCCTTCAGGCAATGGAAAGCCTCTGACTTGTGCCATTTGGACTTAGGTGGCTGAAAATGATGCACCTGTAATTCTCAAAGGATTTTTGGAGGTGCAACAGAAACTCTTCTCAGCAGGAGCCTATCCCATCCCTACCTCCTCCCTGCTGATGGTAACCACAGTTCTGCACCCAGAGCATACAGGAATTAACTCCTGCCTGAAGTTCTGTTGTTGCTGACAGCTGTATTATGCTTTTGTGGTTCCATCTTTGCCCAGCTCATAGACAAACACAGACTGTGCACTCAGGGAGCACAGGCATCTTCTCCACTGACATCTCTGAGCAGGGAAATTGCTCAGGCCAGGCCTTTAACCCTTCCTGCCCTTTTGCAAAATGGACATACAGCCACCAAACCTTGCCTGTTGTGCTCTGCTCTGGTTTGCATTCTGGGTTTCTGGGTGTCTGGGTGTCAGGGTTGTCCTCTTTGTCATAGAGCTAATAACTCAGAAACTTCACAAAGGGAGGATCTTTTTGATCAGTAAAGAAGAAGAAAAATATTTCAGGACCTCATGTTTTTCACCTGTGGGATTGCTTTGGCACATATAGACCAGCAGGTCCATAAGAAGGTGGGGTGAAAGCACTTGCCCAGTGACAGTCTCCGCCTTGGGCAGTCAAGCACATGCAGGAAACTCCACCATGGAATGTTCCTTTGTAAAGCATCTCCACCCTGAGGATCCTGAGAGCTTTTTTTTTGGTTGAATGATTTTGTTTTTTTCCCAGTGAAGACATGGACCCAAAATCTCCATTTCCAGGGCAGGAATAGCTGTTCATTTGGGTGGCAGCAGAAGAGCAGCTCTGTACAGATGTTACCCTGGAATACCAAGGGTTTAAGGGCTTTCTCATGGCAAATTTGGGCAAAGGTTGGAATGAGACAAAGTGCTTTTGCTGCTGGATGGTTCCACAGATCCAGACCTCCTTTCCTTCTATGCAGGGGCTTGAACTACTGGCTGAGTGGTTTAATGGAATGAAATGGTTGTTGAGCCACTTGACACTAACATGTGGGACTGGAAGCAGAGATAGCAAGCTATTGCCTCCAGCTCAATTCTGCTAAGACAGCATGTGGTCTCCTGATGGCTTGGTTCAGGGTTATTTCCCAGCAAGGACTGGTCCAGATGGGTGAACATTTTGAATGGAACCATAAATATTATCCATTTCTCATCCATTTCCAAGATTCCCTCAGCTTTGGTAATTGGAAATGGAAATTGCAAAATGAGAAATTGATTTCTTCTTCACTTTTGCCACACGGAAAGAAAAGAAATGACTGGCAATGTTTGTGAAAGGCTTCCCAGCCCACTCAGATGCAAGATAATGAGCTTTCCTAGGCACTAGGTAATTCCCTCTGTTGTGTTCCTCTTTTTCTTTTGCCATAAATGCACATCTTGCTGCAGATAATAGAAGATTAAACTCCTCACTTGGAAACTGAACTACACATAATTCACACAGCAAATAAAATAGAAAAAAATAATTCCTTTCTTCTTTTTCTTCTTTATTAAATGCCATCACTTAATTTAGAATGCAAATCAATATATTAATAAGGAATGTATAATTTTCAATGTCATCTGTGCAATCACCCTCCTAGATTGATTCTACCTTGAACTCATTGCAGTATTGTTAATGACTGAAGGCTCACACCGTACTTCATCAACCAAAGTCTGTCTCCAAGAACTTTCTAATTAGTGCTACTAATCACCTATTCCTTCTCAGTGAGACTAATGCATTATTACAGAGACTTGTGAAATACGTCCAACAACATATACGTCTTGTTAAAATGACACTCTGGAGATTCCATTACCCACATCCATCAATGACACTTAATCCATCACATGGAAATATTGCTTAAATACTGCTACACAGTCAGCTGGGTGCAGGCATCGTCAGGGAGACCTGCCAGGCAAAATGCTTCCCTGCTTATGGCTCTGGCATGCAGCCCACTCTCTTACATCATATAGCAATTAATGTACCCATACTTAGATAACAAGAAGTTAGAGAGGCAGTGGAAAGTAGCAGCAGAGTGGGACAACTGATGAAATTAGCTGCAGGAAATCTATTTTGTAATAAAACTGTTCATAAAAGTGAATTGTCATTTAGAGGCACAATTTCCATGGGGAATAAGTTTTTATGTCTCTGTGTATCTTTAAGGAAAGGAGTTTTTATTTTTTGGGTTTTTTCCAATGCTTCTTTCATTTAAATGGCTTTATAGGAGCACAGATTATGCAGAAACGTTTTTAAGCCCATGAGAATCTCATTATGTTTTGTGCATGCCTTTTTCCATTTCTATTTTTTTTCCTTTAAATTCAGGATAATCCACGATGCTGCAGTCATTTAGCTGTGAGGAATATTTAGATCACCACAGTGAAGATAATTAACAATATGTATGAATGAATGTGCCAATTTCTTTATAAGTGGAACAATTTAAATTGATAGGTTACACTGATGAAGCCTGATTATTTTTTCCCCTTCCCTGTGTTTGAATACAAAATCACTATAAAGTCAACTTTACAAATACATAAAAACATACACGTACCCCAAACTCTGTAAGCTAAGAGGATGTGTACAAAGCTCCTCCTTTTGAAGTGATCTAAAGTGCAATTCAGATGCTTGCTCTAAGTCTTATGAAAAATTCTGCTACTTGTGCAAAATTGTTTCAAAATCTGAGTGATTTATTTGTGTTCATTAATAAACACAAGCTTAGAGCTTGGATCAGAACACAAGTCTTCGTGAGCAGTTGGAAGCTCATCCTGGCAGGAGCCAGATGGGGTCAGATCACAAGGGAAAGTGAAAAGAGTGAATCCCTCTTTTTCCCTCAAGGCAAGTGAATTTGTGAAGATCCCTGCTGATCAAACTCAGTGTGTCATCCCTCCTCATGCTTGGGATTTTTAATTTCTGTTGCTAGAGATTTTTTGAGTGCTATTTCCTGTATCCTGATAATGTTACATAATCAGTTAACCTATGAAAAAGACAATTTACAGTAAAATTAAACTCCTCCACTGTGTGAATTAAGGGATGGGGAAAACTCCCATTGCCACTAGTAGTACCTGAGGAGGCTGAAAAAATGGTCTTAGTGTGTAATGAACCACTTCTGAGACTATACAACAACAGCAAAGGTTCTACAGCAGCAGCTTAAGAGTATCAAAGGTGAATGTTACAAAGAAAGGCTTTGCAGATCTACAGCCAACACTCACCCCACTGCTGTCTCTGCAGTAAGACTCGACTACAGCCTACAGACAGCATGATGAAAGCAGCCATCTGCAAGCATTCCAGTAATTTTAATTATTTCCACAGCTGCAGAGATGAATCTGTACAAATGGTAAAGACAAAATGCAGATATAAGGAGGTTGAAGACAGAATGGTAACTCTGCATTGCTGGTTTTTTTCCCCTTCAGGATCAAATTTTGCTCTTGCAAAATATCAGGCTATTGCTTTAGCTTTGTGTCAACACCTCATAGCTGACAGCACTGAATTCCACCAAAGTTGCCATCACATCTCCCATTGGGCTCTTCCCTCTCCCCATCCTGCCTCACCGCTCTCTCGTGCACAGCAGGGACCTCAGGACGGTGTAGGGGATGCCAGACCTGGCAGCAGGGAACATTGCTGCCCTCTGTCACTGTACCAGACACAAATTTCCCTTCTGGTACCCACAATTTTGTGCAGACTCCGCAAATTCAAAGCAAACAAAGGGAAACAGATGCACATATAGATAGGCAGACCTGCTCAGAGCACTCCTGAAAGATTAGAAGAAAATAAGTTCTCTCATTCTAAATAAAGCTGAAACTCACTTCCCATTATGAGTCTAACTTCATTTCAAACAGATGCACTTCCAGTGTGTGCAACTGTTCTGGCATTGTGAGAAGCTGGATGGACTCTGGCTGAAGCTACAGAAACGGTGGACTTGAGAGTGAAATATTTGCAGAGGAAACCTCCCTGAGCAACCATCCACCAGTATAAATAAACTCTGCAGAAAATATTAAGAGTCAAAGACTCAAGGTCCGTAGAAGTTACTTTGGGAACAGTCATTCAATCAGCAGATTTGTTGACAAGAAAGGCTTGAAAAAGCTGAGGAGTTCTGTCAGCAGCTGGAAGCTTCACATTTCCATCAGACCTGGTGCTGTCAGGCATTCATTGCCAAAAGCCACACCTGATTATCTGCTCTCTGACACTGCAGTAAGTAGTTATCTCCACTGAAGAAAAAGGGGTATATGTAAGGGGTCTTGAACTCCCCTGAATGCTGTAGGAATAGTCCTTGTTCTTCCTTTGTCTGATTTCTTGCTGCAAAAGACTGGGAATTGCAACAGAGGTCCTGATTTCCAAAGCATTGGGCACTGGAAATGAGAGACCCTAAGAAAAAGAGCAAAGAGTGACACTATCTCTGAATGCAGCAGATAGCAACCTACCACACCACAAATGCACAGGAATTGGTTAAAGGCCTAGAAAACACACAAAGGCCAGGATTAAGGAGTGGACAATATCATGGAGATGGAAGTCAAAGTTCCTCTTGTTATCATTTTACTAATGTGTGCTTGCACATTCAAGAAATGCATCTTGAGGTGCTGGATAGCAAGTGGGAATAACTACTCCAAACTGAATCATCCAAGATCACCACATTTATTCTGAAGCTGAACCCAGCAAGGCAGTTCAAGGACAACTGCACTGGTTTTAGCATCAAATTTGTCAGACAATAGAAATTGCATAAATAAGCACAGACAGCAATGCTTAATAGCAATGGAGCTATGCAGAGCCCCATCAGGATCAGGTTAATCGGGGGTGTAGATCTGTCAGGGATTGTGATTTATAATAAAAACTTAATCAAAATAAATCTTTGTGGACAAAAAAAAAAAGGATTTTCCTGGAAGATCTTCCAGCATGGTATGTTCCATTTGGGGAATAGAGCTGCTGAGGTTATGCCCTCAAGCAGCCCTTCCTCTGTCCACACAAATATTCATGTAGGGGTCCCACTCCATTTCACCACTGGTCCTGTGTGTCTTCTGAAAAACTTAGCTATTTAAATTTGTTTCTTCCATTACAGAGGACTTAGCAATGTGTTTTGCTCAGTGACTTAGCAATGAGCATTGTTAGATAGATACAGACAAATCCTTTCTGTATAATTCTGCACCTGAAGTTAAATTGCAGTCAATATGAGACCTAGCCAGTTTTATAATTCTACCCATATGTTACAAGGATTTGCCACATATTTTAACGTAAGTGCTACATATGTCATCAACTTTGTGGTAAATATGTCTATTTTTTCTCCTGGAACTACAGAAAGGAGAGGTTAGTGTCTGGTACATTCTATTATTTATTATCTCAATTCAGCACAATTCAATATATTCTGTTAATTTCCTTTTCCTTTTTTAAAAGAAATAATAATCTGTCACTGAGGTTGTAACAGCTCCAATGTTAATGGAATTGTATGAGACAATGTCATTGAAATTGGATCGGGCCGAATGGAATCATTACTGTCCGTCCATTCAGGTCTTAATGGCTCCATCAATCGATGTGCGTGGGACAGAGCCCAAGGTGTTTTGAGGAAGCTCTGAGGTGCATCTGAGTGCACTGAGCCTTTCTGCACCTTCAAAGCACAGTAACATGGGTTAAAAGATACAGCCCCAAAATCTCCTGGAGACCCATTAACTACAGATCTCACAGGAAAGAGCTCCTTCCGAGTGAGCCTGGCCCATCCCAACAGCGCATAATTTGTGAATCAATGAAAGAGCTGATTGCAAGGCTAGAGGGGCACCAGTGTATATTTAGGAATCATTCAACCACTATCTTCAGGGATTGTTCATCCACACAGATCTAGAATTCTATGCTTGAAGTCCCTTAGGATGTTTTTAAGTAAAGCAATAATGAATGCACGTAGCTACTTATTTCTTTCCCCTGTTTAATATTTCACCCTTTTTAATACTGCTACAAATTCCACAGATACCATGTTTCATTACACATTTGCAAGCTCGGATATATTGAAAAACATCGAATACAGGGAACTTCTGGCCTTGATTTCTAGCTGCTGTAAAAGGAGGAGCTGTTTTGGGGAGAAGAAAAAATTGTACCCACAAGTCAGGACAGTGCTGATATTCAGCTGGATACATCAAACTGCCTCAAATCTCAGCAATAGAAAACTGTAGGCACCGTACCTACCTGCAGGATGTTGCTGCTGAGTGAGTAAAGAAATGCTGAAGAAAATTCTCTTGGTACTTTTTTAATAGAGTTCAGCCCCCCAGGGCAGTGGCCTGGTGTCATTGTAACACATTAACACACAATTTGGCTGTGTGCAGGAAGTATAAACTGGTAAAGAGGTGTAAGAATCCCAAGCCTTGCATCTGTGCCATGCCTTTGCTAACTTATGAAGATGAGAGAACACTGAAAGCTCTGACAGTAATAAATAATACATAACAAATAATATCAATAATAATAAATAATTAACATGGGCACCCCCAGAGGTCTTAGATAGGAATTTCCTCAGCTGAGTGTGTCATTATCTTTCCCACAATTTTGGTGAAATAGTTTTCTTAGTAGTCACTCAGAAATCTCAAGTAATATATATATAGCTGAAGCTAGTCCCCTTTTTGTTCATTGGAGAAAATTCTCAATTTCAAGAAAACTAAATTTAAACTTAACGTGAATTTTAAACTCCAGGAGGATTTAAACCCCAAGATGTATCCTCTTACTGTGGGATATCTTTCCCACTCCATTCCTTAAGAATACAAGAAATGTCAGCCTGTACTCATAACTCTCCTTTCTCACAGGAGCTGGGCTCTTCAATGCCTTGTGTATCACTTTTGGACAGACAAAAAAATCCAAAGTATAGGCAGGAGGGAGGCATTGTAGTGAAAATTCTGAAAGGAATCAAAAACTAAATGTTTCAATCATTGGAATAGTTTTCTTAATGTTTTCCTCAAATAGCCTCACTCAGCAGGATTTGCTGCAGTGCCAGGCTCTCATATTAATTGATGCATATCTGTTTGTTTTCCATTTTCCGTAGTCCCAAGACCAGAAAGAGCTGTAAGCAGACATAAGCAAAGATGCCATAGTCAGGTATTGTTCAGAAACTCTTAGTAACCAAGGACAGAAACTGCAGAGGATTTGCCTGTAAAAATAGAACATAATGAGTAAAGAAATGGAAGATACCAATGCAAATAAACTACTTTTTCCAGCTCAGATGTGACGTGAGGCCATATTCTGTGTTGGGTGTTTCATCCAGGTGCCACACATACATGTCAGCCTTGGGAGCCTGCCTATCCAAGGGGGCAGAAAGATCAGGAATACTGCAAGGCATTAAAAGACTTCTGGTTATTTTCATTTGTTGCACTACTCAGTATTCACGCTGTATTAAATCCTGTGTGCTAGTTCTTTGTTATCAGCTAAAGAAGGGAATGAATTGGGCTTTACATCTGGCTGTAAATACCTGTGATCAAAAAGAATACCACTCTAAAGTAGTGTTATCATGTGTATATCCTGTCAGTCAGCATTATGACACGTCAAAGATAATGCTTATGATCTTACACTGACATCTTTAGAGAGCATATGTAAATCTCCTTGTTTGGCTGGCCCAAAACATTGTGGAAGGCAGACACTAAATAATCTTTTCTTTCTAGGTTTTGCAGCTGCCACTGCTGTTTCCAATACTCCATTTCTTTTTCATTGCTTGATGGTGTTCTCATGAGTTTTTGGCTGACCAAAAAGGACAAGACAAATAACTGGAAAATTCAAAACCTCTTCATTCCTGCGTCTTGGTATGTGGTCTGACACCATGACAGCATCTTCAATCCTACCCAGCTAATAAAGCCAACATTATTATTGGCAAAACTTCAGGGACAAAGTAAGACAATAATGAGGCGTTATTCTCATTTAACTCACAAATATAAGAGAAAATTCACCTTCTCAGTTGTCTTATTGATGCAAGTGGAGCATAGCCTGGTGTGCATGTGTGAGAAAGAATGAGATCTGTGGGAGACACATAAAAAAAAAAGCAAAGAGCTGTTTTGGAAACCAAGTTTGGGGTTTTTTGAAATATAAAATAAAAGTTTGAAACCAAATGTTACAGGATGGAAAACTACCAAGTCTCATGGGGAATATGTCCAAGCCCACATAGTCCAAGTGTCTGTGTCCCCATTTGCCTATAAAAAGCGGCTCCTTTTTCCAGTGACCTCCTTCTCCTGTGAGCAGTCACAACCACAGTTTAAGGACTGGGTGCACTGTGTGAGTTTAACTTGTGTTTTTGGTCTTAGGCAGCAAGTAAGAATTGGAATAATTAAGCTTTCAGCTGAAATGTCTCTGTTCACTCACTGAGTTCCATGGTGTGTTTTTTAATCTATAAATTTTACCCCCAAAATTTTGCTGTTAAGCCTACAAAATGGGAAAGGAGGCCCCTAGTTGCTTCTAAGCCAAATATTCTCATTTCTCCTTTCCCATTACTTCCCAAATGAGACATAATTAAGCAGTTTTGCTTCTCATGGTATTAAAACTAAAGACAAAGCTATTTCAGCTATTTCTAGGCCTTTTTTAGAGAGGCTATCAAAACCAATCAGTGGTAGCAATTGAGAGACAGAGAACAGATGGTATGTGATTCCAGGTTCTGCCACATTCCTATAAATGCATTAATTTACTGCTGAAACAAAGTAAGTTTTTTTATGTCATTCATAAAAGAAGATGACTTGAAAGATTTGATCAGTGATGATAATGTGTTTTCTTTAGTATATGCCACTTTCAAGCTTCACATTGCTACATTCACCAGATCTGCAATATAGTTAACTACAAAATCCTTTCTATGGTAATCAAGCTGCTACCTTAGTAACACTGTATATAAAGTCAAAATATTAATCAGTAAGCCTTTCTTTATTTCAATATGTTCTCCTTCAGAAGTAATCCAACTGGAGCCTTTTTACCACATTGTAATTTATGAGGCAGCTGGAGCACAATACATTTTTAATAAAAATTAGGTACAAGCAGATACAGGGGATTAATAGTTGTATTATAATTTTATAGTTTTCAATATACACAGCCATGGAAAAGACAATCAAATATGGGGTCCATCTCAAGGATATAAAGAGCAGTATTTATTTTTAATGGAAAGAGAATTTCATGAATTACTGAGCCATGAAGAGCTGATGGATGCATTCACTGGGCAACACAAAGGACAACTAGAAAGAAAAGGCATTCAAAACAACACAGCACTCCTGTTTATATGGGATGTAACACTCTGATTATGCTCCAGAGTCTCAACTCTACCTGTTTGCATAACTATGTACATTTTCAAAAATTGCCTCTTTTCCTCAACAGCCTATAGAGGCTGGGACTCTTTTTTCATGTGTTTCTGACTCACATTAATTAACAATTTATTACACAAGGGAAAATAGGAGTAAAAGCAGTGTTCGTAAATTGATTAAACCATTAGAAGAATTATATCTTTCTCAGGTTACTTTAAACTATATTGATAGAACTGAGTAGTGGAAGTGAAGCAGCAATAAATTTTTTCAGTCCTTGCAAACTTTTAAAATATGCTCTCCAGGAGTTCATATATTATTGTACATCTTTTTCCACAAACAGCTGGGCAACGAATTAGTCACTGTTCAGCATCTCCATCTGATGAGCATTTCCTTTTGCTTCTAAAAATCCTAGAAGATTTTTCACTGATATTCTTGCAAGCACCTTTAAATCCCTCTAGACTTACGAGTGGGTGTCTCCTTGATCCAAAAACCTTCCAGTTGAATGATGAACTTGCTGAGGAACTATTGGTCAGCATTTAATCTGAAAAAATGATCTGGCAATTGAATCAAAGCACATCAAAGACAATTCCCAGTAAGAAAAACAAATCTTCTAGTAAAGGGCAGCTCTTTTCCTCAGAGATGCTAATTACACTACAGCAAACCCCGAAATGTGGTGTGTGCTGTTCTTCTCCAGGGTTCAGGGGTGTAATGTGAAATTTCTTTGAAAGAGACCCCAAAGATATGATTTTTTTAATATACTTTTTTTTTTTTTTTTTGTAAAATGAAATTAATGGGTAACAAAGGGCAGGAAATCTTCAAATATAGCATGCCAACAGTGAAATCTTTGAAGGGGTATATACTGGCAATGTAAAATCCCCACTGGGACCATGCCTTCATCAACTCAAAAGGGAGACTATCTGTCTGAAAGCTTTGAAGAAACCCCTTCCTTCCAAAGAGATGGGAAATCTTTGAAGTTATTAAGCATGCATTAATCATTTTAGATAGGTAAACTCTGGAATAAAACTCATTCCAACCTGTAGTATTCTTTCTTGGTGCTTTGTTAAGTAAATCATGCAGCACATTTCACTGAAGAGGAGAGTGTAATAGCAGCCCAGAGTGAGATTTTTTGCAATCTTGAAGCTGGAGCTTAGTGCACCATGATAAGTAAATTTTGACAGCGGGTTGAAAGCATCATCTAGTTTAGAAGACATGTAGCATGTATGATCTCTCCAGATCCCTCTGCAGAGCCTTCCTACCCTCTAGCAGATCAACACTCCTGCCCAGACTTGTGTAGCCCATGAATTTGCTCATGGTAGACTCAATCCCCTCAGACAGATCATCAATAAAGACATTAAACAGAGCTGAGACACTCTGCTCCCTGGGAGACATCGTTGGTGGTCAGGCACAAACTGGCTGTAGCACCTTTGACCACCACACTCTGGGCCCAGCCATGCAGCCACTTCTGAACCCAGCCAAGAGTGCACCTGCCCAAGCCTTGGGCTACAGCTTCTGTGGGAGAATACTGTGGGAGACAGTGTCAAAGGCTTTGCTAAAGTCCAGATAGACACATCCACAGCCTTCCCCTCATCCACCAGGTGGGTCACCTGATCATAAAAGATCTGGTTGGTCAGGCAACACCTGCCTTTCCTAAATCCGTGCTGCTGGGCCTGATCCCATGGCTGTCCTTTAGGCGCCATGCAATTGCACTCAGGATAATCCGCTCCGTGACCCTGCCAGGCACCGAGGTCAGGCTGACAGGCTGAAGTTCCCTGGATCCTCCTCCATCATCAACACCCTGTGACTTGCTAGTGGAAGAATATCATCTGCAGCTCTAAGAGAGAAGAGGTGCATGCCACATTATGTAGCCTCAGATTATCTATCCCTCTGTGGCCAGTCTGAAGGGCCTTATTATTAGCAGTCAAACTATTGGCTTCCCAGAGCATCCAACTTAGAGAGACAAGAGACAGGGAATTAGAAGAAAAATAAATTACAGGGCCTGGATGGGAAAGCCTCGTGTCTTCCTCACAGCCAATCTATAAAGTGCATATTCTTCACAATTGAAACTTGGACGGTGTACATTTGGGACCACTGCAGTTTTGTGGTAGAGTCAAAAGTTACACATTGAGTCAAATGGGCTTCATCACCATCCATGCACAGTTCCCTGCACCCAGACACTGAAGGGGAGGCACTAGTGTCTGCATCTGTGATGAGCTCCAAGCAATGGTGCTGTTTTGAAGTGAATCCCCTGCCTGTGTACTCCAGGCTGATTCAGTTCACAGGGCAGTTTTGATTCATTCACATTAGATCCTTTCTGGAGGACAGCTGCCTTCCATGTGTGCTACTGATGTGCTCCATAATGAGGACATCTTGGCTTGCACCAGTACAGTCTTTTGGGTAGCATTGAATCCAAAGTCTGGTGAGGGTGTTCAGCCATTGGGAACCGGACAAAATCTAGCACAAAACAAACCCTTGAACCAAATACAGCACGGTTACAGGGACCTCAGCACCAGCAGCCTTGACCTACTCATCTGCTCTTCTGGTTCCAAGGGAGCCAAGTCAGCAAAGGAGCCAAATTCCCCTCTTTTTTCTTCTTTTTCTTAAATTACACATGCAAGTACTAGTTACTTAACTAGATCTATTTCAGGAATTGACCTTAATGTCTCTCTGGGCCTTTATTCAGATAACTGGAACATTTAAGTTCAAGAAAATTATGACCTATTAGGATTACCCTTATACTGAGGGGTCCCAATACAGTCAGAGGAGAGTCAGGTGTGACATCAGTCAGCCCTCACAGACAGCTGTGATATGGCTGTTCATGTCTCTTCCCTGACTCCCTGCTAAATCTGGGTACAGCAGCCCTGACAGACACTCACTTGTGGTCAAATGAATTTAGACACCTGCATTGATTGCAAATTCACTCTGGATGCCAAAACTTCCAGGACATACCATATGAATCCGCCTCTCTGGGCTGCATTCTCCAGTTAAGAGAGCAAACTCCTACTGTCTCCTTCCTCTCCCTCTCCATTACTGGTGTTGTCCACTTCAGAGCAGGGCCCATCACATCCATTTTCGTCTTTATTTCAACTCCTACTGACATTGAAGTGCTGGACTGCTACACAAACCACAGCACTGAGCAGGACACTTATATGTGACAGTTCCCAATGCGCCTCCCTGACCTCCCCCCAGCCAGCCTAAAGAGAAAAAACATCTGTGGCAGGGAGTTAAGCCAAAGCTCCATGTTCTAAGTTAATAGCAGCTAATGCAGCCTCACCACAGCAGAGCTGTGCCCTCTGGGATTTGCTGTCCCAGCACTGTCACATGTAAACAAGACTCTGACAATTTCAGTAACTTCCAGAAATAACTTCAGTGAAACCTGTAAAATAGGGGGTTTTTTAGATTTGCCTTGTAAATAAACCTCCTGTATGGTCAATGATCTGCATGTGGCCTTAACACGACGTTTTTTTGATCTTACATTAAAGTATAGCTGTGATAACAAATCAATTTGTGCTTTGGCCCATCTGAAAATCATGATTTGCAAAGGATCATAAGCACATTTTCTTTCCTCATAGATTTTTAGCATCCAGGCAGAAAATTTGCTCAGATAGTCTTTTGGATGCAATGTAAAGTTCACAGCATATTGTATTTTGTACCTGACACCATGAATATTTTCATATTTGTCTTGCATGTCACTTGTTTTGCTAACTAATAGATCATTCTTCTTATAGGCATTCCTTCACTGTTGAGTTATCTGGGGGAAGGAATGGTTAATATCAATGAGTTCCTTGTGGAACAGGAAAATATCCTGGGAGAGAAAGCAATACTACACCTGGTAGGAATATAGTTTTGCTTTTAAAAAATGAGGCGTATATCTCAGGCAGACAGAGAGCTTTGGGCAATGCTGAATCCACACTTCTGTGCCTGTTTAAAAATCCTCTCTCATGCCATGTCTCTTTTTCTTCTCAGAGAGAATGGACACAGCCCAACATTTAAAATTATTCATTTTGTAATGCAAACATACTCCTCCTGCTAAGCCACGGATTTCAAACCAGTTAACAAATTACAAAAATCCCTTTTCAGAAGACAGATTATTTGGAATTATCAGCTCTGATGTGCTGTTTAATTATGCATGCTTTTGTGCTAAGCATCTTTAAATATTAACGAGATATGTTTTTGCACTTATGACCTAAAGTAGATCTACAGTAAACTCACATGTCTGTTGGCAGTAAGTCATCACAGGGCTGCTGTACAGCAACAGCTCTCTTTAGACTCCGAGCTTGGCTGCGGTTTTTTGCTTTTGTATCACTGCCAGCCCTGTAGAAAAGGAATCAGGAAAATCACAACCCTGACAGAGAGCCCTTCTCAGATGAATGGGGCTGAGACAATTCTCGCAATCACTTTCTGTCTCACTCTCAACATGAGAAAGGAGCATCTGAAAGCTGCTAAGAGCTTAGCCCCAGTGATGGGTGCAGCAGAGGCTGCACAGCAGAGAGGGGCAGCTGGCTGGGAAAGGAGCAGTGCTGGGCTGCCCTTGAGTCTCCGTCCCCAAGGCAGATATCGAGGTCTTATCCTGGGGTAAGGTTCAGACAAACCTGTGTTTTGGAGAGGAGAAAGCCTGTAAAAGAGATAAGAATTACAAGAGAGAAGATACTGAGAATACCACCTTATGCAAGATCTGCTTGCCTCCAGAGAATGGGACAGCAGCAGCATCCTGGCCAGGATAAGCTGCACTTGATAGCCTGATGCTCTCAAATAAAATGTAGACTTCCACTGCCTCAGTGAATATCTGAAAAGATGCCTGACCCATCCAGATCAGATGTATTTTAACAGCTTATCAATACATTATTGATCTCCTGATCACTTCCAGTGTAATCAGATCATCTACAATCATCAGGCCCAAAAGTTTCACCTGATTCCCCACGAAATAGGGTTTAGAATTCTGGTCTACATGGACTGATTTTGACAAAAGCAAGGAGAGGAATACTCAAGCCCAAGCTTCTAGCAGTAACATGGATATTGATGGACTTGAAAGCCTTTCCAGTATAATTCCTGGACTGTGGGAATATGTTTCTGCTCTTGCTCTCATCAGACACAGCAGAAACCTGAATGACATCAGTAGCTAGTGAGAGCTACACTGAGGTCTGGGAGCTGGCCCAGTGTCACCTCTTTTTGGCCACAAGGCCTGCTACCTGCTGCCTGGTCACCCTGGACCTAACACGCAGTCAATGGCTGTGCACCAGATCCTGTACATGACCATAGAGCTGAAGAAAGAAAACAGTTTTAACAAATTTCTTTGGGCAGCTCCTCACTGGAGAAAGAAGAGAGGGGACAGGATCTGCTGGGCACAAATCCTTGCACCTGCTCTCCCTGTAAAGGCTGACTCTGCAGCTCACCTCCCCATGTCAATGTCACCGCTCTGTGCCATGGTTTTATTCAGAGCTGCCCCATCACAAGATAAGATAAGCCATCCCTGCTTTGACAAAACCTGACAGCAACACATGCCTCACATATTAAAACACGGCCCACTTTGCTGGCAGCAGATAGCATCTCCACCGCTCACAAATCGCTCACGGTGGTTAGAAGGGGCCTTGTACTTACGAATGTTCTTGCCTGATATATTAAGCCAATACACAAGCTCATTACCTACGCTGCCTCCACGGAGCTTACCTATATCGAAAAGCTGTCACACAGCAAAGCATTAAACAAATACAGGGGCTGCCTGGTTATTGCTGTCCGTGGCACAATGGTGCTTGCAGAGCAAGGCAAGGCAGGGGACTGGCTGTGCCAGCACTTGGGCTTGGATGCAGAGTGGCAGTCGAG
This sequence comes from Aphelocoma coerulescens, assembly GCF_041296385.1. Classification (NCBI taxonomy): domain Eukaryota; kingdom Metazoa; phylum Chordata; class Aves; order Passeriformes; family Corvidae; genus Aphelocoma; species Aphelocoma coerulescens. Next base: position 59,029,757 of record NC_091019.1, read on the forward strand.
GTAGCACAGGCTTATTTTAAAAGGTGTCCTCGTTTTGGCTGGGATAGGGTCAGTTTTCTTCTTAGGAGCTGTGCTTTAGGCTTAGTATGAGAATAATGTTGGTAAGACACTGATGTTTTATTTGTTGCTAAGTAGTGACTATCTTAAGGAATTTTCAGTGTTTCATGCCCTGTCAGTGAGGAGCTGCACAAAAAGCTGGGAGAGAGCACAGCTGGGACAGCTGACCTGAACCAGCCAAAGGGGTATTCCATAACATAGAACATCATGTCCAGTATGTAAACCGGGGGGAATTATCTGGAAGAGGGGGAAAAATGCTGCTCAGGGATGAGCTGGGCTTTGGCCAGGGAGGAGGAGCATCACAATTGTATTGTTCATCACCTGTTTCTTTTGGGCTTTATTACTCTCACCTTTTCATTACCATGCTGCTGCTGATGGTGATGATTGTATTTTACTTTATTTCAATTATTAAATCTTTCTTATATAGCTCAGCCCACATTTTACCTTTTTTTGATTCTTCTCTCTATCCCACCAGAGGGGAGGGGACAAAGCATGCAATTGCTTCATTTCCAGCTGGGTTGAACCATGAGAAAAGTGCAAGACAGAGCAGAGATAGGGCAGGAAATATTCTGTCAGGGCATACAGGTCTCAAGCATGTCATATGGCACTGAGGCAGGGAGATCAATGATTTATTTAAAGTCCTGCAGGCAGTCTGTGGCAAAATGAGGAGAAAAGCTGGATATCCCAAGCTTCAAAGAGATTCTCTGTCCCTAAAACACAACTTCTTCCATGTTAGACTGACCCCTCACCTTGGGAGGCTCTCTGAGAAAGGAGCCTCCAGCACCCCTTCCACCATTCAAAGGATTCACTGGGAAATAAAAAAATGATGTGATGATCTGTTACATGGGTGTCTGATGATGAACAGCTTTTGTTTGTTCTCTGCTGCAACAGAAGAGTGACTAACCACCAACATAGTGAGGAGGGAGCTGACCCAAAAATGTAGCCCATTCCTTATCAATTCCCACAGGAAAGGGCACAAATGGGTGCAGGAACTGGTCTGGCAGCACCAGCTTGCTCCCAGGCATCCATTTCCAGAGGTTTGTATGTACACATGGTTGTGTGGCGTGTGGCCAGTGTGCAGGACACACACAGCACTCAGACTGACCAGGCTGGGTCAGAGAGGGACTTAGATCTCCAGGATGAGAGGAGGAAAAATGGACAGAAAAACACAGAGAGCCCCAGAGAAGAAAACAAGAATCTGCAATTCAAATCCATTCATCCCTGAGGGGCTGGTGAAACAACTGCTTGCAATTGAATTAGTGCATTTTAATATGTTAACGGGCCCCCAGCTGCTGGTACCTGCCCCAGCAGCTGAAGTGTGGTCGGGGCCATTTCCTTCTGCAGCGCAAGGTCAGACAGGTTTCCTCAAGAGGGTTAAAGTAAACAAACTTTAAATCACACAGCAACAGACTGGGAGAATACTCAAGGCCAGCTATGATTATCTCAGCTCTAGGGAGCTGGCTTGCTGCATCGGAGGGATTTTTCCTACGGATGAGATGAAATGCACAGCACCACTGCCAGTGCTGCCTTCTCGTCAAAAATTTGCTTGCATAATTTACACCAGGTGTCATTGTAGGTAGAAAATATTGGGATGTTAAGGAAGTCATAACATTGGCAGATGATATTTTATGTAGTAATATGCATGCTGAAGACAATAGGAGTATCTCCTATAAGTGAGTACCGCTCAACATGAATAATGGCTCCAAGGTCAGGCCCCTAATGAACAGTTGTCTGGCTGTGAATATATACACTTTTTCACTCTGTTGTAGGCAATGCTCTCAGCTACCTAATTAGGTTGATCCGTGAAAATGATTATTCATTATCTGAAGTCTGAGAGTACAGAATTATGTGTCCAAGCAGTGTGCCTTTAAAGAAAAAGCATGTGAAATTCTAATGTTAGATAAGGTGACTGCATGATGAATGACAAGAATGCACTACTACTCTCAGGACTTTCCATGGGAGTGCACTGAATTCATCAAAAGGTCATAGGAAAAAATCCAAACTTTTTAAATCATGTAAAAATCAAAGATTCAAATGTTTTAGGAATAATGTTGCATTTTAGATTAAAATGCAATTTCTGATTTAAAAGAAATACAAAACAAGAATAAAGTATTTTTATTTGTTGGAAAAGTGAGTTTTCAGTTGTGTTCAAACCAGTTATCTGGAAATACTAAAACATGGCAATTTCTACTTGTATGGGGTCTCCAAAATTACACAAGATGCATTCCATCACACTTCTGCAAAAGAAAGAGCTATAGACTGTTGCCACAGCCCTCCTGCTACCTGGTCTCCCAGGAAGTCCCAGTGGCACTCTTCCTTCTCTGAAAGGTGATTGCCAGGCCCTAGAAGACTCTTCTACTGACAAGTGGGATATGGGAGCCCCAAGAGGAGTGACATAGGCACAAGGAACCAAAGCTACCAGGAAGACATGCGTGCTTCAAAAGCCTGAGGACATCAGCCATCTAGCACCAGAGGCCCTAAGGTAAATAACAACCCCTGACATAATGCAATGACAAAGTTTAAAGGAAGGGAGAAGAAGCAATAGGCAGAGGGGGGAAGTAGTCTTGATGTGAACTGTGCCCTTTGTACCCCTTCAGCTCGATTAGGATGGGCTTATGAGAGAGCCTTACCCAAAAGAAGGCATTAACCACCTCATATTCTTTCATTTCCATTCACTGACACTGATATTGGCTCTGTTCATTCTCCCAGCCAGAACAGCTACTCTGAGAGTCTGCCCCAGGGAAAGGAGAGAGAAAGGAAAGTTAACAGAAATGGTAAATATTTCAACTGGCTACTGGAAAAAGAAAAGAGAAAAGAAAAGAAGAAAAAGACAGAAAACAGGTTGTCCCACTTTGGAAAAGCACATTAGGAGGCAGGCAGATCTGTGGAAGTTAAAACAGATTCTCATCATATGGGAGCAGCATCTTTTTGTCTGAGTCTCTAACTCCCATCTAATGCTGGGATGTAGCTCCTGAAGCCTGGATACGAATCTGAACCAAATCTCTAGATACCAATCTGGAAAGAAACCTCAGTGTAAAATTGATTTGGCCTCACCCTGCTTGCTTCAGGTCAACACGCCGCAAAAAGAAGCTCCCTGAAACTCTCTGCATATTTTTCTTTTGTAGTGCCAAAGCTCTGCTCACCTCCAGCTCCTACACCACTTGTTTTCCTTGCAGGTGCCTGCCTGTGGACCACTTAGCCTTCACCTGCACCTGATCCTCACCCAGGGAAGCCAATGGTCTGGGGCATGCACCACTGCAACAGCCATGTGCAGGAACTGTTAGTGATGAAATGCAAGAGGCATTTCCCCATTATACCCTTTCTCCTGCGCCAAGTTTTCCCTTGTTAATTAGGAGGAAAATTTCACAACTTCACCACCATATAATTAAATCTTGCAATTAACATGTGCACTTAAGCCATCATTTTGAAAATGAGACTTATGCAGGGAAATCTACTTAAGGGAAAGCACCAGAATGGAGGGTGAAACTGTGACACTCTGCTAATGATCCAGAGCACCAGTGGTTAAATGATAGGTCTCACTGACAGCACTCTGCCCATCTGACATGTGCAGGAAAGGGCACCGTGCTTACAGATGCTAATCCAACATGGTACCAATAAAAGGGGAGTGGGAGGGAGGGTGAAAAAAGCAGAGGTAAATACATTAAGTCTCAATTAGAGTACTGACACGAAAGAGAGATGAGGTTAATATATTTTAGGAGAAAGCCTTTCTGTGAGTGAGGGGTTGATCTCTGCAGGATGATGTGACAGAGGTGATGACAAGGGAGAAGGGAAGCACTTTTCATTTCATTAGACCCTGCTTGGAAGTGGCAGTGCAGTCTCAGGGCTTTGTGGTCTGCCTTGGCACATCTTGTTGGTTTCCATCACCCTCCAGACACAGGCATTGGATAGATCTGGAAGAGCTGGACTCAACCACAGCCTTGCTCTCTGCTTCTATGATGCCTTGATAGCTTGGGATGTCCAATGCACTGGTTTGCACCCCAATTTCCACCTGGCTCAGACTCAGCACCTGGGGGAACACAGAGCATGACTTCCTTGCCCCATAACCATTTAAGCTCTGTATCTTCAGAGCAATTTTGCAGCATGGCTGTTTGTGCATATATTAGGCAGTACAAGGCAAAATTCAGAAACCAGCACAAAAATATCTTAGGGGAGGCTGCAAGTTTTTGCTGGGTAGTTACACAGCAGCAGGCAAGCAGCCTTGGGTCTTGTTTGGTGATTTGACATATATAACAATACAATTAAAACAAGCTTCAGGAAAGGTAATTATTGCAGACTAGTGTTATGCCATGCTGTAAGCTAGAAGAGAATAAAACCCAGCAGCTGACCACCCACCCACCTCAGCTCTTTCTATGCACAATGAGGAAAAAGGGAACTGTATCTTTAGCAGCAATCTCTGTTAACATTTTAATTGCACTGACTGAATCTTATTCAGCAGCTACAGATTTCCTCATTCCAAAACAATCCTTATTCAATTAGCAAAGTACAGACAGTGTCATGAAATAGTCACAGAAATCCATCACAGAAACAAAGCATGATTTCCTTTTATACCTCCTGACACACATGCACACACCACCACACTTATTAAGATGACACTCAGCATTCAGGCATAAAATCTTAAATTACAGAGTGATTGGGGCTTTTCAACTGATCCATAAAAGTATGCACTTAGCAAAATCTAAGGACAGGTAGAAGAGATGGATAACACCCAATGCACTGCCATTTTAAGGCAGGCACTGAGGCATGCAAAAATAAACATTTGCCAAGGTGAATGCAGTGTGCTATTTGTACAATGCAACACTGCAAGGACCTCTAGTAATAAAAATATCTGCACATTTAAGCCCAGAGGACTATATTGCATATCAATAGCAATAAAACCAGCAGAAATAGAAATGTATTATTTATAGACCTCTTTATAAAACCTAAATACTTCTCCAGTGGACCTACTTCTATGGAATGAACTGTTTTACTCCCTCTCCCTCCTTTAGTGGTTTGTATGTAAAGGTAGCAAAGAACTGTACCATTAAGAAAGATCTTTGTAAAAGATAAAAAAATGGAATTAGGAAGAGATACAAATCCCTCCTGCATGATTTTCCCAGTGATATGACCTGCATTTCCATCAAGCAGCCCAAGCTTACACCTTTGGAAATGGGATTGCAGGCAAACCCCAGGTCCATAGCATACTCTCACTAGGAAGGTTGATTCTGCCTAATAAAGTTGAACAGGATCTTTGCCATTAATTTTGACAGTTAACTAGATTATGACTGGGTCCTTCCCTTCCCTTCCCTTCCCTTCCCTTCCCTTCCCTTCCCTTCCCTTCCCTTCCCTTCCCTTCCCTTCCCTTCCCTTCCCTTCCCTTCCCTTCCCTTCCCTTCCCTTCCCTTCCCTTCCCTTCCCTTCCCTTCCCTTCCCTTCCCTTCCCTTCCCTTCCCTTCCCTTCCCTTCCCTTCCCTTCCCTTCCCTTCCCTTCCCTTCCCTTCCCTTCCCTTCCCTTCCCTTCCCTTCCCTTCCCTTCCCTTCCCTTCTTCCCTTCCCTTCCCTTTTTCCTTTCTTCTCTCCAATGCAAAGGTTTTTTGATTCAATGAACATGGTGAAACACCAGCAAAGGGAAGGAAGGTATTTTCACTATCTCCTGTCACTCAGATCTCTCTTAATACACTCATGTTGTTTCAAATCTCACATTGCTTTTATCTCACTATCACTTATAAGACCATTACAAATAATAAATCCTTCCTGGGATGCCCCATTTCATGGACCAAAGCAATTCTGTGTTCACAGGAACAATTTTCTTTCCTTATATATATCCCCTAGAGCAAAACTGCGGGTGCTGGAGTTACTTTGCCAATGAAAAAAATATTACCAGAGACTTAAAAGATTAGGCTGGGGAAGGTAATGGATTATACTGATGGACTCAATCACCTACATTTACTTGAAGAGCCTAAGTGTCTTCAGATCTGATCATAAGCTGCTGAGTAACACAATGAGTAATTTAGACAGTGGACAAAGGCCTCGAAACATAACAACAGACTACTGTTAATCAGCCCTAACTCCTGCTTTTGCCTCTCTTACAGCCCCCAGAGCAGAGCCCATCCATGATGTGCCCCCTCCCAGGGCAGCAGCAGCCCCCCACAGCCAGCCCATGCAAGTGGGAGATGATGGCACAGAGATCAGACACTGTCTTTGTCTGTTCTTGTTGCTACTTGTCCTTCCAGTGAGAAATCCATGCATTCAGATTACTGCAAATTACTCAGAAATCTCTCTTCACCTCCTCACAGCTGCTGTGTAACTTGTACAGTCCAGGTCTTTGTTGGATTTGACCCACAGACTTCAAGCAAAGTTTTGTCTGCTCTTACCAGATTTTCTTTTAATGTGCTGTTTTCTGAAGTATTAGGCTGAGCTACCAAATGCTATCTTCATTTTTTCATCTCCTCTGCTCTGGATGCTTTCAAATGAATTAACTGTAACTCTGGCCCTTACTATGCTAGTGAGTTAATATGTGCATAAATAAGTTCAGATGAATTCAATCCTGCTGTAACTTACCCTGGTGCAAATATGAAAGTTTTACTTTAGAATTAATTATAATAATATAATTTAGAATTGTTTGGGTTATAGCAGTGTGAAAAAAAAAAAAGGTAGGCTAGCAGCAGCAGAATTAGATTAGTACTTCCAGAATATCTGGAATTTCATCTCCTTTGTCTTGACAAGTGAAGTCTGGTCACCCCGCCACTGCAATTTCTTTTGAAATTCTGGAAGTTGAGTCCCAAAGCATGAGCAAAACTTGTGAGCAGAGGGACTGAAAGCTGAATTACCTAGTTTTAACATCTGCATGAAATACAGTTCAATTCCTCATGTTTTGTACAAAGGGGACCAAAAAGATTCTCTCTATATTTTTCAAGACACCCAGATTGCTGGCCAAAGAACTTCACCAGATGTTTTCAATATATCTTTCCTTATAGAGATGTATCTTTTTACATACAAATCTCACCCAGCTCTCCCACATATTTGAAGCTAGCCCAGTTTTCTCCTAATGGGATAAAAGATCACATTTCCAGCATCTTTCATAAATTTTACACCTAATTAAGTTCCCATTAATGGGGTTGAGAAGGGCATCTTCATTTCCATCACACACTTTTTTGCTTTTGTGGGTTTTTTGTTTTTTTTACTTGGACTTCTGTGGCTTTCTGGATTTTTAGAGGATTTGGCTTGTTTTTTCTTCTCTCCTGTTTTGTGATTCACTTGTCAGGCAGAAGTGTCACTGCAAAAAACTTTGTGCCATTACCCAGTGCCATTTGGTTTTCTGGTCTATTCAAATTTGTTAGCTTTTTTTTTAATCGGGAGAGTGACAGAAATGACAAATTCTTTCTCACCAGCTGAGAAGGGGTGATGCTTTGGAGCCAGCTATGTGGCTGACAACAGTGCCACCCTGTGTCCCTGCAGGCTGGGGGGACCCACTGAAAACTCATTTATTAAACCCTTCCCAGCCACACCAGTTTCATCCTCCTCTCCCACATCCACTAGCAGACTCCTTTCCTGATGCTTCCTGGCAATTATTTGCTTTCTGAGCCTCCTCTTTAACTTTCTGCCAGGGGATGAATTTATGGCCGCCTGGCAGAGCGCAGCCTTCAGAGCAGCACAAATAACCATTTGAATAAGGCACCTTTCCTCAAACAGTTTGGGTCTGTAGTTTGGGTAGAAATGGTTTGATAAAGTTGCAATTCAATATTACTCTGTAAATTTTTAATGTTCACACCGTGTGAAATGCTGTAAATAAAATAAGCTAACCACAATAGACTATTCTTTGTAGTTCATTTAAAAAAAATGCCTGTTCAGCAGTATGGCTAACTACTCGCTGTAGATATGGCTTTAAAACTGTCTAGGCTAATACATCAAGACCAGAATTTGAATAACCTCTAGTGGCAGGCAATTTTTCAGAACTCCCAAATACTACAATAAGTAAAGCTAGAATTTTTTTTCAGGTTATGTGCTAATACAGACAGGTCAGAAAATAAGTAAAATGAGAACAAGATTTGTGCACTGGCATGTTTACTAATCCAGCAAAGGGTTGTTAATAATTAGAGGTGAGCTCAGAGTGGAGAATACAGATCTGGATTTTAACTGGCTACACACAGATGTCCCGGGAGTTTGGCTCGGAGATTTCTCAGGAAGTGACCCCATCACAGGAAAGTGTAAGTACCATTTTTGTTACCTTGGATCCAGGCTTAAAAGGTTTCCTTTTTCGGTCCTAACCCATTATTTGTTTTCAGAGATATATTTTACAAAAGGGACAAGGGGCAAGGGCTGTAAACTGAAAGAGAGAATGTTTCAGTTGAATATAAGGAAGAAATTCTTTCCTGTGAGAGTGGTGAGGCCCTGGCACAGGTTGCCCAGAGAAGCTGTGGATGCCCCATCCCTGAATGTTCCAGGCCAGGCTGGATGCAGCCTGGTTTGGTGGAAGATGTCCCTGTCCATGGCTGAGGATTTGTAACTGCATTATACTTAGCGTCCTTTCCAACCCAAACCACCTATGATTCTACAATTCTATGAACCAGTGCACAAAGGAGGAAAATAGTAACCTAAGCATATGTGACAGCAAGACCTGTTTGAAAAAGAATAAAAAACAAACACAAACCAGCACCAAAAGAAAAAGACATAAAAAGCAAACATAAACAGCAACTGCAGCATAAAACCCCACTTTTTGTAACTTTGATTCTTAGCTGTGCCTTGGCCAGAGTATCTCGGTGGGAGATAAAAGCCTATGGAGACTTTTCCACTAGTGCTTTGTCACCAACTGATTTGATGGTCCAGTCACAGAGGCTGCCACGTGGGGAATATTGGTACAGTATTCAACCTCACCCTGCTGGCAGAGTGAGCAGTGCTTGGAAGCAATATGCAAAAGCTTGGTATAGAAGAATGTATATAGAAGGTTGCATGCTGTCCTCTACGAGCACCTTCTTCTAATTCCGAATACACCTCATGTCCTGCTCTCCTGACTTTTCACAAGGGGAGGGGAAAGAGAGTGACAAAGCAAAGCACAAAGGTCTTCTTTGGCCTGAAGTCACTCTGGAGGGAAAACCAAGATTGGCTCATAATACTGACAGGCTGATCAGCAAAGTCCAAATCATAGTTTCTTTACTTGCATCCTAGCTCCATTGGGAAGTTGCTGAATAATTCCTGACTCTCATTCTCACTCTCCTGTTGAAAAAAAACCACTTCTGTGTCCCAGCTTGGCCTCTGGGTTGAAGTGAGTCCCATTTCCATAGGATAATGGGAGAGTTGAGGCAGCTGTGAGGTGAGGCCAGGTTGCTCAGGGTTTTATCTAGTCGTGTGTTGAATATCCCCAAGGACAGCTCAGCCTCCCCAGGTAACCTGTTGCTGCATTTCACTCTCCCCAATGGTTTATCCCCATGTCCAGGCTGAATTTAATCTATTTCAAATTATGCCTGTTGCATAATTTAACATGGCCTCTGCGCAGTCACAACATCGGTACCAAATTGTTGCTTTGGTCCCATTTCATAAATTTCCTGACCATTTTTCCTAATATTCCAGTGTTTGAGATGTTAAATCCTCTGGCAAAATCTTTCTCTCTCAATTAGAATTACCTGCAGATACAATTTGTCAACTCTATACATATTTTAATACACAGTTAATAAAGGTGCTGAAGATATTCAATACTCCTCTGTATTCTCACAATCCACTGCCAAGTAAGAAATTTCTCAGTTGTTACATGTGACATCAACTAAGATTCCCAAACCCTGAGAAGATGCTGTCTGTGTGTGAGACAGGTAGAAAAGGCAGTCCTGTACCTGGAGTGTGAGCAGGAGACAAGGTCCAGTCCTGAGCTCCATCACTGAGCAGCCAGATGTCCTTACAGAAATCTGCTCTCACTTTCCCATATGTAAAAAGGATTTTAATGTTGGATTTTGCCTTGGGGGTGCAATTCATAGCTTATGATGCATTCCCTCAGTAACATCAGGGGCTCTACACATATGAGCACTGCAAAAAATGTTTTCCTAACACCTTATCCATTAAAGCTCCATAAATTGCATGTTTCAGAAGAAAGAATAGGCTGAAAGCCTGTCCACCTGATCCTATTGTATCCTTTAAGCTGTCCAGCACCTGGTCAGCCTGGGTCAATAGACCATCAGGAGAGTGATGACCTTGACAATGAAACTTTCTCCCAGGTAGAAAACAGAACCCTCAGTCTGCAGAGCCCAGAGGATTAAATACTTCACCTTCTGTTTCAGCTCAGGATCAAGACAAAATCTCAAAGATCTTATTAAACCCACATTCAAAAAATGAAGGGAGAGTATTTTGGTATGCTTCACTCATATAATTTTATTTTTATTAAAAATTTTACAATATTTTGAGAGATAAAACAGGACATTCTGATGAATAAGAATTGCTGCTTCTTCTCTCCAAAGTATGAAATTAGTCAAAATCAATGTTTTAAATCTTTGATAAATTAGATCACCAGATAATCCTCAGCTTTTTTACTTTCCCACCCTTTGCACAAATGCTTGGCAAAGGCTGATACCCCCTGAAGACCATACAAAATCAGCTGTTCAACAACTGGTACCTGATAACTTGAGACTTCCATGTCCTGGCACCAGCTTAGTGACTAAAAATGAAAAGTACAAGGATAAACCCTCTGTTCTACCTTATTCCTCCAGCACAGTCATACACTGTTGGGATTATGATGGCTCTCAGCCAGACACAGACACATGTAGGGTCTGGGAAAGGGATAAATGTTGGTAGATATTCACAGTGAGTTCATCCCAAGCTTGAGGAAAAGCGTATGAAGCTTGTTTGAAACTTTGGCAAGTGGTCAATGAAGGCCAGTGTCTAGGGATCATCTGGGAGTCAGTTATCAGTGAAAAATGACACCAGCATATGAAGAGTTTGTGAAAGACCTCAAAAGTGAAATGGCAGAGATGGACAGGGTAAAACATCATAAGAAGGTCAACTTGGAACTGGCATTGAAATGAACTGTAATGGGAGCACAGGAGAAAAGTAATCCTTGAGGGGGAAAAAGTGGAAGGGACTGTGTGAGGTGTGTGGATGAAAACACTGTATTAAAGGTAGTGTGGAGAGATCTGCAGTACAGTGGCCATGTGTGAAGAACAGAGAAGCAGCAGAGAAGCAGCAGAGAAGCAGACTGCTCCTGCAATCCCTGAGTGGGGTGAAAAAGAAATTTTAGGAGACATTATGCTGTATCCTGCACATTCTTAGATGCTGTGCCTTAAGATCATCATCTCCCATTCCAGGCAACATGATTGCTTAGGGAAACAAAAGAGAGAAGAGGCCAAGTTTCCAAAATCCTCGGGGTCATAGGCACCCTCGAGCTTCTGGACGTGGGTAAGTAAACAAGTGAAACCAGTCCTGTAGCACTGAGTTATGTGCTTGTCTCTGAAACATGAATTAGAAGGAGATAGCATTGTAGAGAGAAGGAAAAAAGTGACTGAGACTGGAAAATCTTCATTTCCTCTCTGGCACAGGCTATGGTACAACAACACTGCTAGAATTTCCTGCAGGAGAACAGGAGCAGAAAATCCCTAGATGCCAAGGCTCTGCCCACACTAGGAAACTAACTCAGGAGAGGATGTATCTGGAGCTGTTGGAATGTTTCTTTTGAAGACAATGCTGATAACATGAACTGTGAAGATGCAACATCATGAAAGTAGACTGCAAAAAAAAAATCTCCAGGTTCTTATTACCTTAATCTTCTGATATTTATGGACTGTCTCGTGAAAATTAAGTGCCTGAATTTGGCAGTATTCCTCCAAGACAGGACTCCTCAATTGCCAGATATTTTAGATTTTTCTTTATTGATGACATTTCTGCCACCAGGACCCCTGAGATGGGACCACCAGAGAGAAAGAGATAAACATGAATAGATAATATAAGGCTGCACCTTTCATTATTTTAATCACGTTTTTAAAACTTTATTATGACAAGGAAAGTTCTGATTGTATGTGTAGTACATCCGACAAGTAAAAGCTACCAAGATGAGTGTCAGGAAACATCACCTTACTGCCATCATAGGAATGGATGTTACAAACAATTGTAGAGGACGAGTCAAATTAATCTGAAAAGTTGTCCTAACTGGGACATCTTCCCAAAACAGTACAATGTGAGTTATCCTGAAGTTTTGTAGAAGAAAAGGTAGAACCAAATCAGAACAAATTCAAGCTACAAGAGAACACGAACCAGAGCTGCACCAGAAAACACTTACTGTGCCCATTCTGGTTTACCAGCCATCACCCATCCTGACTTGAGCAGAGCAAGAGTGGACAGACAGCCATCCATCCCTCGTGTGCACACACAAACACACAAAACCACCTGGATTATTTTCAAAGCAATTTTTTCCTGTGTGAAATACTCCTTAATAGGTTTCCCAAAAGGTCGTCCTACTCCTCGTGAGACTGGCTCTGTTTGCTTGGCATTCAGGGCCATGGAGTGATTTGTTAATGTATAGATCTGTCACAACTAATAAATCTTTACAGCGTTATGGATGACGTTATTATTTTTGATCAAGATTACAGCATGGGCTGGCTGATGTGGTTGATAGCAGTGCTTACATGATATCACCTACTCCTTGAATATTAGCTCAAAAAAACCCTGATATAATTCTGAGCATGGATCCATTTAAATATTAATGGCACAATGATATTGATGGCAACAGTATTCCTGCAGAGGCTGCAAACCATGTTCCCCACACATGCATTCATAGCATTAGGCAGCTGAAAGAGCACTTGCTGGGGGCTGGCTGCTGATTGTACTGCAGAAACATTCATGTGCAGCTGCTTGTGGGAGGAGGTCTAGGGCAGGAGGGAAGCAGGTTCACATACAAGTGTGAATGCAAACACACAAATTGAGTTCCTACAGCACAAGTGAAACAAATCCTAATTCACTTGCTGTACTATGCTGGGGTGACATGTAAGGCTTAAAGAAAAAGATACTACATAAAGCAAAAAAAAAGTAGTGTACAACATAAATAACATATGTGCCAAATGAATTCTATAATAAAGCAGATGCAGCAAATTATATTTAATAATGTTTGACAATTCCCTGTGCGGCTAATGGTTTGTTAGAAATTAGTCCCTAATGTTTTAGGGACTGCTGGCATTTACAGTCATTTGCTTTGTCTTAATTTACAATATTTGTGTGCTATGTGGTGTTTAGCCTGCTCCTTGCAGTTTTATGTTCTTTCTTGGATTGTTGGGATTTCAAATGTTGTTTTAACTCAGTAGCTACTCTAATAACACAATGTTCATGGGAAGAATTTAATAAAATACCTTGCCAGGGGTTCATTCCCTTTTTCCTCCTCATTATGCAATGAAAGCCCATTCTGCTCTGACATCCAAACTCCTGTGAGATTGTACCAGTTTGGACAAATTTGGAGGAAAATATCCTCTGATAGAAGGCAGGTTACAGCCATCCCTCCCCCACCAGGTTGGGGGAAAAAAATTTCCTCTGAGGAAAGTGAAAGAGATAAAAACTATTTATTTAACAAACACCCAGGAAAAGGATAATACTGCTAAATGATAAAACCTCTTGCTGTGGAGAGAAACCTGGGAAGATTTCAGAGTCCTTCTGTAGGTGTAGTCTCTCTCCTCCTCCTCAGAGCTGGGCCATGGGCCCACCTCCAGGAACTCAGCGGAAAATTCTCCCTATGTGTTCTGATATTGAAACAGTCTAGAAGAGAAGAAGGGAAAAAAACCCCAAAGTCCCAGGAAAAAAAATTCAACTCTGTCTCTCTCTGGAGAAGAGGAACCAAAAGCTGCTGAAAACCAAGAAGAGTGCTTCCTCTACTCATGCTGCTGCAGAAGCAGAGGAGTCTGTGTATCGGTGTTCTTGAACAACTGTTTCGAAAAGTTTGCTCGGTTTTTTCCTCTCTCCCCTCTCAGACTCAGTTTAAAGGCACAGAAAAGCATAAAATTAAGTTCTGGGCATAGAGCAGGGATGGGGGATACACATCATAAAGTCACTCCAGGACAGAGACCTCCTTGTTGCCAAATATGTAACTTCTAGTCCCAGATTTCATGGTATGAGCAAAGAAAAAGAGAATGCCTCATGCCAGGCACAAAAGGCAATTCAGATTGCACTGAGCATCCTGCACTAGTAGATTCAAGTGACATAGCAAACCCATTTTAGCCTTAAGTGCCCTTCCGTCCAAATGTTTAAATACTCCTCAAAAGCACATAAAACTATTTTACACCTTTCTGAAAAAATAACTAAAATCCGGATTACATCCATTGTCCAGGAGGATGAATTAAGCCACATAAATGAGTCTGTAAGCATTACTCACAATGCCAGACACTCCACAGAGAAGTGGACACCAAAAGTTCATTGCTTTCCTTCCAATTCTCCCAACTGCTCAAAATTAAAAGAAATTATTTCTTCCTACAAACTTTAGATTGACAAAGAAATGTTGGACAAGCATGAGAACATGGGATCCTCATGTCTTGAATCCAGAGTGGAGGGATGGCACAGGATCAAAACAACAGGATGAGGCTACAGGTGCCATAATACACCTAAAATAAATCCAAGAAATATTGTTCTTCTGTGCCAGAAATTCCAGATTTGCTTAAAAGAGGGGAAGTATTGCCTATGTGTAGTTGCAAAGGTGAAAGCCAAATTTCTCCTTGGGAACACTTTAGCTCTGCTCAGGTCTCCATGCAGTGGTCTGCCAGAGAGGTGGGGACAGACTCCAGATGGAGGACACTGCAGAACGCCAAAGGTGTTCCAGGACAGCAGCCATGGCAGGGAGCAGCTCTGTGCAAGGGACAGCCTTGTCTTCACGACCTCTGAGTGGTGGAACAATTATTTTAGGTCACAGTTTAGAAAAGTCTGAAGTATGCAATAGCAGGAAAATTGATTTTTTTTAATCAACATGGGCTTGTTGAGAGCAAACCTTAGTCCCATTCTTAACTGGGAATGCAGATTTTTCTTAACATTTACCCATATTTTTTTTTCCTACTACTTCAGCAGTGCTTGTAGCTGGAGCAAACAAGCCTGAAAATGGAAATAGGCTAAATCTCAAGGGCTCACAGCTTGCTTCCAGCCAACACAGCCACTGGATAGTATTGATTAAGGATAGGGAGTCTGCTCAAGTCCTGCGGACCTCCCATAATCTCCTCAAGTGTCCCAACAATAAAAACATTCGTCATGAAGTTCAGATCATTGGTAAAATGAAGATACAACACTTTAGTTCTGGTTATGAAGGAACATGGCTTCTAAGAGGGGAGATAAATGAGTGTCTCAGTAGAACTCGACAAATTTGAGTTGACTAACTATAGCATACAACAATAATTCATTTTTCAGTGAAATGGAAAGAAGGTCAGACGCTGGTGTGAATTAGTCCAATCCTGACTAAAACAACTATGTACAATGTTAAATACCCTCAAAAAAACAGGGAAAACATCATATTTTGGCCTTTGGATTTTTTTTATTTTGGATTTTGCAGAGTTCACTATAAAAAGACAAAACTTGTTTCATGCTTGAGAAAAAAATAGAAAATATGCACCTAGGTGCACAACTTCCTCCCTTCTCTGTGTGAAGGAGACGGTTGCAATTTGTCAGGATGTGGCTGAGTTCAAAGTATTTGAATGTGAAAGGTAGATGATCTTGATGTATAGAGTGAAGTTTCACAGGGGACACATTCCCAGGATATAAGTCAGACTAGCTGCCATCTTAAGCACAGTTTTGATCCACCTGCACGTACATTTGAAAGGAGCCATGAAATTCATTCACATACTGGGCTGCTTCAAGGAAATGTATTTAAACGTGGTAACAGAGTGAAATGTAGAAAGATCTGTCATCTGGAAATGTGCCTATATCAAGAAAGCTGTCAGCTCAAAATGGCAAAATCTAGAAGGGGATAAAAAATGCAGAAGAGATAAAGATCCCAGTGTGTCCCTCTGAGCAGCTGATGGCTGAGGGAAAAGTCCTGTTTGATTCTACTCCATGGCCTTTTCCTTTCCCTCTGAGAATTGACATGGTGTAATTAAACACGAGTAACTCCAAAAAACTTGACTGTTTAAGCTACATATTGTCTAATTGCTTACTCCTTTAGCCCTACCAGTACTGCAGCTCTGAGTCAGATCTTATTCAGCAATACTCCTCCATCAGCTTTTTGTACAGAGCCACCACAGTCCAGCTCTTTGACATGTTTGGGGTGTAATGCATTTAATGAAAAGGAAGTTGTCACTGGCTAAAAACACCTCCAAGAAAGTTGTTTTTCAAAGTCCAGATCTCTGGGGAACACCAGTTTCACTCAGTCTCTTCCTAACTATAACTCTTGTTTGAAGCACTAAACATTTATTCTAGTAAGCCACCCTGCTAAAAGATGACAGGAAAATTCAATCCCTGCCAGTGTCACTGGGGCAACACAATTATCAAGGCTGTGCCTGGACTTACACAAAGAAAGCTCAGCTGAGCTTTCTGAAGGATACCACTGGTGTTTAGTTTCCAATTCCCAGGGTCTATCACACCATCTTGATGCTCACAGACCTTAATTCATCTTGCTGTCATATCCACCCATCACCTACGAGGCGCTTTTCAAATGAGGTTCATCCTGCCTGCTAGCATAACACAGTCATCATCTGTCCTGTCATCTGAAAAATATAAATGTTTCATGCTCCACTAATAAATCTGCTGCAATATTTGCTGTTGCTTGTGCAATTCAGGGCCCTGTTTCATGGAATATTTATAAATCACTTGCCTGATGATAATGTTCATTGCTAATTGTGAGCATCTTCCTGCCTCCCACCCCACTATGCAGGGCAAGAGAGGTGCTCCAGCATGGATCTGAGCTGTGTCTCTTCCCACTGCATTTCCCACCACAGCAGTGTGGAAGAGGGGAAGCTTACTATGTACAGATAAAAGCAACATCAAAATCTTTTTGCCTGATTTTACATTTAATGTGAGAAACTGCAGGAGGAAGATTGCAGAAGAAAACTGTGTGTGATTATTATTAACTACAAAAAGTTACACTTTATCACTCCCCACACCTTCCTTTCACCTGGGTGCTGCCTTTAAATGGTCCTAAAAAGCCAATTGCACCACCTTACATATTTTCCTTTGTCCTGTGTATATATCTTCCTCTGCCCAAAAGCTCATGGTTTGATGGTTTGAAGGAAAAAACAGGTCGTGGGAGTCACTGCTTGCCAAAGAGAGCTTCAGTTCAAGACATCTACTTCTTGGAAAGTAAAAATACTAGGAAATCTGGGACAGTGAAGGGATAGAATTATGGTTAGCATTTTGCATTTTTGCCAGAACTGGAGAAATGCCCTCTGCTCTGTGATTATGTCAGGTGAAGAGGTAGATTTTACTTTCTGCTCGGAGGTGGTGTTGAGAGATGGGTGTGAGGAAACAGAAGAGTACATGAACACATATCATCCATATTTCTGTGGCACCCAGACACTTCAGCCAGGATAGAGTTTCTTGACCCTAATACTGTAGCTGAAAACCTTTGATTTCTTCCCAAATTGCTTAGACCCAAAATGAGCAAGACAAGCCAGAAAAAGGGAGTTTTCTCCCTGGATTACAAAAGAGATGTTAGGACCCTGAGCAGTCAATTTCTTGTGATCATTATTGCCTAACATTGTATGAAATGAAAACTTAGGCTGACCAATGGCCTGAGCTCAACCCAAACAAGGGGTGTGAGCAGCTACCCATGCATGGACAAATCAGAAAATGTTCCCCAAGAACTTTGGAGAAGTCTCTGCTGGTGCAAGCAGGTAGTACCTGGCATCCTCCCTCATCTTTCCAAACTACACCTCTTGTTTTCACAGAAATTGTTAGACCCCAATATCTTTAACATCCTCCACACTGGCTGAAATCTGTCTAAAACCTGGTTAAATTTGGGTAGCAGAGTCCATCAGGGAGGCAGGTACACACTGTATGATAAACATTGTTTCCTAGAGAAAACCAGATCAAAAAAGAGCCTGCAGCCATCAGTCCCTCCTTCCTTTTGACCAAATTGATGCATCCCTCAGTATAGCTGAGTATTGATCTATTTTATGCAAACAATGGAGTTTGAAGTTAGATTTATGCTCCTTGCCCAAAGACAAGCTCATGTCTGAAAGAGCACGAGTTTGTGCACTGGCTAATGGCTCTTGCTCAGTCACTAATCATCCCAATTCTTAAAGATTTTTAAGTCAACTATTGACCTATATTATTCTGCCTTGAAAGAAATGTTATAAACTGTACAACAAATTAGGGCAAAACAGCCTAATCAAGATTGGTCTCAAACCTCCAAATCTTCCCATTAAGAGCTGCTTCTATTTCCTATTATTCATTGTTTCGGGTAAAGAATGTTTATGAGGTATTAGGCTTTTTATTGGTTTCTCTTCCATTTTAATTTTCATTGTTGCACATTTGAGTGATAAAAGATCATGAACCCTTTTTCCCAAGTTATTTATTAACACTCATTATAAAGGGGAATTGAGGGGAAATGATGTGAAACTAAATGGCCCAGATTTTTTCTTCCAGCAGGACTTGCACTGGAATCTATTTTTCAGTACCAACAGGGAGTACACAGCCAACACTCACACAGGAAAATTCAGGCCCAGAAGTGACAAAAGACTACTGAATCCATCATTATTTTTCCACTTCACCTACCTAACTCAAAAATCACTGGCTGCTCACTTCAAAGTCAACACAGCTGCAAAATGACGCAAATACCATTAGAGACAAGATGACATTTCTTTCATTCATTTTAAAATTTATTTTTAAAGAGAAAGTTTGTCATAGTGAAAAATCAGGCTACAGGTGCAATGAGCTGATGTTGCATCTCATGGGCTCTGGGGTGGGAAGATACAGGCAGTGTAGAGTGAATCACTGCACTGTTAGGAGATTGTTAAACTGAGAAAAATGTATTTTCAAATATTTCATACTGAGGTGTTATTAATTCTTTATACTGGAAGTGTTCTCTGGTAAGTGTGAGTCTTTGTTTCACTCTTACAAAATTTTTATAACTGTATAATACAGGGATGTGTGTTTGGATCTTTAAAGTATTAATTGGCTGTATGGTGGCTGCTCTAAAAAAAACATTTAGTGGAATAGATAATATATCCACATCTCAGAAAATCACAGACATACTCAGAGTTTTCTTGTCTGTGTTATAGGATCTTTTGTTTAAATATCCATACAGCCACATATTTCCAGTACTTATTTTGCAGTTGCATTTACAACAGCTTTTGCTGTTGCAAACACGTAGATCCATGCTTCCTGGGACTAGCTCTGTGATTCATGGAAAGACACCTCTAAGTGCTAAACTGGTTCTCAGTTTTATTTTAACCATAATCTAGCCTGGAATGGCTGAAAATGTTGTCAAGAAATGGAATTGTGTAATTTTACAAGCTGCATTTGACATGCCATTACCAGAAATATGCTCAAGTTTTTAAAAACAAGAAAACCTTCTGACTTCTCATTTTTCTATCTTGCTAAATGCCCTAACTCAACCCAGAAAAATCATGCTTTCTAAGACACTTTATTCTGAAGCAGTTTGAGCTGTTTGAAACAGCTTCAAATTAAGAAGCAGCAGCATTCCTGAATATACATTTCTTGAAACAAAAGAAAAGTACATGAAGATTATGGAATTTGGCAAAACTGCTGAAAGAGTCTCTAATCTTCTTCTGCAGGAATTATCCTGTGTCTGGCAAATTTCTGTGACTTTGCTGTCTTACACTCCTGAGTTGTAATGAATTTCTGATAATTCCCATTCAATGCTCTGTATGCTACCTCTGATTAGAGGACAAGAATTGAAGCTCTCAAAACAGCTGTTGCTGGCTATTAATGGGTTGCATTTTTCAGGAAGCCAGATGAAGGCAGGATGAATTTTTCCCAACCTTTTCCCTGTTATGAGCCCCCTCATGAAGATGAGGGTAACCCAGCTTCCTGTTTATATCTCTTGGGATGTATTAGAGTGAAACGGCTCTGAATGATCAGTGTTTGTAAACATTTATATGTAGGGCTTATTTTAGAACAATTTGGTTGCAATGGAAAGCAGGTATGCAGCCATTTTGGTTATTATCATCTACAGTAGCATAGCAATGCAAAAGCAACAAAGCAACAGTTAGGAAAATATATAAATAAAAGAAAGAGAAGGGAAGAAAGGATAAGGTTAGAAAAGATTTCACCACCTGTGAGATGAGGCTTGGTTGCTGCAATTTCAATGTGTGTTGGTCAAAGTGGTGTTCACTGTCTTGTCGACATGGTAGAGAAAACCTGCAAAACACCAGACTTCTGTGGGGTTTATATTGGGCTTAGGCTGGGTGGCAGAGAATTAGGGGTGCAGAGATTTCCCGGGAACCCACTGTACAATTTCTCTAGTAATAATCAGTCTTTTGTGTTAATGATGGAAAGTAATAGGGGATAAAGCCCAAACCCAAATAGAGAAAGCCTAGTGAAACAGATGAAGTGAATACATTGTGTTTTGAATTTGTTCCACCGTGCTCCCCATACACAGATTCCAGCTGGCAGATGTCTGAACACCCTTGTAAAGATAGAGCTGCTAGTACATGCCATGATCTATAGAAAATGGAGTGTTAATGGTTTACCTACTGGCACCAACCACCTTCAGCTTCTTGAAATGTCCATTCGGCACAGAACTGCCCTTGGCTTCAAAAACATCCTTTCTGATTTTCCAAGGCCAGTGCCAGGTCACATTTCCACTGTCTGAGCAGCTGCATTGCATGTCAGCCTCACACATGAAATGGCAAAATCAAGCAGTCAGATGTCACATCTTGGCACTACAAAACCATTCATCATTATCAGCAGATGCAAATATGGGGACTTAAAACGAGAGATGAGCCTGCAGCCTTTTTCTAAAAACCAAGATTATTCATTGGAAGACCCCTCCCCCACTAGCAAATGGCACCTTACTCAAAATCTTGACCTTGGATAGATAGATGAATCTCTTAGAGTTCTCATAAGCCTCATTTACATTTCACTAGGTGTTAAACAATTAAGCCATTTCGGGATACAACTCTGCACATTATTTATGTGTCTCTCAGCGTCCTTCCACAGCAAAGTTCTAGGACTTCAAGAAAATAAATAAAACCCACGAGACAAGAAAAATCCATACCATTTTTTTAAAATTCGCTCTAAGGTACAGTGAATACTTTTGGTTCAGCCTGAGCATAGTAAGGTTTTTGAATGCTGTGGAAAAGAGGCAGAATGAGCAAAATATGTTTTCAGACTTCATGAGGGAAATGATCACAATAAATAAGAGTTTTGTAGGTGCAATTCTACAATCCTACACTGGTAATTTCAACTCACTAAAAAAGCTTATTTGCTAGCATCTTGTATGATTGCAGTGAACCAAGTGATCAGGATCCACAGAGATGCAGCTTCAGAATCAGCCTAGGCAGAGATATGCATGCAAAGTTTGTGATTGTGCACCCAGAAGGCAGAAGTGTAGCCAGAAGAGCAGAAGATCCACAGTGCCTGGAGACTTGATGTTGAACGTGTCATTTGCATAGTCTCAAACACAGAAATATTTTCATACCTTTTCAATTGAGATGATACAAAGTGCTGCTTTCACTTGATGTTCAGGGGTCAGTTCAGGCACATTCATAACAGAAATGGTCCCTAGAATGCACTGCTTGTATCAGCAATCCTCTTTGGCATTAGGAAAGCAGCCTTGGAGATGATGTGTTGCCTGACTTTAATCCAATAACTCTATTGAATTTGTTGTTTGACCTTTTCTTTCCTTTGGATGGCATCATCCATGGAGTAGTATATCATCATCATCATCCTCATTGAAATGATGCATTTCACTAGTAGATCATTAGAAAGAAAGCTCACTCCGAAGATATACGGGTACAATAGATCACGACAGAAAAGGGAGTACTGTTGATGTACTACCCAAAAGATGGCAGAGTCCAACAAGGAGGAGGTCCAAGAGGAAGCATGTTTAATTGAGAAAGGATGACTGCACCACAGTAAAAAGCCTTTAATACTTCCTTACTTGGCATTAATGAAATCAGTCACAGTGGATACTTACGCTTCTTGCTTCTCTCAGCATGAAAGAACCAGAAAATTAATCTCTTTCTTTCCATCCTGTTGCACATTCTGGTCCTTGCACATTAATGCATGGGGACCTGTGGCTCTTCATCAGTTCAGAGGTGGCTTACAGGCTCAGCCATGTCATGCAGTAAGCAGGATGGCACTGCCAGGGCAAGGAACAATGCACAGCACAAGTCCTTAATGGGAAGGACAAGAAAATCCAGTGAGTCAACAAAGACATCTGCAATGAATTGTCCTACAGGAGAGCTACATGAGAATCCCTGCATTGCAATTAATGCTGTGACCACATAGGTCCCTGCCCATGAACGACAAATTCCTGCTTTCTCTGAGGCTCCAGGAAAGTATATCCTGGCTCTTGGTCGCCTGAATATTTTGGCACATTGTTTGGAGGGTCAGAAGTGCTAAGAACCCTTCCAAGTGAGGAGTCATTTGAATTTGCGTGTATACACTGGGATTTTGGTCATCTCGATCTAATCTTTCTCAATATGTCCCCAAAACCTACCTTCAACTTGACTAAGATCTATATTTTTGTCACAATTTCCCAATAAATTTTTCTAAAATGTTGCTGCGTTGCATGTTTGCAAAGAACAATTTATATTTTGAAATCTGTGACTTGGTGCAGGAAAATATCCAAAAGACATATATTCAAATTTGCTCTGCAAAGCTACTCTCTTGCATGTTGAACCCATCTGCCTCTTTCAGCATTACAGATGCACTTAGAAGAAGAAGGGCTTTGGTGCCCATCCTAAAAGCCTTCACACTGGATGTGAGAGTCTCCTCACTGTCATTAGCTCTTTGCCTGCTTAATTATCTCCTCCACGCTGGAGAGGGGCACCTGCAGTGCTGCGTGGGGCGGTGCTCAGACAGTGCCACTCCTCCAGCCCCTCTGCTGCCATCAGTAATTTTGCTCCCTATCGTCAACAAGCATATCAGAAAAGTAAAACACAATTAATTGTGGTGCCAAATAGTAGATTAATGCTTAATTGCACAATGAGGTCACAATTACTGCGCGGTCAGATAAGCTTTCATAGGTGCATTATATAATCCACGAGCTTAATTCCTCCAGAGGTAGTCAGAAAATTACTGTTCATTAAAAAAGTGGTTCCATTATCCAAAAACATATTTAAATCATCATTTTCTCCATCCTGGAACTAGTGCCATTTCTTCTTCAAAGGATAAATATACTTTTAAGAAAATCTTCCGCTGGAAACTACTGTGCCTAATAAATCTAGAGTCAGATGTTTAATGTGACAATTTTTTTCTCCACAAATAACAAAGACAAGAAAACTGTATTTTGAGCCCCATCAGTTCATACCTCATGAAGTATAACAGCGAGTTGTAGAGATTTGCACTGTTGTTCCACTCATGATCACAAGGAAATTCTGCAGTTTTTCTGTGGCATGTCCCCCAGAAACCTAGGCA
The DNA here is from genome assembly GCF_041296385.1 of Aphelocoma coerulescens. NCBI lineage: Eukaryota > Metazoa > Chordata > Aves > Passeriformes > Corvidae > Aphelocoma > Aphelocoma coerulescens. The sequence continues at coordinate 59,053,289 of NC_091019.1, forward strand.
GTGACTTAAGTAAAGGGCCAGGTTCAAGCACAAAGGGTCAAATGTATTTTTCTTTATCTTCAAACCTTTTAAAAATGATTTACTGCCTCACTGTATGGGACATGAAAGGATAATGCTGTTTTCAATACTCAAACAAATGACATACTGGAACTGACATTGTTTTACGTACATTTATGCATCTTGATGCAGTTGTCTCCCCAACCTGACAAAACTCCCATGGAAACAAATGGGATTTTTACCTGAAAGTGACTGCAGGATTGGCCCCTCTTTTACGATTGCTAAAATATATCTACTCTGAAAATCCAGAATTACTTCACAGAAGTAGTGAAGACATTCAACTATTTCACCAATTTTAAGAAGTACTAAATCATGGAAATTATTTCAGAATACATCTTTAGTTATCCTTAATGCTTTCTCATATCTCTCTCTGACTGAAATAATATAAAAATCCATTGAAGAATAATAATTGTCACATTTGATGTACATTTTTATTAACAGCACAATAAAAATTCAATTACGTAGCAAAGGGTGACAAAAAAATTTCCTTTAAATTATGCAGTAAACAAAGCACTCAAAAAAAGAAAAGGAATCATTTGCTCATGTCATATGTTAAAAATCTCTGTTCCATTGCCTGAGGAATTTAAACTAAATTCCCTCTTTGTGTCTGGAAGCAGATTTCCCCCTTCCTCTTCCCCTGCCCCCACTGGGGATTGGAACTAGATGATTTTTAAGGTCCCTTCCAACTTAAGCCTTTCTATGATTCTATGATTATCCAAATGCTTTCCTGGGGAAGGTTTATTTAGCCAACAATCTGTGACTTCCAGACATGGTGTTTCCTCTGTCCACTCTGAAAATTCCCATGGCTGACATTCACCACGGAGGGAGAACATAGCTGTACAGATGGATTAATAACAAAATCAAGATGCAATAGCTCCCACAAACTGTTTCTCCACTGATAAATTTAGTAGAAACCACCCGCCAAAGATAGTCTGCTAGCTGGTAGTTATCAGTAATGCCATTACTTGGGGGGATTCTGAAATATTCCTCTGGACTGCATTTAAGTGGTTCTGCCTCTGGCATACAGAGATGTGAAACCATTTTACCTTGCACAACAGGAGATGATCTAGCATAAAATGACCGATTTTTATGCTTATCATGCAGAACTAGATTGCTGCTGTCTTCATTTGGATGCACAGCAGAGCAGTAAGCAGTCTCCTTCCTTGTCTCCTCAAACCAGAGCTCCACCACACAGAGAAGGAGGGTGCTGATCTGAATGCCTCTGTGTCCCTGTAAACAGCTAAATAAATGTAAAGGGAAAGGTAGAGATAAACCTAGGTTTTTCAATCAGGTGGGTGGAGAACATCTGCTATTTTGTCAGCATGTAGGCAGATTTTTTAAAATTTTATTTTAGTTTTTCACTTTCTCACAACAAAAGCAGCAGGGGGACCTGTGAGCTGGAGCCTGTGGTTACTGCTGGCCCTGTCCCGTGGCCAGGCAGTAGCACCTTTCTTTCCCTTCCAAAGGAGATAACTGCTTGGGAAACTTGGTCCTGATTGATGACTGGTGTGCTTTTAGACACGGGTGTAAAATGGTCAGGTTTTCACTTCATGTATCTTTATCTAACAAATAAATAAAACTGGTTTCTGCAGGTTTCACCTCAGTCCTTGGGTTTTGAGGGAGGGGTGTTATTGCTCCAGCAGCCCCAACAGCAATGACAGGAGCATCAGTCTTCAACCTGCAGCTGATTTTGTCCCTCTCACTGTCTTTGGTGGTGACATCTGGTACCACTGTCTCCAGCACAGCGCTGCTCTCTCCTGTGACAGGCTGCACCCAGGCAATGCCTTGGCACACCCCACGGGCACCCCTAAAAAACACTTTAAGGTAGAGCTACAGTTTTATTTCTCTTAAAGTCTTGTTTGCATACTCCAGCCTAGAATCCCGAAGGGATTGACACAGGATTGACCCTTAAGCTAGCAGCAGAATCTAGTTTCATAAAGCCACTTTCCATCAGCCTCTGTATTTGTATGCAGAAACTCATAGAAGGCCCAGACTACCAGCAGTTTCCCACTGCTCCATGCTTGCCTTTCAGTCTTGCCTCACTTTGGATTCATCATCCAGAATTCCCCCCTCCCATACCTTTCACGGCCGTGCTTCCCTGGGGTGAGCACCTGCCGCGGGCAGAGATGTTTGCCCAGATCCGGCTTCATCTGTGGGCCCTGAGCGTGCTGCATGAAAATAATTAACACACATAACAAGGAAGAGGAGGGGAGAATAAATTATATGCAAATTTAGTCAAGGAGCTTCACAGAACTAATTAAATAGGATAGGAAAGCTGACAGTACAACAGCCACAGAGACTTTTCCCCCTTCTGCTCACTAAAAAAAGTCTTGCTTAGATGGGCTTAATACAGCCTGGTGCAGGGCAGCTAGTTATAGGTTTGGGGTTTAGACTTAAAAGCCCCATTTACCATGGACAAAAGTCATGTATGTGAAGCTTATTTAATGTGTGTGTATGGGGAGATTATTTAAAACAGTTAAAAGCAGAAGGCACAGAAGGTACCTGCATACCTCTTTTAGCAAAATCGAGCCATAGCTGGCAGCACAGATGGAGAAAACCTCTAGTAAGAGATTGTCACCATGTAGAAAGGGCTGGAAAAACCCAGTGACAATTCTCTTTGTAAACTAAAAATGAGGGCAGAAGAAGAATAAATTTTAAATATTTGGAGACACAAAAGAAAATTTCCTCAGTCACAAAGTTTCTGAAGCCCACCAGCAAAGCCCAGTTTTAACACAGTGTCAAGGGCAGAAGAGATTCCTTCCCAGACCCTGCTTTCACCTGTGCACACATCCTGTGTCACAGCTCCACTTACAGGATGCAGCCAGGGATTGGTCCATCCCTGCACAGCAGCTCCAGTCTGGCTGCTTTGGGAATCAGAGTGCTCCAAGCATGCACCATGATCCTGCCTCCAGGACCTTTTTCTGGTTAAATACCAGTTCTTTGGAGTTCTTGCAGAGCTGATTTTGGCCCTGGCTATGAATTACATTAACTCATTGAACCTGAGATGACCTCCCCAGGTGCAAAACTTGGATGCTTGCAGGGATATATGAGTTCTGGTGTAGGGTCAGAAGATATCTGTAGTACCTGAAGGATGCTGTGAATCAACCTCTTTTCCTCACCTGAAAACATCAAGGCAGTGGCATTTTCTTAACTTGTAGAAATCCTGAGAATAGGATGTTAATAAAGATTACGAAGTGCTCAGAGTCTGAAGCAGCAAGTACCATAAAAACACCTTTAAAAGGCTGATGTGTGACTTGCCTCTTGCATTCTGAAAGGGCACAGCCAGCTTTTTAAGGGAAGGGTCATTGCTGGGGGCTGAATTTTCCTGCACGGGCTTTGAGTTGCACACTGATGAGGATGGAGTGGCATGCAGGTGGCTTACCAATTGATAATTGTATCAATAATTGTACCAGGGGAATGTGGAAAATCTCATGTTATAGACTGAAAGAAGAGGCTGTAGAGGTTGTTGTTTTCACTTTCCCAAGGCTTGTGAGTCTCTGGCACAGGCAAAGACAACTTCCCTGCCTTTATGTCTTCCATGGAATGCTTTCCCTCTGTGGTGAGTCTTCAAATTCCCATTGATAAGTCAGATGCTGTCAGTCTTGTCTGCTCACCTCACTTCTTCCCTTCACATCCATCAGTATCCTGCAGCACTTTGGGTACCTTCAGTGTAAGCCACAGGTGCCCAGCCATGGCTCGTTGGCTTGTGCCAGACAGAGAGCCAAGGACAGCTCTCTGAACCCCCACTTTTCTGAGCTCCACACAGTCATTTTCAGAGCTGTGTATCCTAGAAGAAATGGGAAGGTCTTTGGCATCAGTCTTTGTGTTATGTGACCTGAAACCTGTCACTGTGCCTTTCAGTTCCTCAGTTTCCCTGACAGATGGATGGAAAGAATAATCATGAGAACTTCTCTGCATGACCAGAGTGCTGACCAGCGAGTGCTTTCTAAGTGCATCCCTAAAACAGCACTGTTCAACTCAGTACCTCTCCAGGAGTAAACAAAACCAGCCTTTTCACTCCTCAGCCCAATACCCTTCTCACTGAGACAGCAAGAGAAAGTCAGTTTGAAAATTTAAATTTTATTTTAGAAATGCTTGGCACCAAGCAGAAGTCAAAGAAAGAAAGATAAAGCTCTTCTTCAAGTTATCTCTCTTTTTTCCCATTCCTATCGTCTTCTAATCAAACCAGCATGAGATATCAAGCAATTACAATGCTATTTGCTCCCTGCTGGATACAACAATTAGCCTAAGATATCTAACGAAAGGAATTAAATTCTACATGTTTTATAGCAAATAGCTTTAATTTTAATTACAAATCCCAAATACATCATCTTCAATAACGATCAGCCCATCACATCTGCTAGGGGCTGATGAGGATTTGCCTTTTGTATGGTTTGGACTGAAAACTAAGCCAGACTCTCCCCACACAAGAGCCCTAGTGAAGAGAATGGAAATTAGGGTACAGCAAGGATCAGAGTCCACAAAATCCCTGCAGAATTTCCCAGAGACTTAGGCTGTTACCAGAAGGCTCTTCATCTGCAGCTGTGAGAAGTGTCCTTATGCATCAGATTGGGGTTTGGGGATATATTTCACTGCTGAGTGGCTGTTACAAATCCCCATTTGGACTCCATCCACATAGTCCATTACATCTGCAACTGAAGCTCATTTTAGCAATTGTATTATGCCAGGTATCTATCCTGGAGCACAAAGCACCCCTTGGCACCCAGACAGCGCTCCATTAAGAGCAGGTGAGGGCTCAGGGCAGCTCACCTCCCAAGTCTCCCACCTCTGCCTAGATGGGAACTGGAGGTAGTGAAAGGTGAGGAACATCCCAGAGCCAAATGCTGTCTGCCACACCTGTCTTTGAGCCCACCAGCCTGTGCTCAAGAGCACACAGCAGGGTCCACAAACTGTCTGCAGATCCATGCTGATGGCTTTGGATTCCCTGTCCCAGCAAATAAAAAAGGACATTGCTCTGTCCTGATCCAGTTTTGCTTTTGTTCATTGCAGGCAGTTTTATCATCCATTACATGCCTGGCAGTAATTGCCAAACAATCCATGTCCCTTCTGAAGGGAAAATAGTACTTTTCTAAGTCACTCATACACTTCTGAAAGTTTTACCTGTGAACAGTTTGGAAAAATGAGTGAAATCTCCTCCTCAAAGTTGTATTTTTCTTCTTTGAGCACAGAAACAGCTAAAAAGAAAGCAAAATATGTGTCTCTGTGGCTGAAAATCAAGCTTTTTGCAATAAGATCTATTATATATGATAACATAAATGCTCTATTGCTTTTTCTGGTTCCATATTTTTATTCCAATATATTTTAGTGAAATAACTGAGTGAAAATAAGCTGTGTTTGGGTCAATAAAAAAATGAATTTTTTATTTTAACCACAATTTGAATAGAAGCAGCACAGAAAGACTGAGATTTAATTGCTGGGGGAGATTCACCATTTCCCTCCAACTCTCCTGCTCCATGTTTGTTGAATGCCAGAGAGTTGCACCCCAGTGGAAAAAGCCCAAAGCAAATACCTCCTGCCTGACAGCTACAGAGAGACCTACCCCTGGAGGGGGCTTGTGGCTCTGCCCCATCCTGCAGACATCCCTGGCTCTCACGGGCGCTGCTGAGCTGCCCTCTGACCCCCGATGGCTGCGAAAGACTGAGTACTTCTGATAGTTCTTAAAGACCCTGTAATATACTGGGCAATCACTCCATGTTCATGGCATTGTAGCTGACCTTCATTTTCATGTTATGATACCTCTTATTCCCACAGGCCTCCTAACTGCTTGCAGGGGCTACAATTTATACCTGTCACTTACTCACAGCCACTCCTGAGAGAACTGCTGTTGCACAGACCTGCATTTTCAATTCCATTTGTTGCTCAGAAGCAGCAGGAAATAAGAAATAAGGGTGAATCCCAGCTTCTGTTCATCCCAAAATGATGACCCACAAAACACCACCAGATCCCCTCCTGCTCCACCAGTGGGTTTTGCCTCTCTGGCTGCAGGGCTGCCTGACCACACACAGATCTCTGACAGTGCTGCCATCCCAGAGACAGGCAACAGTAATCCATCATCCCTAATCTTTGTGCTGCACATCCACACTCCATCCATGCTGATTTGTCTCCTCCAGCATCCCGGCATAACTAATAACACCGGCATTTATAACAGCAGTATCACTCTGTGTACCCCATCCACTTCCATAATTCATACATGGTGATTTATTTGCTGTGGACACAACTAGAAAACATATTTGCTGCTTCCCTCCCCTCCTACGTGCAGTGTAACATCACTGAGGGATGTGGATGCACTGAAGAGGCACCCAAGTCGGGGAAGCATCCCCACAGCACTGCCCCAGGCAGGTTCAGCTCAGGGTCAGGAGCCAGGCAGCTGGTTGGTGTTACACTGCACCAAACAGGTTCTGCTGGGATTTAGCATCTTCTCTCTACATTCTGGGCAAATGCAGGACTGATCTGGAACTCTGTAGTGCAGTGATCTGCTGGCTGGGATGACAGATTGTCAAAAGAACCAAAATGTCAAGAGGTCGGTATGATGTGTCAGAGGGAGCTGCAGGACATCCTCTGGAAAGGCCTGCTGTTGAAAAGAGATTCCCCCGTGTCTGAAACTCCTTCATATAATGTTTGCCCTGCCCATATTTTAACCTCTTCTGCAAAAGAGACTCCACAGTTCCCAGCAGCCTATTGAGGTGCTTTGCCCTCTATCCATTTAACACAATTCCTTTTTTAATTTCTTCTGGTTGTGTGTAGTGGCCGTGGGCAACAGCTAGCCACTATTATGAATATACCATGTTTATATAGATTATAGCCAGTGTGCACATTTCTTGCAATGAAATAGTTAGGACCTAATCAATTCCTCCTCTTTTCTAAGCTTTCTCTAGTCCTGGCTTTATCCCCATTCCCCTGGTGGGTGTACACCTACAGGTTTCACTGTGCTGGGAAACATTACCCAATACCTCACCACAGTGATACAGGCTGATATAGAGGTACCACAACAGCCATAACTCAGGAGATGAAGCACAGCAAATGGCCTACAGGGCCAACTCTTGTCTTTCTCCAGCCTTTCTTGGGGATTCCTGGTTGAGGAAACCACCACAAGATTCACATGCAAGGCTGGCTCCACAGCCAGGAATCTGGACTGGGATCTCTGCATGCAGAGAAAGGAACTGACCCTCCATCCCCTGCATTCCCTGTCTGGGAATACCAGCTCTCACAAGGCGGGATTGTACCTGTGTGCTACACTTAGCAACACACACACATGCAATTTAAATATCTGGTTCTCAGTTTAATACAGAAAAGATCATAAAACCTCAACATCTCTTACTGAAGTGGAATATATCTTTCAGAAATAATCCAGTTCACAGGACTGTCCCAAAACAGCACCCATAAAACGCTGTGCCTTTGTGCTGTGATTTGTTCCCCAAATTGCTCTGCTTTGACCATTCATATGAGCATTGTCTGAGCATGGAGCAGGGAGTGGTTTAAGATATAATTGCTTTACCCATCATCACCAGAAACACCTGTTTTGGGGGTCTGGGATGTTTAGATTTCTAATGATATAACTGTCTCCAGAAAGCTCTAGAGGTTTGTTGGCTCTCAGGCCTTAAGGTTATGACAGTGATGTATGGAAAATCTATCTCTGAAGAAGGAAAGGTTTTTAACATTTATTCTGTTATCCGAAACATATAGGTAGTGACTAGGTCAAAGTGGGGTTACAGATAGTGAAGTGAGTAAAAAAAAAAAGAAAGAACCAGTAAAAATATTCTACAATTCTAAAGGAAAAATTTCCAAAATATTATATTTACAAATACTCATTATCATGTCTTCTTACATGTGTGATTTTGGCCATCTTGGAAATGAGAAATTTTATACTGTGATTTTCATGGTGATATCTAAACAAAATAGGAAAATTTTCCCAGAGGCAAATGCACTGCAGCCTGTATTACTTTTTTCAATAAAGCAGATAAAAAAGATGAATTTTTAAAGCTATAATTTTTCTAAAACATCCATTTTTAAAGCACCCATTTTCATATCTTTTTTAATAAAAAAAAATTAAACAGTTTGACACAATTTCTCTGGGAAGAAGATCTACTGATATGTGCTCACAGCAAGCTGCTACTGCTACTTTCCCAACCTTCCTCTGTTTTTCTGATTAGACTATAAATTCTTTGAGAAAAAGATTGTCTCTCAGTGTGGGAACTCCCAGAGGCAGGGACTTCCTGGGTGCCTGTGTACTGCCCAGAACAATAATATACTACTCTGACAGAGTCCAGCTATGTACTAGACCTTATAGCAATCATGCAAAGAGAAATATAATTCTACTTTATGGACTTAGTGAGGACAATTTAAAGTTTGCTTGCATTTGATTTGGAAGATAACCCCTGAACGATAAAAGGGAGCAGATAGCTTCAAAAAATTGCCTTTGACCTACTGACTTTGGCAAAGTGGCCAGTGGAAAGAGGTGTCCATGTCTTCATTCAAGGAGATGAAAAGACTCCTGAGGCATCTGGCCATCAAGCAGCCAGGAATGGCAAAATGCTTGGCATCTGGCTCCAGTGAAATGCAGCCTCCGTCCTGCTGGAAGTTTATCCAAATTAAAGCATTGATGATGATCACTTTAGCAAATGAGTGAATGGCAGAATACAAAGGTGTTTCTGACAGTGTATATATGGTACAGCTTCCTGTTCCCAGCAATATACTGGGAGGATAGAGACGTTGTTGTTACTTGATGCAGTTGCACAAAATCTTTACCAAAGTATTCATGCAAACAGAAGAAGGTCTTTGAGTGTCAGCCTGTGCCATTAAGTTTTGAAGTTTCTCTGATTTTCACCTCTGAGTTTTTTGTATCCCTGCCTGTACACTTACACACAGATAAGCACCTTTTCCATCTCTTTCTATACAACACAGCAATGTCAAACAGCCTGTGCATCCCTACAAAATGGGTGATTGCTGTAGGCATGATACCTGCGTGTAACTATTGTCCAGGCACGGTCTTTATATATCTCTTTTCATGAGACCTTGATAAATGTGGCCTGCTTAATATGGCTAAGATGAATGAGGCAATAATTTCTGGACAAGACACCAGACAGGCAGACTGGTTTGATTTACAAGGCTATGTTAATAAATACCAGTGGCATGTTTTGTTCTTCAGGTTTCTGGATGTGAGGCTCTGCTTCTGGGCTGTTGTCAGTGCAAGGCTGTGAATTCACCTGCTGCTGCTGAGTTAGGAGGGGGAAAGTACTGCAGGGCTGGGAGGAAAACAGGGTGAGAGCAGTTACCTGAGCCATGCTGCAGGTGCAATTTTTGCCATATGAGGTAGGTGATGCAATTTGTGGTATCAGAAATTTACAGGACCTTCACTGTGTCTCCAAGCTGGTTAACATTCAAATACCCAGTGTCTCGGCAGTGCAACATTTCTTCTGCACGTTGTGTTTTCTCTTTTCTAAGGAGGAGTTTGTGTTGGTGTGGAAATAGCTGGATTTTAGAGTTATGTCCAGCAGAAGTGAAGTTCTCCAGGAACTTCTCCCCCGTGTGAAGTATCAGGAGCAGTGACTCCAAGGGCTTGTGACACTCAAAGAGAGCTGTGTCCAGCACAACCACCAGAAGTAAATGAGGACTGGTCTCATGTCAATGAGGGAGACCTCTGAGCAGAAGAGAAACTCTGCACCTAAATTAACAACTACATCAGGTGCCAAAGTAGGGTGACACCAGCATTTGTCCTCTCACACAAATGAGAATATGGTTTCTGAGTCCCCAGGGAGGTGTTTTTGTAATCCAAATCCTAATAGTTACCCTACTTTTCTCCCTTCAGCCACCTTTTAGTGCTTGGAGGCCTTTAGCAGAGCTTATCAGTCAATGCTAATCTATGTCCATAAAATATAAGTAAATTAATACTGGGTCAGACAAGACATGGTGAGAACATTGCACATAATGAGAATACAACCAGATTCCAATCCTGGCAAATTTTAAAGAAAGATCCCAGCTACAAGAATTTTGAAAGAAAAAACAATCAAAAAACCAAACCAAACATGCTCCCCCCCAAAAAAATGACCCCCCCCCCCCCCCACCAATCATCATTTTATTGACTTTTCATTATTTTTAGTCCTTGAATTTTTATATCATACACCAGTCACAAACTTTCAACTTTGAATTTGTGTCATAAAACTGCATTTTGGGAGTGGTGGGAGACAGTAACATGAGAGAACAAGCAGTGAGTGTGATGCTCCTACCCTTTTGCCCTTGCACATGGTGTCAGCAAAACATTTCTACACAACTGCTGGTATGAGTTTACAGAGAGAAAACTACAGGAATAGAACTAAAATGCCTGAAGGCCAGAGGCACATCAGAATTCCTGTGGCATCATTGCACCAGTTCATAATTCACAGGGAAAAATACAGACTGATCTTTATTTCTGTGTGCTCTCCGTAGCTGCACTTTGCCCCTTTTCTAAGATACAGCCTCATTTCCTTTCAGCCCTTCAAAATTCTTTCATGGCCTCCATTTCTGTATCATTGATGTGCTATAGGTGTTAGTGCCATTTATTGGAAACATCAACCTTTCACTTCTACTTCAGTGAAGCTAACTGGGAATAGGAAACCATGAATCTTGTTTTGGTCATAAAAACCCAGAAGTTAAAGCTGAGCCACCTGGCATTTGTGGATTTCTGCTCACAGGTTCTTCTTTCTTGTGGCTGGAAAAAGAGGGTATTTTTTTACGTTGCTACCCTTGAAAAAGTGTAGATTTATCTTGGGGAAAAAAAATCATACAAGTGGCTTCCCCTAGCAGAAAATTACACACCTCTACCACTCTGTCTGTGAATGGCAACTTGTCCAAGATATTTACCTTGCCTCTGGTTTTAGCTGAGGCTCAGGGTATGCTGACAACTGCACCATTCTGCTACTGGACCTAATTATTCCTAATATTTCTAGGAGGTAGTTTGTTTATTTGATGATGATTGATGATGATAATCTGATGATTGTACCCTAGCATTTGTGGAGAGCCAAGATGTTAAGGGTAGGGAGTGTAACAAAGCTCCTTGGCATTGCTGTCAGGCCTGTGAGCCCTGGAAGTGGTGGGGGCAGTCATGGAATTACTCTGTGACACTCGGGGAGCTAAACTGATTTTCAGTCAGAATGCAGTTAGCAGAGAAGTCACCAAGCAGGAAAACGGACTGACCAGGGCCCGACTGGAATACGGGATCAAGAAGCAACAAGAAATTGGTAGGGAGTTGCAAACCTATCAGAAGAAAGGAAAGAATCCTTCAAAGCCAAGAACAAAGCAGCGTCTGTCAGGAGCACAGCGATGAGTTAATTGAAGCGTCTCTCGTCGCTCTCCTCCTCTCTGGCTATGGGAGCACCTGCTATCACTTAAAGGCAGCTCTCCCTGTCACTTTCTCCTTTGGTTCACGTGCACTTGCTCATCCTTTGAGCTTTAATCTTTTGCTATTGATTTCCACCCTGTTAGCTGAAATATTGTCCTGCTCTTTGAGAAAGGCAATCGCCCAGACCACACTATTGCAAATAATATGTACTTTGGAAAACAATGATTGAATTCCCGTATTATCCGCTGAAGCAAAAAAACTCTACCCTGCCTAAAAGAAAATGCTCTGCAGAGATAAGATCATAGAAATTCATCAAACTGGCTTCAGGGGGTTTGTGTGTGTGCATGTGTTGTCTTTTTTTTCTTTTTCTTTTTTTAAATTTGCGCCACCCTGGAGAGATGCTGAGATTAAAATGCATTATCCTTAGATACGGGGGCTAACCAGTGCAGTGAGTTCTGTCACTCAGAATTCAGACTGTAATTCACTCCCTGGAAATTGCAGATCCATCCTGAGATAAATTTCAGCTAGAGTGCAAAAGAGCCAGCTACAGTTTTACGTAGTTTGTATCTATGTATACAGAAATCTTCTGATAAACCACCATAAGTCTGCTACCATATGTTTCAATGATTCAAAGAACTGTGTGAACATAAGGGGTTTTATTCCTCCCTCAAAATGTCACATGAGAAATAAAATGTATCCATGTCTTATCTGTTGATCTGTAGAACTTTAAAGGCCATCGATTTACTTTATTATTATTATTATTTCACTAAAACATGGCACATTTGATAGCAGAAGCTACTGTTAAAATATGACCGTCTCAGATTAGATATCTAAGTCTAGAGCTAAAGGTACTTCAGTAAAGTTAGGCCCAGCTTTTAGGATAAGTGTTCCCTTTATTTTTGGGACATCTGTACTCTGAGTTTAGTGTTCTCCAGATTTTCACATTTGGGCATGTAGGATTTCTCTCTTCCTCATGCCATTTCTTGGCTTTTCTTTTCTAATGTAGTAGAAGTGGCTCTTAAAATTTTCTACAAGGGTATTACATCCATAACAAGAGCAATTCCATTTTAGTAGCAATTCAGATATAATGGAAAGGCATATTAAATTGGAGGTGATGTTACAATAAAAATCATGCCATTATAAAAACAATAGAGCATTAAAACCCGTATTATAACAGAAATATTTTAATAAAGGCACTAAATAAACCAAACAAAAGAAAACCAGGGATGAAACAGGGACAATAAGAGTTTTTTATTGCCATGCTGATTTTGCTTTGTTTTAATGTATTGACAGAATATTTCATTGCAACAGCTCCATAATTTTATCATAAATGTAAGCCATAAAGCATGCTTCTTGCAGGCAGTGTAATTATTTAATTTCCTTTCCAACAGTAGGAAAGGGCATGTGCAGTACATGGAAAAAGCAGAATGAATTATGGACTGGATGGAAATCCCCTCCTGCTGTGCAGGAGGCTGTATTTCCTGCATTTCCTCTGCCAGAAGAGATGTAGAGGGAGTGAGGAGAGCTGGTCCACAAGGACCTGCTTGGGAGAGTGTGTGGCATGAAGAAAACTGATGGCAGCATTGCCAGGAGTCCCCACAGTGCACCAAAAATATGTGTGGGTAAAAAAATCCCTTCTGGAGAGAAGTAAATGATTGGTAAATGTCTGTTCAGTTCCACAAAGATGGAAAATGTGGCTTAAAGTTGTGTTAAATAACTTTAAAAAATGTGTTAAACAGCTGCAACTTTAGTTTCTTCTTTGGAAGTAAAGCCTCCTCCCCTTGTACAGAAAAGTGTAGAGAAAACTCCTGGTGTGAGATTTGCACACATAGCTTCTCTCCAGAATGTGCTCAGTGTAAGTAAGAGAGATGGGGGTCAGAGAGGGGGGAGAAGACTTTTTTAAAAATTGCTTTCAAAACCTTCCTGACGGTTTATTCAGAAATTTTGTAAATGCAATTGAGTTTTGGGGCTCTGCTCCTGGGAATCCCAGCAAACATGAGGCTCTGGGAATTTGAGCCTGAAGGAAACTTTTCTGGCTCCCTGGCAGCCTCTAAAATTCTGGGAGCTCAAACTCCCATATCCCCAGCTGGACTCTTATTGCTCTTATCACCTTCTTTACCCTTTTCCACACAACCCCCACAGATTCCATGACATCACTGCTATGTTGGGTTAAATGAAGACTTTAAGGTGTGGAAAATCATGCAAGTCATGTGTTCACATATAGTGTTTTTCCATTCTGAGTAATGAGTTCTTCTTTATTTATTTAATAAACAATGGAAATATAAGCAATTACTAATGAATCTGACTGTGGGGATGGCAGCCCTTGTGATAAGCTTTATTTTTAATGAACTTCATTCCAACTCAACCCCTCAATTTTTTTCTTCAGAATATATTGTAGGAGATACCACTCCTTTAAAAGCCTGGAAAGCCTAAGAAGCCACTGAAATCCGTAATTGAAATGCAAATGGAAAGCCCCTGGCACACCAAATCAATTTTTCTCTTAATAAGAGACGGAAATAGAATGCGACACAGAAAAGTCCTGATGCTCTACATAAAGACAAAGCTTTCTAAGTAGTCTGGTGCAAAACAGAAATTCCTGTTTTCTGTAGTCACACTTTTAAACCGCTCCATTGTCAAGTGATGACGTGACACAATTAAGAGGCTGCTGTTTGGTTTCAGAAGCCATTTTCTTCAAGGTACAAATCTCCCTTCCGACCACAAAAAAAGCATTTCCAAGCTCACACCTGCAGTGTCTGTCCTCACTGTATTCACAGCTCCTCCAGACAAACTCACTGTGGGGTAAGTGTCAGCTCTGTGTCTCATTGCCCTGGTTTTGCCCCGGTACTGGGATACCTGGAGCAGAGATAACCTCTCTGTGCCCGGCTCATTATCGATGCCTGGCTCGCATGATCATGTTTCAGTGTTTGATCCAAAGATCACAGAAGTTAATGGAAAGATTCACCTTGACTTCTGTCCATAATTAGGGTGGAGGAGAGCAGAGAGGATTGACTTTTTAGCAACTGAATGATTCATGTAATCAATAAATAGATAGAGTTAACATAGTCAAACCAGGTATTCTCCTGAAGAGCTTTAAAGGAAACTTAACTTTCTATGCAAACCTCCTATGGATAGAAAGTTTCCAACCAGAAACAAGGTTTCTTAAACGTTTTGTTTGCTTTTCAAGAACCATTCTCTCCAGTTTTATTTGAACTAACTTGACTTAAACTGATCCACTACAATTCCATTCAGAGCACAAACACGAAGTCAGGCAGTGATATAGATTTTCTGATGCCTCCAATCAGAACATAGATGATTCAATTCCTAACATTTAAGAATGAAAAAATCATTTAACAAGCAAAGAAATATTTTTTGATTGCGAAAGTGCTTTCTGCTGGACCTATGTAAGAACCAGGAGGTTGTGAGGGTGAGAGTCCTGGCAATAAGGATTATGTGTGGTCAGAGCAGGGTCAGGGGAACCACTGTGATGTTTGAAACCTGTCATGGGGTCAGCCCAGCAAAGCCTTTGCAATTTCTATCCCCTGCCCCTAATTCTGCTAAGGTCAGACATGGTGCTCATCCCCTGTGTGCCCCAATGGCCCCTCTGCCTGAGGTACAAAGCATCTTCTCTCAATGCTCTATCAAAACTCACGCTGAGTGGCAGGAGGGAGGCAGTACTGTGATGCACTTCACACATCTTTATGTCTGGAAAAGAATAAAAGCTCCATACAGGGCCATTTAAGATGCTGAGAGCTGGCTGGTGTGTGTGACCTTGACGTACAAAATGCCATCTTCACTTTTCCATTTTCCTCCCTTAGCAGAGAATAATTACATTAGTGGGAGATTTCAATCCAAGAGCAACCTGCTCCACTGACATGAACAGGAATATTCTGGTGATTGATTTCAATGGCTTTTAGATCACACTTGGGAGTGCTAGCTCTGCACGGTGCTGGAGTACTGTCCACTGGGGTTAACTCAGCTTACACTTCCCATGAGGACTCTGGGAAGCTCCACAGCTTCTGGGACATCAGTCTCAGAAAGGGTTGCAAGGTGTTGCAGAGGTAAGTGTGACAGCAACACTGGGAGCCACATGCCTGGCTGACTCAGGAAAACACTGGCACAGATTTTCAGATTCCTGTACATACTGCTGGTGTGTACTCTTTTGATCCTCACCAGGACAAAAAGTAATGGCTTTTAAACTGACAGAGGGCAGGTTTAGATTAGATACTAGGAAAAAGTTCTTTACCCAGAGAGTGGTGATACACAGGGACAGGTTGCCCAGAGTAGTTGTGGAACGTCCATCCCTGGAATTGTTCCAAGGTCAGACTGGATGGGGCTTTGAGCAACCTGGTGTAGTGGAAGGTGTCCCTGCCCATGGTGAGAGGGGTTGGAACTGAGTGGTCTGTATGGTCACTTCCACCCCAAGCATTCTATGATTCCATAACCAACATAAGCTGAAATCCTGGCTGCTGTCCTGAATCCAGCAAAGTGAGTCTGCTTTTATCCATGTGTGATTGTGCCTTTCCTCACTGAACAAACATGTTTTAACTCTGCCATTTGCTTCATTCTGCAAACAGCACAGAAAAAAATATTTATTTTTTGGTCTTGCCTCATACTGATATGTTAATTATAAGGTTTAGCTGCCATATTATGTGAATTTGTATAAATTGTGTAAAAAGGTTATGAGGAGAAAAGAAGAAAGAAGGGAATGAAAATGCCATTGTTTCAATGCTGCTGCATTTTCAATATGAGCAGTATTTTACCTGGTAAATTACTGTCTATTATGAACTGTGCTGCATAAGTTTTTCTGCTCCTAGTACCTGTTCAACAAATTAAATACCTTGCTATGGGTTAAATACAATGTCAGATCCTGCTGTCTCTCAAGAGAAACATATAAATGGGCAGTTATTTCACAGGAAAAAAATGATTCACATTCCCAGGCCATTAGGGAAATACCAGCAAAAGTTATATGGTATAAAAAATATAGGAGCTGGGTTTGCAAGCCAGTGTTCAATCACTGTAGCCTTGAACAGCAGGTTAAAGTCAGGGAGGGCAGTAAATCCAGCCATGGCTCTTTAACCAGTAGAGCCAGAAGCATGGATCTTGTGCCAAAAAAATAATTTAAAGGGGAGGAAATTCATTCCCAAAGCTTATTCTGAGATAAATAGGAAAAAACTGACTAGATGTAGAGGTTCCAGCCCTCACAGGCTGACAGGTATGGATGTGGCTCTGAACAGGCTCTGGGATCTGTGGGTGTGAGGCCGGACCCAGGCAGGCTGAGCAGGCTGGCCATCAGTCAGCACAGCATCCTGACGTGGCTCTGGCTCCACACACCTGCAGGATCCTGGGAAAGCACTCCAGGGGAGAGAGGATTTTTGAAAGAGTAAATGGTTTCCATTCCCAAATCAATGCTTTGCTGAGGTATGTGAATTAGCAACATGAAGGCTTCTTCCGCTCTGAATAAAACTTTTAAGCTGAGAAAAAGAAGACTACAGGGAGAAAAAAGAGTAAAGCAAATTTTAGCCCATTAGAATAGCTGACCCTCATGTATTCCTGAGTCTTTTGCTGTAGGCAAAGCTTTAAGTTAGTTCTTCCTCTCTTTCTTTGTGAGGACTTGCAGCTTCCCATCATATACAGCACAACACTGTTGAGTTTTGTTAGAAAAAGGCCATTAATCTTGGCTGATCTTAAAATTCAGAACAAAAGTACACCCTTGCTCCCACTCCCACTTGCTCCTGCAAGGTGATGTACAGATTGGGGATCAACACAGGAGGGGTATAAAAGAGTATTTACCCATAAAGAGCAAATGTAAAAATAAGCACAGGAGAAAAGGAGATGGATAGCTGCTTTCCTATCACTGGATTATGTATTTACCCCACAGACATTACTGAAGATCATCCTGTCCAAGTCCCTTGGTCAGAGCCCAGTCTGTGAGAGCAGGGTGCTCAGGGCCATCTGCAGTCAGCTTTTCAAAACCTCCAGGGGTGGAGACTCTGCAACCTCGCTGTTCCAAAGTTTGACTGCCCTCTTAGGAGCACAGTCCTGAAAACTACCTCCTGAATCACCACATCTGGTTCCTACATCATGTAAGATCCCTCATCAACTGGTACAAATCCAGTTTGGCTCTGGACAACTCTATTTTTACTACCAAGCTGTTCTGCTTTTTCTGATGGCAAGAAATCCTCCTGCTATTTCCAAGTCAAGTGTATTCTTAGCCCATTTATTCCTGTGTCACCACTTCTGCTAGTTCCTCCCAGGTGAGGATCACAATTTATCATCATAATCTTTGACCATAAAGGCCTAAAGTTTTTGTTTGCAATTAATTCCACATTTTTTCAGGTCTACTTTGGTTCAAGAGTTGGTTGGTGGTTTCCTTCAGTTTTCCTTTTTTAATGAAATATTTCCCTTTTACTCCTGGCAGCTACAGCTCTACTGGAACTACTCTGCAGTAAGTCTGAATACAGGTGCTAAGTATGAATGAAGGCCTTTAAGGGAAAAAAAAGTCTATTTATGTAGCTAAACCTCATCAAAAGAAGCAATCTCAGTTCTAGCTTCATAAGCATATAAACAGAAAATATAACTCTTTCTCTGGCAATACTTGGAAAATCCTGCAAACCTGCAGCTGGAAGCAATGCACAGTCTGAACACAGACACAAAGCCAGGCTGCAGTAGCTGTCAAACACCAGCAAGGGGAGATGAGGCTGCTCCAAAACATTTTCTTACTGCTTTCCAACCACTGACAAGGTCAGGGTTTGTTTGCTTCTTTTCCTCTCCAAAAAGAAAGCCTATGCTTTGCACAAAGACTCCCTCTTGCACAGGGACTTGACAGTAGTTTACCTGTAGTTAATAAACAATGAGAGTTAAGTTCTGTTTTCTGTATTTCTGGGTCCCCAGTTCTCTCTCTAAGTGGAAAGCCTGTCAGATCTCATGTTGGGAGGGTGGCAGCTAGACAGCATCTCCCCAAACATCCCCAGCACCCCCTGCACCTACAGAGGAGAGGTGCTGCTGCTCCTGCATGCTGGAAGTGTTCCTAGTGCACACAGTGGGACACTCAAATTCTTCTCTCCAAATGATGCAGGGCCTTGGGGCACATGTACAGCCACACACAGCCATGCAGGGCTGTGCCCCCAAGACGCTGTCCCTCCACAGAAGCAGGTCCACTGGACACCCCCGGCGACAGAGCAGACACAGGCCCAGCCCCTGGCTCCACACCTCCACTGCCTGGCCAGGAGTGCAGAAGAGGTACAGCAGGTCCACAATCCCTTCCCTCACCAGCACTAAGCCCGGTCCCTCATGCCCCTGAGTAAGTGGATGAGACAAGCACAGGCAAAAAAATATCCTGTTAAACCTTTGTAACATGTCAGGGGCTTCCTTGTGTCAAGCACCACCAAAGATGTGACTGACTTGTGAGTCACCCTCCATGCTGTGGCTGCACACGGCTGAGCAAACCAGGTGAAAAAAGACTTTGCTTGCTACTGATGCATCTTGTCATTTCTGACTGACGTGAAGGCACAGAGACTGTACTAGTTTGAAAACAAACCAGTGGGAGGCACCAAGTCAGAATAACAATTTAATGGAGAAATCAAAGAAAAGGAAAAGAAAATTAAAGAAAACACTGGTTCAAACTGACAGAGTCAAGATACAACCTGAGCCCTTGTTAGGCAGGGTGGTGGTAACACTCTGGTAGAATGGTGGCTGCAGTTCTCTGAAGCGGTGATCCTGTAGAAAAAGGGTCTGCTCTTCCTCAGAAGGTCCAGTGTGGCTATCTCCTGTCCTCTGGGAATCCAGTGGAAAGGGGTCTCTCTGGTGTTCAGTCTCAGATTATATCCACGTTGGGATGCTTGGTTCCTCCCTCTGGGTGGAGCATCTCACAATGGGGTAATGAGTCATGAGGCCAAGTGTTGATTAGGCTCATTAACAGAAGATGGTCCGGAGGGAGTTATCTCTGAGTCATGGGGC
Organism: Aphelocoma coerulescens; assembly: GCF_041296385.1. NCBI lineage: Eukaryota > Metazoa > Chordata > Aves > Passeriformes > Corvidae > Aphelocoma > Aphelocoma coerulescens. The sequence goes on from NC_091019.1 coordinate 59,072,637, forward strand.
AGGACAATGATGGGCCATTAACAGCAAGATAGTCTGGGGGGAGGAGGCAAGGAAACACTGCCCCACCTGATTTCAACAGCTCATGAGGATGGTAATAAAATACACTGCAACTGAGGACAGAGACCAAAACATCTCACTAGTTCAACCTAGTCACAATCCACACTGCTCTGCATCATCCAACTCTGATACCACAAAACCAGGATTGTGACCTCACTGGTCACATATAAGATCATGCAGGCAACAGAGTGGTCTGAATGGCTTGAGGATAGCCACACAGGAGGCTGGAAGCAGCACAAATTCTTAAACACAGACCCTCAACTTTTATGTGCTAATCAAAGAATCCATCTTTGGATCAATCCTTTATATCAGAGTTGCACTGCAAAAATATTGAATTCCATGTCAGCTTCCACAGCCTTCATTGTTTGATCAGCACTGATTGTGTGCATTACTGAACGACAAAATAAAATAAATCAGTCGGTGCTGTATCTTTCTTCCCTTTTTCACAATGGTATCACTTCATCTCCCACTCAGTGCTTTCAGATGTCTCATAACAACTGCTTGTGAGCATCTCATAATCTTTAACACAAGTTTTACAATAGGCCAGTGAGGTGTGACTATATTATTATTCCCATTAGAAGACCAAGTACAAGAAACAAAGGTTTTTTATCCACCAAAGCCATTAAAAACTAATAAACCCTGACAGCTAATTCCCAGAGATGGCAAATAAAACACCATCAGCAAAGGGATATCAGTGGGACTTACTTTCTCAAGCAGAAGTCAGGGGTCCAAGCACCCTTGTAGCTGTAGATGGACACAACTTCTCCAGGCCTCAGCATGAAGTCTGTGTGGGAGCCAAGACACAGCACAGTGTCAGGCTCCAGGTCAGTGTCTTGTCTACCTAATCATCTTCAGAAGGCAGGGTTAGCAAAATGCTCCAGTGTGGAGATATGGAACTTACTCTACTTCTGGAGACACTCAGAACGGGAGCAGCATGAATATTGCCAGTGATTTTTATCAAAGACTGATGATCTCTTTTTGCCCAGTCAGCATTTTTGCTTGTGTGAAATTTTGGGGAAACAGAGGAAATTTCAGAATTGTCAGCATTTGTCACCATTATTTTAAAGAGTCTCTTCCCATTCTTCCCAGAGCCATACATTACCATGCTGCACTTGCCATGTTCCCACCTCTCCACTCTTCTGAGACCATTTGGTTTTAAATGTGAAGCAATGTCCAGTCTGAGCAGCAGGGGAGGGGGGCACAGGGGACAGGGAGCAGGTTCAGTGGGTAAAACCTGAAACAGGAGTCCAGCTCCTCATTCTTATAAATGAAAGGCAGCAGAGTGCCCATCTAATGGGACACTAGAGCTACCTTAACCTGCAGGCAGGAACTGCTGTCATGGTTTGCATACAGTGGCGTGGCAGAGTAGCCTGGTGCTCATCTCAATTATTTGTCTGGCATCCATTGTAACAGTAACTGAGAAGCCTCATGATCTTTCATGTGTTTGTCCATATATAAACCAGGTTAAGAGTTTAACTATGCCTTGTTTCATGGGAAGGAGCACCAAGGATAAAAGATATTGAGAGTATGTCCCCAGCAATTGATTCAACACACAAGCAAGTTTGAATTTTCTAAACCAGACACTTATAACTATAGTTTCAGTGGTGAACTATTTTATTTATTGAAAGCCTACCCAGTACTCCAGGTGGAAAATACATTAAGATTTATGCTTGGATGTAATGCCAGTAATGCGAGAAGCATGGAAATATCTTAGTTGGATAGACGTTGGAAGAGTCTCCTTTCCAGCAGGCATGTGATTAGTACAGCCCGTTCTGCTGTGGCCACCCAAACCAGATTAAAACTATTTACACAACCTTAATCCACTTCTGGCTGAATGGAAACAGTAGTTTGCCCAGGACAGAAGTGAAATTTTCAGTAAATTGGAGAATAGTTCTCAAAGCTTCCAAAATACCTGGACATCTCTTGCACCTCAGAAGAACTAGACAAACTCCTATCCATTTCCAGTTGGACATAAGAAGCTCAAAACTGTTGTGTCAGATGTTTCAATTCTCCTTGCTGAACGAAGGCTGATCTTTAGTGATTAAATATTTACTAGATATTGCATCCAGATCACACATCTGGCCTGAACATTTCCCTTGAAGCTAACCCTGAATGACACAAAAACACTTAGGTCTCCTTGACTGAGCTATATTGTTTAAGGTGATAAAATGTGAGCAAAAAATTAATGGGCTGGTTGGTTACATGAATATTCCTCCCTGAAGTATTATGGTGACATTTCTTCTCTTAATGCCTCAGTGATTTTGTTGAAGTTGTTGAGTATTGTCTTATGCATTAATTTGAGATTTGAGGGGGGAAAAAAATGTTTAAAAAAGAAATCAATTTCCCATCCAGGCCTTTCTGCAGCAACCTTACCTACTCTGAGGACTCTACAACATGCTGAGAAAAAAACATTTTGTGGGAGTCTCTGGTTAAAATACAGGCAGCACTCCAGTGGGTTTCTAAAAATTCTGAGGAACAAAACAAATGATAAATAGGTATAGCAAAGTTCTGGATGTATATTCCAAGACCAGAGCTAATCAATTCTGCACAGATAAGACACAAGCAGCTCACCAGGTTGTTGCATGTATAGAATCCAACCCTAATTAACTCTGTGTGTGTGAACTTTGCTGAAAAAACATGTGTTGTTAATTTAATAAATCTTCATTAATGTGGTGGGTACCAGTGACCACCACAAGAACCATTACAAATTGACCCTTTTCAAATCCTCATAATCCTGCACCAGAGAGATGCACCTAATTGGGCTCATTAAAAGTAAACATTGATTGGCAGGACCACTAGGATCCTTAAAAGGGCTGTGCAGTTGTAAAGAATCACTGCATTCCTGATCTCCAGAGCAGCAGACATTGTTTGTTGCTTCTGATCCACAAAAACAGTGGGAAAACTGCTGGCAGCAAGTAGTGCAAAAGGCAGCAAGGAAGTGTGTGGGGTTATACTTGCAGGTGAAAGGACTTAAATATTACCACACTCAGGTCATTTAAACCTCCAGGTGACTGGTGGGGGACGTAGACCCCACAAAAATGTGGAGATAAGGGAATTAAGGACCTCTGAACTGTGGTTTACTATTGTTAAGACTTTGGGGTTGTTTCTCCAATATTTTATGTTTTGTAAGGCATTAGCAACTGCAAAATGAGTGTAGGAAAACACGGGCAAATCAATAGTGTATTACACAGGCATCAGTAATTACATAGCAGTGGGGAATTGGGCCTTGGGACTTTTCAATTATTTTCTGTTGCAAATGATGTACAGGCACCATTTGGGAAATCATGTTTTGGTCAAACACTACATATTTGCTCAGTGTGAGTCAGTGTTATGGAGGTAATCAAATAATATGAATCTTTCTGGGCTAAAAAAATCTATCAATCTCTAAGCCTCCATTTCTGAGTCAAAGCCAAAAAAAAAAAACATTTTTGGCTTATTACATAGCCTGAATGTCATCTGGCTGGAAAACTCATGTCATTGTGAGTGCTCAGACATAGCCCTGGACATCTAATTCAATGCACACTTTTCAGAGTGTAGTTTGCCTTCTTTTAAAGTCAGTCTCCAACCCTTTCTTCCATAGAACATGTACACTTGATTAATCTTTCTGTATCCTAGAGCTACACAGACATATGTGCACTTCGATGACATCTAAAAGACCTACTGCACATCAGGGGCACTCTGGTAGCAGCTTAAAATAAGTGTTCCTAACTTGCAAAGAAAGGACAATAGTGTGACCTAGTGTGGACCTCTCAGAGCAGCATGCAGTAGGAGAGTGACATTTCACATGGGTAGAGAGTGACAGGACAAGGGAAAACTGTTTTAAATTAAAAGAGGAGAGATTTAGATGTTAGGAAGAAGTCTTTACTGTGAGGGTGATGAGAGCATGGCACAGGCTGTCCAGAGAAGTTTGGGATGCTCCATCCTTGGAAGTGTTCAAGGCCAGGCTGGATGGGGCTTTGAACAAGCTGGTCTGGATGGAAGGTGTCCCTGACCATGGCAGGGAGGTTGGAACTAGATGGTCTTTAAAGCCCCTTACAACACACACCTTTCTTAGATTCTGTGATAAATTGAATCCCACCCATTTGCCACGATCAGTGTGAGCACACATGAGCCCCAGGTTGCTCTGCTGACATGCAGTCACTTGCTCAACTGCCAGAGTTGCATGGCTTGTCTGAGCCCCTCACATCATCTACTGCCCTTGGTTTCCTGCACCAAAAATCTCTTGGGTGGCTAGGAGGTTGTTCCAGTTTGTCCCACTGCTGCTTAGGCTGGTGTCACACAGGTGTATGAAGCCCACATGCAGAGAATTCCCAAGCAGGCCTGTAACAGCTCTGCCTCCTCCAGGACACCAGGCAAATGCTTCTGAGCAGGCTGAGGTGGAAGCCTATGAGGCACTTCATGTTTCATTGGAGCTTGACTGCAGAAAGAAGTGGAAGTGTCAAAAAGGATTACTGTGTCAGTGGTTAAAATGATTGTGGCATGAAGGGACTGAGGGCTGCCAAAACCAAAATAACAAGAAAGTGTCTCTGAAGGCGCTCCTGATGCATCGCTTTGACAGATGTGCAGCTCCTCACTAATTGCAACGAACAGTGGAGAGCAGGCTCCTCTGCAACAACCTCTCTGGCTTGGGACCAGGAGGAGATTTGGGATGGATCCCGCAGAAATTTTATTCAAAACCAGCTGATTTGGTCAGATCAGAGACATTTCTGCCATTCCACCATTGCAAGCAAAAGGAATGGGGCTGAACATATGAACACAGAACACTTCTTATGCAGTTTTGGACCTTAGCAGGACCCAGGTGTGGTGGGTATCAGTGACTCAGTGGCCTTCAGCATGAGAATCCAGACTATCCCACTGTTGAAGCATCTGCACTCTCACTGGACTATATCTGGACAGTCACAGGTTGTAAGTTTGGACACTTTTGCTGGGAGCTAACAGAGACCCACCATAGACACTTGCTAGAGGTCAGTATTCCTTGACTCCCTTAGCTGATGAAGGGGAAGGAAGGTTTTATTCAGAAGACACCCTCAATTCAATTCAATTCAATGCAACTCACCCTCTGAATTCAACCCTTTCCTTCCATGCTTACATGGGGAGCACCAGAAACAGAAATTTCCACTCTGAGAATGCAGAAATGCTCATCCATTCCTGTTCCCTCCAGTTCACCACCCTCACAGGAATCCTACTTCCATCCAGCATCAGCTCTGACCCAGACCTCCCTCTTTTCATTCCTTAGTCAAAGAGCTGAGGAACCGTGAGCTGTGTTTGATAGGGGCATCTCTGTATCTCTGCTGCATGTCTGATGTGGGCTGTGCATCCTCCTCTTGTTTACCATGTCTTTACCTGCCTGGCAGGTGGGCTCTGGACCATTCACCAAGAATGTGACAGCCTTGAATGCCAGCTGGGATAACTTAGATAACTTAGAGCTCTTTGAGGAAAATGGAAGATAAAATAGTACCAAAAAAAAAAAAATACCACAAAAAGATAAATGTAGTTTGCTATTATGTAACTTCTGTTTCTGTCTGATTTTTTTTGGAGCTGTTTTTCCCAGCAAAAATAGAATGAAATCACAATGTTAGATGTGCAGCATAGCCTGTGTAGTGCTTGGACTGCCTGCTGCTTCATATTTATTAATTGAGAAATCCTTGGGCAAATTGCCACTCAAGCCACGGTGTTGATAAATTCAGGAGTTGCTGGCACTCCAGCAGCATGCAAAGAAGCTGAACGGGACTGATTACAGTGTGCAGCTCTATCTGCAGAAGGTTGATTATATGGTTTGCTTCCTAATTAAATATCTAAGCGTCCGTTTACTGAGGAAAGTGAAATTGAGGAATAGTCATTTACAGCAGCCTTGTGTGGAATAAGAGAGCCAATGTGAAAATTCCTGGACCACAAAGACATTGTATTGGCCAAGCCCTCTCCGAAAAGCTGGTTGGAGTGCAAATGCAGTTTTGCATAATGAACATATCCTAAACCTTGTCACTCACAAGAGTGAGATGAAATTGGATGTGGAAGAAGCAGTAAAATCAGCTTCTGTCTCAGCTTCTGGTATGGGCTGGGATGGAGCTGTGCTCATGAGCAAGAGTTGCCACAGCATCATAGTCTGCTGGCACATCACAGGGGCTGCCCAGAAAGCAGCAAAGGGACTTTCTGAAATGATGCCTCAGGGGATCAAAAATCTCAATTCCAGAAATTAATCCTGAAGGATTGCGTGCAAGAGGCTCACCATTTAGAGTAGGAGAGGCATGAGGAGGGAGGGAGGGAGGGAGGGAAAATGTCTTCAGCAATATCTTTTCTCTTGTTCCCTCACCACTTTGTCACTCCCCCTTGATGCTGAATCAGACATTTACAGGCATATCCAAACATTAAATCACCATATGGGCTCAGCAGGATATCTGGGAATGATTTCCCCCTTCACAGCTACATATTAGGTCCCATCCTGATCTTTAGCATTCAACAGCATTATTTTTAATGTGAATAATTAAAAATTAAAGTAAAATGGCACTGCAGTTTCTTCTGTGAAGGTGTTGTGGAAGCTAAAGGATGTTGCCATGAGAATAAATTACTATAAACTAGCCATCAATATCTTTAAACATGATGATGAGAATGCAGGAAAGTCTGGAAAAGGCTCTGGAGGACTCTGGGCACAGAGAGATGCTTCACTGTGTGAAGTCTATGACATTTAGAAATGAAATTGTATGATATGATTGCTTGTAATAGGGGACTGGATTTAATGCCTACTGCATCTTTTTTCTTCTCTGCCAGTATTTAGCAAGTCTCCAAAATAATTTCTTCATTGTTGATTTTAAGGACTGTCATTTTGAGACAATACAATCTCTGCTAATGATGTCAATATCCTGTCTGGTCAAACCATGCCAGAGAAAAAAAGGTCACTAAAACGTTTGAAGACCAGCAATAAAACAGGCTTTTTGCTCATTTTCATTTCACTTGGATGAAGCTCTGCCTTGTTATTGTTGATGCTGCTATTTTTCAGCTCAGCTCAGCCTGGTATAGCTGATGGAAAAAGTGTGAGTGAACAATTAATGGAAAGAAAGGCTGAGAAGGACCAACATCACTGATGGTGATCCCAACAATGATTATTCTGCTTTATGATCTTACTTAAGTTTATATTTGGCCAAGTTGGGCTAAATCAGCACCTTTCATTGCATTTAACAAAGCTACTTCCATTTGTACTTGAGACCAGGTGAGGACCTACCAGACTGCTTCTCAAAAATCCACCTCTTACATCAAACATACAACCTTCCCTCCATTTTCCTTATAGCCCTTCGGTAGAAAAAAGGCCACCACATAAACACAGCCCATCATTACTGTGTCTGTGGTACAACAGATGGTATTTGCAAAAATTAAGGGAATGATATAAGCACAAAACGATTAGAAAAAGGCACAATCAATGCATGGGAAATGCAGAAAGTTTAGCCCCAAATTTAGAGGTGAGAAGAATCTGGTCTGCAACAGAGATGAAAAGAAATGACAAAAATAAACAAATTGAGTAGTACTGTACTGTTAAATATTATTACCCTACCAAGAACCCAAAGTAAGTAATACTGAGGGTTGACTATATGTGTCTTTCTGTAAAAAATAGCATATGGTTTAAAGGAAACCATAGCCACATAAAGTTAGCAAGTTTATGCAAATAAAGAAAACAGATTCAGTAGAGACTTAAGAGCAAGTTTCTATAAGAATAAGTAGAGGCACAGAACCACAAATGGTTCAGTAATTCCCCAGGAGCTGGTTGGTGCTGATTGTGCTATTTAAGCGATGTGTCTTGTAGGTTACTAATGTGAGCAACAGTCTGCCTGCTGCATTTTAAATTACCAGCCACTGCCAGCCCATTGTTTTATGTGATTCCCCCTCTGAATAGATATATTTATTCATAAATAGCTGGCTGTTCAGTGAGTCTCCCTCTGCTTTGTGGAACTCACTAAACCGTATATTTCTTCAGTCAATTTGCACCAAACATTCCCTGTATGAGCTGCTGTGAGCTTCATTCAGTGACCAACACTGGGTCGCTATTTAGATTAGATTTTAGGAAGAAGTTCTTTATTCAAAGGGTGGTGAGACAGTTGAACAGATTGCCCAGGGAAGCTGCCAATGCCCGAGCCCTGGAAGTGTGTAAGGCCAGGTTGGATGGGGCTTTGAGCAACCTAGAAGGTTGGCAGAAGGGGCCACTACCCATGGTGGGGAGGTAGAAATAATATAGGCTTTAAGGTCTCTTCCAGCCCAAGCCTATGTCTCAGTGACCTGTGAAGCCTGAAATAGGGTTAAAATTCAGTCACTAAATGTTGCAGTTGATCACCAGACCTCTGTCAAGAGCAGAAGACCTCCACAGGGCATCAGAAGAAGCAGAAAGGCTAAAACTCCAGTGTGTTTATTGCATGCTGCAAAATGCTGTTATCTGAGGTAATTTCCTGCACCACAGGTCCCATTGGCTTCTTTAAAAAAAAAAAAAAAAAAACAAAAACAAAAAGGGAGGCTTTAGGCAAATGAACATTCTGGTAAAGGAACAGATGAGTTGCAGAGGTGAGCTGGTGGCTCTCCACAGATGCCACCAGAGCTGGGCAGATTTAAGCATATTGAACATTAGGAGTAAGTGCCCTGGATGGTGTCAGTGATGCAGCCACAGTGGTGTCAGGGGCTGGGACAGGGTGTCTGAGCACAGCCTCCCTCTGTGCAAGGGCACCGTGCTGAGCCCATGCACCAGGAGCAGTGCCAGGGTGCCCGAGAGCAAGAGGCCACCTCTCCATTGCATAACCACCAGGCAAGGGGATAAAAACAAGAAGGAGAATCCATCCATCTTTTCATAACAAGCATTATAGCTACTCTGAGGCCTGGAAGGTGACAAGGCCATCATAGTAGTGATAGGACATTGCCAGCTGATGCCTGCAATGCTGTGACAGTGCACCCAAACATAAAAATTTCATCACACAACACCACCCTCAGCCATGGGATTATACCAGAAGAAGTTCAGATGAAGAACTTCACAGTCTGCACTGAAAAAAACCAGAGCTGTCATAGGGCTGGTAAGGCTAAGGATTAATTCCTACTTTTATTCTCTTTCACTTGTGTCCTGCGTTTGAACAAGAGTTGAATGCTTGGTGAGATGAAGGGTTCAGCATAGAGCATACATTTCTGAGCTGAGTTATTGCCTCTGATGCCTGAAGCAAAAGTGCCCCCTGGGATGTTTGACAGGATATAATGTTTGACTTGGTGATGGAAACAAAAGAAGCCCTCTCCATGGCAGCTTTAATCTCTTGAATTTACTGATAATTCACTCTTCTCCAATAAATCAAAATTCCCCTTCACCCACTCAGATGTTGGTTCCGTGCACTGCTGACACACATGGAAATGCAAACCTCCCATAAAACTAAAAGAAAATGTAAGTTATGCTCTGATAAACAAAGAGAGACTTCAGAACAGGGGGAAAAGCCTTAGTTAACACTCTGAAACACAGTAACAGAGAGAGATGTGTAAAGATGTGCTGATGCAGGGCTCATGCAGCTCACCTGGGTAGTTCTACACTGAGGCTTCAATAGGGGGTCAGTTGTCCCTTTGGTAACCCCTTCTTGCCTTTCCCCTTGCAGCCCAGCAAACTCACCACAAAGAACTCGCACTCAGTGCAAGGTCACCCCAGAGACATCTCCCCCTCCTCTGCTTCCCAGAAATATCTATTAAAATGTCATTCTGGCCTTCAGAAAAAGCAATTTTCTCTGCCTTAGAGTAGGGTAGGTGTAATCCACCCATCTGGGTGGAGACATCTGCATCAGTACCAGTCCCTCCTGCTGCGAAAAGAGGAAAAGGCACCGACAGGATAGGGTTCACCTGCAGCTTATTTAATTTTAGGGCTTTAAATTAGGGTAGATGAATTGCCCTAAAAGCCCTTGTTTGTCTCCCTTGACTGTAGTGGGGGCCTGGGGTGATGTTCTGAGCTGTGAGGCACCTGCCTGGTAGCAGATATCTGAGCAGCTGAATCCTGACTTTGCAGTAACTGAGAGAAAGTATTTTCTGGGATGGGGGAAATCCTACACAGGGTGCAAGTGCTCGTTTTTTTACTCCATCCAGATGAGCAAGGATTTGCCAACTGGCTGATATGAAAAGGAGCTGAACCTTTTTGCATCTTTTCCAGTTTATGCTGGTGAGCATGGGAAGAAGCAGGAGAGAAAGGAAGGGGATGCTGCACTTAGAACATGAGAGCTCATGTGTCATAAGCATTGAGGGAAATATAGAGAAGTCCTGGCCCATGCCTGATTTCCAGACAGAGCATGTGAACCCTCACAGCCTGCAGTTCCCAAGGCAGCTGAGCATGACCTGTGTGCAGCAGTGAAACCACTGACACTGGCTCCTGCACTGACCCATTCCCACCCCGAGTGGAACCCAGTCCGTGTGTCTCCTCAGCTACACAGAACTCAGATATCTGACCTAAGGCAGGCATCGTGGCTCCCTGCAGAAAGCAATTAGCTCCCCCCCTACCCCAGGAAATGGCTTATCAGCTCATCTGTTTTAGAGCTCTTGGAATGGGATGAGGATGGTGCTTTCTGTGACTGCCTGCACCTCTCCTGGCTGATAATTCCATCTGCTGAGGAGGATAAACGCCTCTAAACGAAACTCAGCAAAATACTGAGAGCATTTCAAACACCCCCTGCAGAAAGCAGACTGAGGGCAAATTTAGCCCGTCCACCCACAAGACGGCAATCGTTGATGGGGAAACCCTCTGTTCCTTCCTCTTATCCCAGACCTTGCAGGGAGTCTGGGAGGTGAGGGGGCCTTTGCAGGTCTCAGTGAGGGGTGTCTGGAGCTGGAAGCCCAGCAAACAGAACAGACTGAAGAAAACCTGGCTGTGTTAATTTATCCTGGGGGCTCAGCTCTCCCTAAATCAGCAATCTGTACAACCAGCCACAGCCTGCTTGCATGTTCCTATATATCAAATGAGAATGAAATGTTGATGGAAGAGCTGAATTTCATGCACTAATTCAAGAAGAAGCTTGGTTGAAGAGATGTCAAATTTAAGTGTCTCCCTTCCTCCAGCTCTCCTGTTCCAGTGGCAAACTGGGGCACAGTCAGCTTTCCTTAGCACAGGGCAGGGTGTGCAGGAGCTGGGGTGATGTGCAGACTCAGGCTGCTGGCCAGGCACAGCCAAAATGCAAAATGCCCCGTCCCCTCCATGCACTTACTTTGTATGGGCAAGGAGCTGTTGTGCATGACAGATGAGAGCTGCAAAGCAGGCAGGTCAGCACTGTGGCCAGGGTCAGTACTATTTCAATAGCTGGAGATGCTCTAATTATAGTGTTGGGAAGGCTGGAATCTGCCAGGTTCGATATGGAAATAATGCAACAAGGGAATTGCAGAGCAAAGACACTTGTTGTTTTGTTCTTGGTTGCTTAACTCAGGGACAAAGCCTTTGAGGAAGGAGCAGCAAATTTAAGGTTATAATTCAGTCCCAGGAATACTGAACATATATATATAATTAGACAGAGGAAAAAAAATCAAGGCAGCCTTGTGTTTATCGCACTGGCTCCATCTCCTGTGCTTTTGGCACTGTGTGTTTCCAGCTGAGCTCCAGGCAGTTGACTGGGTGGTTAAATATCCTTCAGCACATAAACAGCCGAGGAAGCCCTGCTGCTCACTCACACACAGAGCCTTTGGTGGGTGCTCAGGCAAGTACAAGGCTTTATATGTATTGCACTACTCCTCTCTGCTACCTGCTCCACACTCTGCTCTGCCTCACTGCAAAACTTTCACAGGGCTGCTCTTTGGTGTTATGGGATTTATGGCAGCATTTCCCACAGGTTTTATGACCTGATTATTCTTAGGATGCTTTCCCTGGATAGTTGTGCACTTCACAGCCTGCAGAAGCCTTTGCTTGAAGCATCTCAGAGCAGTCACCTGCCCTTGGTAGCAGGCAAATTTTAGGAGGTAGGATGAGCAATAAATTGACCCCAGCACTCAGCTCTGCTCTTTCATTTATGAGAGGGCGAGTCACTTTGCAACCTGGTGCCTCCACTTCCCATCCTGGTAGGTAGGAAAAGCAGTACAGAGCCAGTTGAGTAAAATATTCTTGGACACTTTGACCAACACAGCAATCAGAAATGGCAAATAGATCCCTCGATATCACTCACAATCCACCTCCTGGGACTGCTGCCTGCTTCTTGTGTGCACCAGCTTTCCCCATGCCTTGCTGTTCCAGGGTCTCCCCATTTCAGAGATCCTCATGCCTCCATGACACACCTCCACCTCTCCTGTGCTTCAGCAACCTCTCCTCCAACTATCTTTTTTCACGAGCTTAGTGGAGCATATTACCTCCATTTTCCTTCTCCCCTCCTCCAGGGATTCCTCCTGTTAATTACTTCAGCTTAGGCAGCTCCCCATCCCCTCTCCTGTGCCCACCACAGCAGCCAGGGCACTGCCTGCCCTACCATGAGTAGCTCAGTCAGTGATTTCCCCCAGCTATTCCTACTAGAAGAGAGGTTATTTCCCATTTTTTCTCTAGTTATGTGAACATTCACATCATGTATGGTGGTGATTTTTTTTTTTTTTTTATTTAAAAGTAGGAAAGCGCTGGCAACCAATATCTGGTGTAATGACAGAGTATTGGAGAAGCACTAAGGACAAGTTTTGATCTGTATACTCTGATACTGTTCCTCAGGCAGGGATCAACCCCTTAAAATCAGAGACACTATAAACAATTTACAGTAAATACAGCTAAAATCAAATACACTAATACTCTTTCATTTTATCCAAGACAGGGTTTAGTCAAATCCAAGCCAAATTTACCCCAGATGTAACTCCAGTAACAGCAGTAAACATTGGACCAGAGAGGAACTCAGTTCATTTGCTTTACCTTACCCTATGGAAACAGCAAAACTGCTAATGCAAGCAGAATTGCAAGGGAGAGTACAAGTTCATAGCAGTCCCCTCTCCATGGTCACCATGGCTATTTGTGCTTTTTTCACTCTACTTACAAACTATTAAGCATATTGACCACAGCTCCATGTTTTGAAATCAAGAATGCAAAGAATCTATTTTTATTACTTTTTTAACCTTTTTCATTTAACCTGGTAATAAAACTACTCAGCTGTGGGGTGAAATCTCAATTATATTTGCCTCTCCTGGAGCCACAGAGTCAAATGCTCCAGTAGTTATCGAAGTTGGTTTCAGATTCTGTTATTCAGTACATAGATCCCTCCTTTCCAGCAAGCATCGTTTCAGGAGGTGCTTTGAAAGCTTTCGGGCTCTCCCAGTGATTGCTTCTCTTTTCTTTCACAGCAATTACAGTGTCTTCATTTAATTTCAATGGAAACTTTAGTGTTTTAGACCTTGCCCATGTAGCTGAATGCTCATCTCTGGATCTTATTTCCAGTCCTCAGGAGGACCGGTTTTGATGACCTAGTCTGATTACAGCATCTTTGACAGCTTTAAAGGAATTTGCGCTGGGGAAGAAGACAGCTGCTCCTCTGATGAGGGATTTTTCTGAGCAGGCCTCCCAAGCCAGACATGTCAGTGTGAGATGCTGCCTACGTTTTTCATCGTGACCAACAGGTATGTCTAAAAAAGGTTGTGTGTTCTTGGCTACATAGGCCAGTGTGGAGAGAGCCTCTGTCGTTAAACTGCTTAACCTGTTTCTGTCAAAACACTGCAGCTTCTTGGCTTCTTTTCCCTTATGTTCTATATTCAGCCTCTCTGAAAACTGTGGGCCAAATCTTTTTTTTTTTCTGGTGTAAAGTGGCATTGCTCCTTCTGTTTATACAGGCTGCAGAGTGGGAACAGTCTCTTTGCCAGTATCCGCAGCTCTTGTGCAGCTCTGGTCTTAAACAAGACTGATGAATTTGAGCATGATATTCATGAATAATAGTAACCCTTATTAGGAGCTGCAATAAACTACCTCATCAGACTTTTTAGAATTGAATCAGTATAAAAGCAATATGATAATTGGTTCCCCTAAAGCCCATTTTTTCATGAATGTTGAAAACAAGATTAACAACATTTCAAATCCCAAACAACCCATTTTACCCTCAGAAAGAAGGTCTGATCTGCTTAACGTGGTGTGGATCAAGAAAGCTCCATGTTCCCTTCCTAATGACATTCCCAAACCTGGGAATTAAACTCTATTTTGCTCAGATAAAACACCTAGAGTGAATAGGTCATTATTCAGACAGGAATGTTTTGCAATAAAAGATTTTGACAAATACCTGAATTTAAAAGTTCTCTATCTTCATCCTGGAGCAGCTACTTTACTTTTTGGGGAGCAAATAAAGTAAAGATTTCAGATAGGAAGGCCAGAACTAGCACTGCATGAACAGGGGTAGTGCCCAAGATTTGGGAGAATTCATCCCCAAGACATCTTCAGCCTTGGTTTTGTAAAAGAGATAAGTAGAGAGTTCTGAGAGGTGTTTGGTACATGGAGCACTAATTTCTCCTCTCCAGTGCCAGCCTGTTTCCACCAAATGCTGACCCAAATTTGAACTCTGAACTGAGAAGTGAAGGTGACAGCTACCAATGCCACCTGCTCCAAATTCTCCAAATTCTCTTTTTCCTCCTCTGTATTTTTTATTTATATTTCATATTCCCAGGGAAAAAAAAAAAACTTAAAAAAAAAGAAAGGAAGCAGTGTCATTTTGCTGCCTAGCAGTTATTTGATTTGTGTTTGATAAAGGCAAAGGAGCTGAAGGTGTCCTTTCTGAAATGACAACGGGGAGCACAGAAGAGAGCAAACCCACCAGCTTTGATTAACTTAGCACTTCTTAGTTTACATCTCTGACACTGATGCTGGCTCACACTGGATCCTCTTGAAGACATGACACAGTGGGCTCCTGGAGCATCCATTGCTAATAACCTTTTGGCCTGGGCTGTCAAATATATCACTGAAGAAGCTGACACTATTTCCCAGTTCTGGCATTATCCACACAGCAAGTGACAAAGCTTGCCAAAAGCAGGAGTGTCAGGAAAAGGTGTTTCAGGGCTACAGCCTCATAAGTGTCACAGAGGCAGGAGACCACTTCTGGGAAGGAGGAGTGGTGGTGCCACTTTTCCATCATCTTTAGAGCAAAGAGCCTTTTGGCCCAGTATGCTCCAGAAAGGTTCTAATATTTTCCAGATTTCCAATACATCGGGAGAAAGGCTAACAATAGGTAGGAAGTATCGGAACACTCCAGTCTCAAAATTTCTCCCAGAAATGCTTGCTAGAGTGGGTTTAATGCATGAAAGAGAGAATGCAAGAGACTGAACTAGCTCTGTGTACCCAAAAGTTTTGTCTTTGTCAAGGAACAGCCCTGTAGTCAGAATCACATAATAGACCAAGAGCTCAACTTCCATGCACCTCCGCTCAGACACTATTTCAGCATCTCCACAGCTGTCTGTCCCATGAAGCTTTATTCCTTGCCTTTGCATTTCTCTGGCTTTAAAAGAAAAGGCAAAATAATTTCCATTGTTTCATTGAGGAGACTGATTGAAAGGCTCATACATTTGAGATGATGAAAAATATTCCAATGAAAAAGCTCCACATCAGAAAAAAAATGCATTTGTTGAAGCAGAGATGATTCTGACCATCATATTAATTTAAGCTGAGCGGTTTCCTGGTCCCAGACCAAATTTCTGATAAGAATGAAGGAGAGAATGGGGGAGAAAGAGAGAGAGCTGAGATGTTAGAAGGTAGCTAATAAGAAGGTGCATCCTAGGGGCATTGCACTAGAAGGTTCTGATTCAAACCTGCCAGGGGTCAAAGCCAGACCCTGGTTTCCTACTCTACTTGAAAATCACATCTTGCTCTCAGCTACCTCATTGTAAAACAAATTGTCTTATTGTGAGCAGGACCCTCCAACTCTCTCGAAGGAATGCCAAAGGATGCTCTGCTTTGGAATGAAAGCACAACTTAAATATTCAGCTTGCCTCTGACTGACTTTCAACCTGACTTATCTGTGTAGCCTAATGCCAACAAGGGTACTTTGATATTCTGCCTGAATTTTCCCTTGCTTATTTTCTTTACCTCATCTTAAATTGAGATTAAATTGAATATAAGCTCCAGAAGCACTCAGCCAGTTTTGGATTTAGTACCAATTACTTTTTTTGTTAAACCTGCTTGTTTTTCTCTGAAATCACCAGTCTCCAGGGCTTGGAGAGGTGGAGGAGAGAGACTAATACTAATTAGAAAAACAAAGGTCATCATTAATAGACTTAACATTAATATAAAGCATCTCCCAATGACAGAGGGATTTGCCACTTTCTTTTTATAATTTTTATCATCCAATATCATCATCCAAATGCTTTCTAATTCATGCTTTTTTTCACTCCTTTGGGCTTTTGTTACACTTCAATATGCTTTTTTCTCTCCATTTTTCTGTTCTTCTTTCATGTCCTTAATCTAATCTAATCCTCTTCCAAGGTGACACTGCAAATGGAGCTCAAGAGCATTTACATCAGTGCCCTCAAATCATGTTATGTAGTTGCCTGTATCTAGGTGCTTTGTGATTCCCTTGGCTTCTTCCCTTCCCATTGCTGTCAGCCCTGCTTGCTGTCCCTCTTAGGGCCAGTTTGGCATTAATGGTTGCCAGGTTTCTAAAATCTTTTCAGTACAGATGGAGGCTCACCGAAGTCAATTGGAATCTTTTGATACCTGGGATTAAGACAAGACCACTAATCCCCTTTTGAGGCTATACCCTGTGGTCAGCCTAGCTGGATTTCTCCTCAGGTCAATGCTCACCTAGGAAAGCGGGCAGGAAGCCCCAAAGAACACAACATCAAGCAGAGAGTGATTACTCCTAAAATAGAGCTCCTGAAGATAATTCCACTTTCCCTGTTTCTCAGGGGTTTTTCTTGCATGCCTTTTCTCTTTTATACCAGCTTAGATGTCCTCCTGCTCGCAGTGGGTTTCTACTCATTCATCTCATGGCTGATGGCATCCCTGCCATCAACAGCAGCCCAAATGCTTTAGGCAGAGGTTCCAGTTCCACTATTTTTTGTTCCTAAAATACAATGAGCATGACTCAGAATGACCTCACTCGTTCCAGCCCTGTCCATCTCCCATATCCCACATCAATAGGACTGACTGACTTGGAATCAGTGAGCCAACAGCAGATATTAGCATTTGGTCATTTGCTAACTCTTATTCAATCAATACATGCTTTACATTTAAGGTCCCTGTGACAGGATGATCAGAATAAATTAGAAAATCTCAGGTAGAATAAACCTAATGGCTATGGGACATTTGTAAAATAAAAATGCATGTTGAATCACAAATAATAACTTGGCTGCAATATCAGGAGTCTAATTATGAAATGGACGTGGAATCATTCTGTAATTATTTAGAAAGTTCATTTCAGCAGCCAGAAATTCTCTCTGTGTTTACTAGATATCATCACAAGTCCTTTGTGGTTATTTGTAACATCTACCCGGAAAGACTCATGAATAAGAGAGGCAATTTTAAGAAATGGAGACAGATCCATGCCTTTTATAAGTCAATGGACTCATGCCAGGGATGAATTGAGACCAGATTCCTCAACAGAGTTAAATCACTTCCAGTCAGTCCAAATAGAGCAGAGATTGCTCTGCCCTGCAGCAGGGATGTTCTCACCATAATGCAAAACCCTACAACACTTCTGTTCAGTGCTTCTATCTCTGCATTAGAAAAGAGTCCAGTTCAAAACCAGTACAAACCTGTGCCCATTGTGGATTTTAAACTGGTGCCACAGCTCCAGGAAGATGACCATCACTTTGATCACCACCTGCAACATGGTCCCCACGTACTCGGCGCTGGTGAGGCTGCACCTTGAGTCCTGTTTTCAGTTTTAAGCCCCTCACTACAAGAAAGACATTGAGGTGCTGGAGCAAGTCCAGAGAAGGGCAATGGAGCTGGGGAAGGTTCTGGAGCACAAGTCTTATGAGAAGCAGCTGAGAAAGCAGCTCCTGTTTAGACCAGAAAAAATATGGCTCAGGGCAAACCATATCACTCCCTAAAACTACCTGAACAAAGGTTGTAGATGGGGGGTGTTGGCCTCATCTCCCAATTAACAAGAAACAAGAGCAAGAGGAAATGACCTCAGATTGCACCAGGGGAGGTTAGATTGGATATAAGGAAAAATTTCTTCACCAAAAGGCTTGTCCAGCAGTGGAACAGACTGCCCAGGGAAGCCGCTGAGTCACCATCCCTGGAGGTATTTAAAAAACATTTAGATGTGGCACTTGGGGACATGATCTAGTGGTGGCCTTGGCAGTGCTGTGTTGGACTCACTGACCTTGAAGATCTTTTCCAACATAAATCATTCTGTGATTCTACATCTGCAAATAAAGCCATGGCTCTGCCTTCAGAAGTGAATTCTGTTGTGATGGATCAGATGGCCACATGCAGTAATACCACCCCTAATTTAAAACAGGTCCTGGATGAGCAGCCCAGTTCTGCCTACCTGCATCCAAGGGGTACTTACAGGTCTGTGTGAGCATGAAAACTTCCAGCACAGGGTAGTAATAGCTAAAGGGCAAAGAGGTCCCACCAGAAGGATAATCCTGTGGGTCCTTCATGGAGCACCACAGGGACTGTTGGTGCTGCACCTTGCACTGACCACAACTGCCCTTCCTTGGGGAAAAACACACCTGGATACACAGCTCTCTGGGCATCACAGGAGCTAAGAGATATACAGGAAGGAAAACTGGTTGTTTTCATCCTGGCTGGCTACAGACACCAAGCATTACCAGATCATCTTCCCATTCAGAGCTCTGTTTCCATTATGCTTTGTTGTTGATCTTTTTTTCCCCAACTCCACAAAAATGCCTCATTTTGGAGTGACCACCAGACAACAGATTAATCATGACCCTTCTGGATGTGGAATGGAAACACGCAGTTCAAAGAGCTTTTTTTGTCTTGAGGCTGGGATTTACACAGTGCTTTCTTTACTGGAAGGTTGAGGAGAGGAAATGGTGCCGTATGACATCTCATGGGTGTCCCACAACTTTCAGCAGTAAATCTGTTTCTCCAGAGGCAGAAAAAGGAAGGAGGCAACAGCTAATTATACTCTGTGGGGCAATTTGCTGTTTTATTTCCTGATGTACTCCCTGACTAGTGGAAAATCACTCTTGGCAAACACAAAACTTGCTCTGCTTCCAAAAGGGGCATCTCTAAATTATTAATCAAGAGTACACAGAACCACGAAAGGGGGAATATTGAACAAAGGCTCAATTGACACTCTGGAAGTTGAGGAAGATATGGAAGACTCCCCTCTAATTTATTTATTCCTTTTCTGTTCTGTTATCCTGATATGCTGCTTCCAGTTACCACTGCACCCCACACTGTATGGTATTACGTGATTTTGTTTTCAGATTGTTGGAGATAAAGTTACTTCATTATTAATATATATGCACTGTGCATATCCATAAATATTGAATATATACGTGTGTGTAAACCTACTGGAAGTGTTAATAGTTAAGATAAACGAAGTCCATTATTGCAATGAGTGACTATTTCTATGACCCTATTTGCAATAAAAGCAGATTCAATGATATGAGAAAATTGCTAGGTTTCAGAATAATTGAACCAGGCCAGACGAATCCCCACAAAGGCATCATTTACAGAGTACTTTGCTTGTCTAAAATATTTATTCCCACAGAAGGAAATGGAAAAACAGTTCATATGGTTACATGGCTATCCTCTGAGTGTAAAATAGTTTTATCATGTTATGTTTATTTCCTAGACATCTTCCACTGGGGTATTGCAGAAAAAATACTGGCAGTGCAGTTAATTCCTTTGTGTGGACTGTTCATATTTATTCTCTGGGAAGTCAATCATGTTTTGTTCAGGCTTGTTCTGTTTTTCTGCTGAGCAAACACTTAAGCAACCCTTTTCTTGTAAAAACTTATTTGCATATACAATGTACACCATTCAATGTCAGTGCTACACAGAGAGTTGAAATGCTTTTGCTTTCCCTCCTATGTACCAAGGGAAGTAGTGGATTTCTTGATGAAAATGTTGGTGTTGCTCTTTAAGATTGCAGTATATCGTTCGTGTTTAAGGACTACATCAGTAGTTATAGATAATTTTAGTTTGTCTTGTATTGAAAGCCTGGATAGATTTTTACTATTAAATGTTCACAGCAAAATGCTTCCAAGCAATCTAGAGACAAAGAATTACTCCCAGCAATTATCCACTGAATAAATCTGAATAATGAATACATTCACAAAAGTCACTATCTATTTGTGAACATATAGCTGAAAGAAATAGAGGTGACACTCACAAGCTAAATAATTCATTTATGAATTATTTCTCCAGCTTTGTTTCTGACATATTTTGCATGAAATGGGATCAAAGCTTAGATGAAAAATTACTTTAAGAAGAAAGGCAATATTAAAGGAAATTCTTCCAGCTTCTAATGCAGAAATCATCCCACTATGGTAACTATTACTTATTACCAGTGATTTCAGAGGCTAGAGAAGTTATTTTCCTGGATTCTTTTGCTTTAAGCATTAGGCTGTGTTTTATTCCTAACATATATCCAATTTTAGGTTGTTAAACTACAATCAAAAGCACTTAGTACAAATGGAGCTGTCCCTGTTATGACATTTGAACTTCTGACATCTTTATCCACTGGAACTTGAGTGCCCAGGTAACTACTAATTATTCAAGCATTTACAATCATTACTACCAATATAATTAGCACATCTTGAGATAAAAATGATAATGCCACTATGAAATTATCATTCCTGGCATTTAGATAGCAATCTTTCATGAAAACATTTATAAGCTGCCCAATTATTTTCAATCAAATGAACAAAAAATTGTTTGCATTTAAGGGGAATCTAGAACTGAAAAGGAATGGCAGCAAAAAGTATAAATGTTGTTTCCATATGTCCATTTCTTCAATACAACAAATCCCATCAACTTCTGCATTGGGTTTTTTGGGGGTTGATTTTTTTTTTTTTTTTTTTTTTTTTGAGAGGCATTACCAAAATATCTTTGACCAAATACTTAGAAAACTGTGAAACTTTCCTTTCAACAAAGCCAGGTTCCATGAAAAGAACAGGAATAAGGTTTTTCACTCAGATCTAAAAGTTGGCAAGTTCAGTGCCACGGTCTGCAGGAATAAGAGGCTGCACAAGACCTTCTTATGTGTCTTGCTGAGTGACATTAATAAAAATAAATGAGACAATTCCCATGGAGAAAAAGTGAGGTGAGGACTAGAGTTTGACTTCCTTCTTCCCACCTCCAT